>NC_135436.1:14606323-14915489 GCF_051991255.1 Vanacampus margaritifer
AACATCAGGCCTGAAGCTCTGTCTGAGATCCGCTCTCTCCGTATGCCACCTGATGTCATCAGGGACATCCTGGAGGGGGTCCTGAGACTGATGGGCACCTTCGACACCTCCTGGGTCAGCATGAAGAGGTGAGCTAAGGTAGAGGCATGAGAAACAGCTCTAAGGATGCACACAGAGGAAATGATAGAAATAAAATGACAGGTTAACATTTTGGGACTAATTAATTTAATGAAGATATTACACTTCTTGAATAATAAAACAGCTGCCTGCGGCTCAAGGGGTGAACATGCTAGCTGCTCTACAACTGTCCTAAGAAATAATATTATAGAGATGTTGTAGATGTAACACAAATAAAACCTGAAAAGTTGATCTCTCATATTCATATTTTGGCTTCAAAGCCCAATGGTTTCAGTTCACGGCAAAATTAAATACAGGTACTTTCAGAGGTGGAGTGTATGTTTTAAAATGTGTTTGTTTTTTCGAACCAAAACAGACAATAGTGTATTAACATGTTAATTAATATTTTTTTTGTGTTCTTAATTTGTAGTGATAAAAAAATTGAAAAAAAATCTTTTTTTTCACTGTCCGATGTGACCATAGCTGCAGGCGACTTAAATTTTCAATGGCTAATTTATTTTGCATCTGAGCAGCGCTAACCTTAACAACTGTGTTTTTCCCTCAATAAATAAAGAAAATAACCAATTGTTTTGCAAAATAACAGTTGCATGAGTTTAGCCTTTGAATATTGCAAACTTACTGATTTTCTACATACAAGATTGCTGTAATTTGTCTCTAGTGGTGTTTCCTCCATCTGTTAGTTTTTTCATGTCTTCCAATCCTAATCCTTAGCTTCCTAGCTAAGCGTGGCGTGAGGGAGGACATAGTTACATTCGAGGCCAGGAACATCACCCCGGAGATTCGCCAGAGTGTGGAAGAGCTGCTTTACAGGAATAAGTCTTCCTTTGATCCCAAGGTCAGTTGGCCCCTACATACAAGTACAGTACGTTCATGACTGATTAAAAGATAGTGTTGTTTGTGACTTGTGATCCTGTTGTCATGGACAGAATGCAAAACGTGCAAGTGCAGCAGCTGCCCCTCTGGCTGCCTGGGTCAAAGCTAATGTACAGTACTCCCATGTCCTACAGAGAATAGAGCCTCTTGAGCGAGAGCAGGCTGGACTAATGGAGTGAGCACACACACATATACACACACTCACACATACTACCTACACTACCATAGGTTAAGGATGTATATTAGACATAGCTGCTCATTTCATATGAAGTAATCGTTACACTTTGAGCCTGTTTCCACTAATATAAACATTAATTTTTGACAATTTTGGAGTTTCTGAATGATCTATAGTCAGGACTGACTTGATGGCAGTCGCAAGGACTACTCATGCTTGTTCCTTGCTTTTGCACATACGGGATCGGCACAGCACACTTATGTGTTCGGTCTGCATGGCCACAAAAAATAGGTTGTACACGATGTGCAGACCCATCTGCGGGTGTGTGGCGATGGGGCCTTGCGGACACGCAGATGTGGAAATCATGAATGGTCCCCCAGTAAATGACACCAACAGCATGTGTAATTCATAAACGTGAGCACGCAATTTAGCACCCACTATTAGAAATTTATGTAAATCAGGCCATTAGTATACTAAACTAATGGGGATGAATGTTAAACCACTTACTAATGTTAATAGGCTTTTTCAATGTATTTTATGTCACATGACTTCACTTAAGACAACTTGCTGCATACTGATTTTTAAACAACCCAGGACACATTCTTTCATTTTTTGCTCATCAGATTTGCTTCATGTTGATAACATTATTTATTGTGCTTGTCCAGCAACCTGAGGAAAACGGAAAGTCGAAGGAATAAGCTTGAGAGCCTCCTCAACTCTGTTGGAGACAAGGTTAATGAACTCAAAGAGAAGTATGAACCTCCTTTAATTTTCTTTTATATTTTCAACCTTAGTTGTTTCAAACTTGTTAATGAATGTTGAATTTAGCGTTGCTTGGCAACATGGTCAAAGGTTTCCGATTGATTGTCTGTGCATGCGTGTGAACGTGTGTGTGATGCCGATTGTATGTTTCTGTCTTTGAGGAAACCATTTTAGGAAGGCAGCTGTTTTTTCCAGCATACATTAATTCACAAAGACATGGTTTGAATTTGTAAAATCATGTCTCACTTAAACCTCATAAAAACCCAAGTAAGGACCTAGAAATGAGATTAACCCCTAGGCGTTATTGTGACCATTTTTTGGCTTTTTGTTGGTTCTGACCAAGCCATTTCAAAATAAAATTCTGCCCACGGGTTGAACAGAAAACAAAATCCAATGTAAAACAGTAATACAGTACAGTGTTGCTAAGATAAGTTAAAGCTTGAGCACAAGGACTCAATCACACTTGCAGTGCAAAGTGATAAAACCTACTTTTAAAAATGTCATCGCATTGCAAAGGAGTTGCAGGAGCTAACCAAGCTACCGCGGTTATGATAATACGCCACATAATCTATTACACTCCACTCTCACCTTTGGGA
This sequence comes from Vanacampus margaritifer, assembly GCF_051991255.1. NCBI lineage: Eukaryota > Metazoa > Chordata > Actinopteri > Syngnathiformes > Syngnathidae > Vanacampus > Vanacampus margaritifer. Next base: position 14,608,868 of record NC_135436.1, read on the forward strand.
AATTGCCTTTGACGACATCAGGAGCAACTGGCTGTTTAGCATCTTCCTCAAGGTTCTAGTCATCACGTTGCAAGATGTTCATTCGTAACGTCAGCCTGCCATCCTTGAACAAATTTGTTGTTACTGTCGGTTTACTGCCAGCCTATTATTTTCATCAAGGATATAAACAATCAGGGCTGTCTGAAGGGCAGATCTACTCCCGCTCTCTTAAAATGTACTGGACCATGATGATTGCAATCAGGTTAAAGGTCAATAACATACTGCATACTCAATGTGAGTCTATTATCTCTTTTTGGCATTTCTGGATCCTTACAATGTGCTTTTCCACAAAATAAATATCAGTCATACGTGTTACCTCACCTCTCAGCTTTGCTGCCTTTGTGAGGTTTTCTATAAGTGGAACAAATATGTTTTTGAAAATATTTTTTCATTGCCTCATCCTAAAGAATAAATATGGTTTAATAATAAATGTAAGTAGAGAATGTACCCAAATATTACATTCATCTGCACAATCAATTCAGATCCAATACAAGAGCAATCTGATTTCTTAAATTTCCATTTTATTCAAAATATTTTTGATACATTTTGATTGGATGGATGGATGGATGGAGTGAGCGAGCCTTACTGTCCGTCTCTCTTTCTGGCAGGTTTCAGTGTCACACTGCAGAGGCAGCTAAGCTGGAGGCTGAGGTGACAAAAGCTCAGGACACAATCAATGCTGCCCAGCAACTGATTTCCCAACTGGACGGAGAACACAAGCGGTGGAATACACAGGTTGGGTGAAGTATTGATACTGCTGTTGCTATTATGGCCATTTTGTAGTAAAAATGAAGCACCAAAATGTTTTATGCTGACAAAGGGATGGGGCCCTGCTGTCTCAGGTCACTTATTTGGCTGTTTAACTTCTTTCGACAGCATCTATCTAGTGTTAATTAAAACACTCCATCTCCTCCTGACACACCAGCACATTAATTCCCTCACACTCTCAACATTCCTCAACATTTGCGCCATAGAAACACTTCACTGTCTACTTACTTTTCTTTTAGGTTCATTTCATTATTTGTTTTTAAACAGAATAAAACAAATCATCTTCTATATACAAGAAGCTACACACACACAAGCCATGTCAGCTATCAACAAAATAATTTATTTATGTACTGCTAAAAAAAAGGAGTGGGAAGCAGAGGTGGGAGTAAGTCACATGTACTTACATTACTGTCGGAAAAAAAAAAACTCAAGCAAGTCCAGTCAAGTCATTATTTGGTTCAACCAAGTCGTACGTCAAGCAATAATACAAAATTTTGAAGTGATAATCAGGGTTTTTTCCGCACTCATTGTAACACTAGTATATTTACGCCCTAAAAAGCAAATAACTTAGATTATTTCTAACCAAGTTATACAATTTAAAACGTTTTTTTCACTCTTAATGTGACCTATGGTAAATGGGTTTTCACTTGTTTAGTGCTTTTCTAGCTATGAACAACTTGTTTTGGACAGTTGTGATCATAATGCAGTGGTCCAATAATACAGCAGACCTCAGCAGATGACTCTTTTCCACTCGTTATGCAAGCAAATGTCTCCATATCTTTTTTCTTTTTCTTTCCACAACTGACTGCTTGCAACACCACTTCAGTTCTTTTGCATTCAGCGCTTGCTTTTAAAGTGTACATCGCTTCATCTCGTTATTAAACAGGGGTGAGGGGCCTTTAGCCCAGACGTGGGCAATCTCGGTCCCCGAGGGCCGAAGTCCTGCAGGTTTTGGAGGTTTCTCACTTCCAACACAAGCTGATTCCAATCAACAGGATTGTTATCAGGCTTATGCAGAGCTTGCTGATGAGCTGATCATATATCAGCTGTGTTGGAAAAGGGCAACATGCAAAACCTGCAGGACTCCGGCCCTCGATGCCCACCTCTGCTTTAGCCTGACTACGCAAATCGAACTGCAACAGTCGAAACTAGCCCTAGTTATGTTACTAAACTGTATTTAGAATCACATAATTTTTATCAGTCCCAAACTAAATTTCGAATTGCTAGCTCAGGCTTGCTTTACCGTACGGTAGTTTATCTCTCTTTGTTGGTTTTGTAGTGACTGGATAAGGCCAGATCCGATTTGGACACTTGCTAAAAACAGTGTGGACAGTCTGCTCTAAAAATCAGATTTGAGGAGGAATCCGATTGGAATCAGATATACCTGTAGTCTAAACCCAGCCGAAACCGTTTTCAACAACTTTAGATTGGTCAATAAAAATAACATCCACACGTGTGGACAGACCATTAGTATATTTGTGAACAATATTAAACTGACCAGATTGTGACAGGAATTTCCAGCCAGATTTTAGCGATATGCATACATTGTATTTTGCAAAAAGTTAGATTGCTACATTATATGAAACTTGGTATCTCAGTCTATATAATGCATTATTAATAAAACTTAAGGTGACAACCTTTGGCTACAGTATTAGATTAGCATGAGAAATTAAAATAGTATGATAATAGACTGCTGAAAAGAAGACCTATTTTATTTTTGACCTCATCTACCTTAGTCATGTATATGCATTATCTTGACTTTTTTTCTTAATTATTCCTTTTTTTTCCTCTTTCTCTCCATCAGATGTTGGAGATAAAGAATGAGTTAGATACACTCCCTGTGAGGGCGATGCTTGCCGCAGCCTTCATCACGTATTTGTCTGCAGCCCCTGAAGATCGTCGTCGACATTGTCTGGAAACCTGGATGGCTCAATCTGGACTGCAAAGTATATGTTCTTTTTCTTAAAGCGTCATTTAAACAATGGAGAAAACGCAGTTTAACACCTGGTCATTACACCTAGAGGACCTAAAAACAAAAATAATCAGTTGGTCTGTCTTGACCAGTTTTAAAGGCTTCCATTCAACTTTCTTTGTTATTTGAGGACAACTAAGGGGCCCTCATAACCTATGACTGATTGATCAATTATGTTTTTAAAAAAATTCAATAATTCTTTATCAGTGTTTCGCAACTTTCATTGCCAAGGCACACATTTTTGCATTTTTTACAAAAAAAACAAAATAAACAAAAATGTTACAAAAAGTCTATATATATTAAAAATAATAATGACCTGCTCTCAATTTACTCCCAAATTTAATTATTCATTGTGAAATGTAGGCCTTTTGAGTTGACTACAAAACTGAAATACTAACAAGAATTAAAGAAAGACACATACAAGATCTTGAATAATAATTTTTGGACCAATAGTAAATTTGATAATTTTCTGCGGGACAATGGGGACACCTGCTGATCTCTCACAGCACATTAGTGCTTTTGAATCCTTGCTGTATGTAATTTTTGTTTATTAGTTTATAAAATAGTATTTGGTGGCTCAAAACTCATCACAATCTTGATTTATGGGTATGTTTGTTTGTATAGAGTTTGACTTCAGGTCATTCCTTTCACTGGAGAGTGAACAGTTGATCTGGAAGAGTCAAGGGCTGCCGTCTGATGACCTGTCCATGGAAAACGCTATTGTCATACTACAGGTTGGGAACTATTGTAAATGTTATTCTTATCTTGGATGATAATCTCTATGTGCTCATAGTATATATTAAATCAGAGTACAGTTTTATGGTATTATGTTTTCTTGCCTTCCTGCATTTATTCAATCACTCATTTTTACCCCTTTTTTCATCCTGTTTTTGAATCATCATTCAGAATTTCAGAGTATCAAACAATTGCGTTGAGTCTGTTGTCATTCATATGACCATATTACATCTGTGTTTGTGCTTTGTTTCTCCATTTCTGTCCTATAGATCAATGAACTTAAGTTGCGGGTAAGGAGTTGCTCTATCATAGATCCAATGTCTTTGTGTTGTTTGTGCTAATGCCATAGACATGTGAAGTCACATAGAATAGTGACCCAAGGAAAATATTATATAAAAACCTATGAACATGTATGCACACAATCTGTATGATCTTGTACGTGCTGGTAGTCATAAGGCAGATAAACCATCAAAAGTAAAAAGCCAATGATGATGCTTGATGAAGCTTAGGAACATCCAACCCCTATAGAGTACAAGACATCCTATAATAACTGAACACTTGGTGTCTTTTTTCTCTTTTTCTTAGAGTGTTGCATGTCCTTTTCTCATCGACCCTTCCTCCCGAGCAACAGAGTGGCTCTGCACACATCTCAAACAAAACCGACTTGAGGTTATCAACCAACAGGTAAATACGGCTTAAAGGTCATGAACTATCAATGATACATACAAATAGTAGGCAAACACTTAATAATGTGCATTAATTATATTTCACCTACATAACTAGAGTAGTATAAAACGGGGTTTACCTGGCATGTTATTATTTTAAAAACAAAACAGATACATATGGTGGATTTCTATTCTGTTTTTTCTTTAAATATTTAACTCAAGTAGTTATTATGATGTTTCACACTTTTTTTTTCCACCTCTGATATTCATAACACATATTTGTTTGTTACAAAGGACAATAACTTCATGACAGCCCTGGAGCTGGCAGTCAGATTTGGAAAAACTCTCATCATTCAAGAAATGGATGGAGTGGAACCTGTACTCTATCCACTGTTGAGGAGAGACCTCATCGCACAAGGTACACTTGCACAATGCACAAAACCATATTTGATTATGATTTTTGGGTTGTCATGTAACATAATTTCTCTTAATATTATTTCCTTTAGACGCAACACATTTGCCCTTAAAATAATCCAATATCAATAAACAAATTCAGACTTATTTTATCATTAGAAAATAAATAATGTGTGTTTTTTTTGTTCATTTTTCCTTTCGAACAATCATAGAGACAACAGTCACTTTTTACATACAATTATACCTGAAAAGAAAAAGGGCTAACGGGATGAAGCCGAAGCTTATTAATTCCAGAATACAAAATTTATGGATTTTGATCAGTGTATCTTTTGGATCTGTTCAACTGAATATTTACAGTACTCACATCTACTTCACTTGTCAATTAGAATTCTAATCTGTTCATGTGGTGCATGCAGTAGACACTTTGCCAAGCACAAATACCCCGCCTCCGCAGTTCTACCCAACATTTAAGTATGTGCTAGATATCATAATTTAACGCTGATAACAATTTTAGTTAACGCTAATTTATGATAACATTGCAGCTTTGCTTACCTTTGAATTTTACTCAAGGGGCCGGAAATGATGGAAGAGCCACCATTTCCGGCCCCTTGACTACTCAGCCTAGCTGACAAGTCATGGGTGCTGAAACATAGTGTGGGACAGTTTTTATGTCAAGCAGCTACGCAGTTTTATCACAGTGGGGCAAAATTCGGAACGACCTTCCTTCAACCACATTTTTGGAAATGGGAAGCTGGGGGGGGGGGTGGGGGGGTAGAGTGTTGACCATGGAAGGAAGGAAGTGAAAAGACAAAGGCCATGTTGCATTAAAAGTCTATGTACAGTGGCTAAAAAATAAAGGTCTTACAGTATTTGAGAGTTACTTTTAAGACCATATAATAACATAGTCTTAATAGTAGTAATAAATAATAAAAATTATCCCTTTTTTTCTTTACTCACGCATATGCACACAGGCCCAAGATACGTTGTACAGATCGGTGACAAGGTTATTGATTACAATGAGGACTTCCGACTCTTCCTGGCGACCCGTAATCCTTCTCCCTTCATTCCCCCTGATGCCGTTTCTGTGGTTACGGAGGTCAATTTTACCACCACACGGGCAGGCCTGCAAGGACAGGTAATCTTTCTTTCCAGCACTAAGTCCTACTTTACTTTTGTCGACCTAAGCATTTTTTGTGTCAATTTAATGACAATACAAATGTTTGTTTGTTTGTTTGTTTGTTTGTGAATAGCTTCTTGCCTTGACCATACAACATGAGAAGCCAGAATTAGAGACGGAGAAAACAAGACTGCTTCAACAAGAGGAAGACAAGAAGATACAGCTTGCACTCTTAGAAGATTCACTGTTGGAGGTACACCATTAACAAAGAAACACAATGATTGTTGCACATGTCGTATAGTGTGTGTGTTATTGTACAGTGTCCAGCAGTATCTTTTTCGCAGGCAGTGCGGAATCGTTATATATCTTCCGACTGCACATTGCAGACTGCAAAGTCATACCAATAAGAAAAAAAAAAAAAAAGTGTAAGAAGAACCCAATAACTAAATAATAATTTTTTTATTTTTTTGGGGGGGGGATAGGAATGTATTTTACAAAAACCAAGACTAAGAACAGCAGAGCTTCGGACTCACCCTCCAAATTCCCGTTCCCAAACCGTGGGTGTGTTTGGCAATACACTCCGAGCATGCATTGCTTTTATCTGACCATTGGGAAACTCGAGCAGGAGTCCTGGCACAGTACATTGACTGAACAATGTTCAAATGTACCGTTCGGTTATTCAGAGTGTCCCAAAAAAGGAGTGCCGGAGCCTTATTCATCAGGCAGTACAAAGACAGGAAACAGTTCAAGCAGGAGCTGACGATCGCTTTATAAAATAGGTTGTGTTCCGAAATTAATGGGTAGAGAGCGTGTTCTGCCTCTCTAAAGAAGCACACTCTCTCAGTGTGAATTTCCCAACACATTCCGTGTTGACGGCAGCGAACATGGACAGAACTTCCACCACTGTTTACGGATTTTTTTTCTTTTTAGTTTAAAAAAAATCCTGCGTTACATTGTGGCAAAAGGTAGAATCCTGGTCGGTCAGCCATTTGCTGCTGTAAATAGTACATTCTTTTGTTTTGGCCGCATGGTAGTGGTGCTAGCAAACTTGCTTCACACATTAGTTGCTATGACGACTACTTCTTCATCTTCCATGTCTTCTCTTGAAGTGAATACTGAACGGTATTAAGAAGGATCTGAAGTGTTGTTCCTGACAGCGTAGCTGAATATGTCTCTTTGAGACAGAGCTCCTTTGCTACAGAGTGTCTGTCTATGTGAATGATTGTCCAAGATTTTGCCGTTCTTTCCTTTCTTGTAAACAATCCATGTTTGTGCACCAATCCAGTCCACTTTTCAAGTGTGCTCCCAAGTACTTATAATGATGCACGTCACTCTCATCACCCGTGATGATAATAGGTTGACTGGTCCTGTTGACGTCCACAACTAGGTCAATCAATCAATCAATAGCCATCAGAGGAAATAGCCTAGTCTTTATATTTTCATTATATACAATTTTTAAAATATTTTTTTTGACAGATTGGCAGTATCTAGTGTAAAAACAAAAGGTTAATTGACTCCCTGCAAATGCGGTAATAATTATATAAAGATGCTATGACAAACAGGTAGCGGTTGTCTAAATTAGGCTTACGTCAATACTTTCTCAGTCAAAAACATTTGCATACAAAGATGCTGGGATACTTTCTGTGTAAGAGAAACACACACAGGCCATCAATGATACAAGAAATCAGTCTTGAGATTTATTAAGGTTAGTTTAACATTTCCATGCTTCACTGCTTTCCCATTTGTTTTATCTGACTGTTTTTGTGAATGCATTTTATTTTCTGTCAGATTTAGAAAATATGTTTTGCGAATGGTTTGATAAATCTGTTATGAGACTCTTACAAGACGTCAGCACTTACTATAACAGATCTTGTTGCTCTGTCCACCCCTCCCGTATCAGACCCTGGCTACATCACAGGGGAATATTTTGGAGAATCGGGAGCTGATAGACAGTCTGAACCAGGCCAAAGCAAGCAGTGCTCTCATCCAAGAGTCACTACTGGAATCACACCGTCTGCAAGCATCGCTGGACCAGGTATTCACATGTAGTGAAAAATTTGTCTCATGGGCAACATTCTTATCAGCCCCCACCATCAAGGCCAGGCCTCCCTGTGTCTAAGTGCTTAGCTGGAACCTTGTTCAAAAGTAGACTTTGACGATTTTCAGGCAACCCTCAGGCAGCTACGTATGCAGAAGATTGGTAGTTGCAAGTGTTACTCTAAAATGTCTCTGAGAAATGGGGCCAATTGTTTGCTCCCTGGACTCCTTTTCATGCGTGCAAGTGCTCTCTGATTATTAAACACTATTCATCTTTGCTCATTATGTCTGGCCTTTGGGCTACGGTGGGAATAGAGGAGCAATCTTTAGCTGTTCTTGGGGAGCATCTCTATCCTACCATCACCTGCACATTTTCTCAAGTTGGATGTCATGTCTCTGGGGCTCATGCTGTTTCGTAGCCACAATCCAATTGTGTAATGGGTCGATATAAGAATTTCTCTGTGCTATAGTAGCATATTTGATAGAACATGAGATATAGTATAAACTATATGTAGAATGTTTTTTTTTTAATTATTTTATAAATAATGTATGTAACACTGATCACAATTGATATATATATAATATATATAGTTTTTTTTACCGTACTAGTAAATTGACTTAGAAAGTCATCACAACAAGAAATGCTTCTGGTTTTCCTTCCTGTGTGCCACTATACCATTTCTGCATCTAAATTCAGTTTGACTACTTTAAAAATTCACCTTTTCATTCACATGTATTTTTGTTTGAATTTCAGGAACGGGATGCCTACTTGCCTCTTGCGGAGAGTGCAAGCAAGATGTATTTTGTCATCACAGACCTTTCCAAGATCGACAACATGTACCGCTTCAGCCTTGCTGCATTTCTACGCCTCTTCCAAAGAGCTCTTCAGGCCAAGAAGGTGACCCAGTCGTTCACATCACTTCCCTTCAAAATATCATTTTTTTTCTTAAATCAAGCACTTGTGGTTGGTTATTCAAACACAGGCACGCATACACGCACACACACGTACAGTATCTCACAAAAGCGAGTCCACCCCTCACAATTCTGCAGATGTCGAATTATATCTTTTCATAGGAAACACTGATGAAATGACACTTTGACACAATGTAAAGTAGTCAGCGTACAGCTTATCTAACAGTGTAAATTTATTGTTCCTTCAAAATATAACTCAAAATACAGCCCTAGCAATAAAAGTGAGTACACCCTTTAGTGAAAATGCCCAATGTGTGTCAATCTTTTGTGTGGCCACCATTATTTTACAGCACTGCCTTAATTCTCTTTTAAAAAACATGATAAACATGATGATAATAAAAATGCAATCAATGACTTAATTTGAATGAACCAGAGGTTTTGATGCACACCATTGTCATATTTGTCAACAAAATACAATGACATCCACCACACGTGTCAACGGATTGCAGAATTTGTCTGCACCTCAATCACATTCACCAAAATCGTGTTACACTTCCTTCCTCTTTCCAGCAGACGTAAAGCGTAGTCTACTTTCAGCCACCAAATTGTCAGATGAGCCTGGGGTGTATCTCCGCCCTCAGAATGACGAAATGCCCAGCATGGCGCAGAGTCATCTGTCAAATTCCCACATACTAAACAAGGCTTGCACCAGCACTAAAATCAAGATGCGCTAGTTTGTATGCTCGAGTGCACCAGTGCTGTGTACGGATTTAAAGCCCCGAGTCTTCTTTTTATGTGTCGTCATATTCACATGTATTTCTATATGCTGTAGGAAGCTGCAGATACTGAAGCCAGGATCACTGCATTGGAAGCAAGCTTGAAGAATATGGTGTATGAGTATGTCTGTCGCTCACTTTTCAAGGTAATCAATGAATTTAAAAAAAAAAATCACCTTTCTTAATTTACATCCCTTCATTAAAAAAACGGACATGATTTCAATTTGATAATGAGATATGCAAACAAAGTGATTATGATTCAATTGCCGGTTTGGCCCGTAACTTGCAAATGTCTTATTTTGATTCAACACAAATATAATCAGCCTGCTTTCACAAAAATCTGAGAATGTGTAATGTTGAGAGGCGGAACAGTGCTGAACTCCGCAGTGAGTAATTCATAAACATAGAGGAAAGGCATAATGCATGTCAAACAGATGCTGAAGCAATCCAACAATCCAATAAATGCATGCTTTTGTACAGTTATTTAATTAAGTTTTCCAATCAACACAGCAGTCAAATGTCCAAATTTGACTAAGGCTTTTTATATTTCAAAGCTCATATAGAGAATAATGTAATTTCTGTTTGAGTGCTACGCGGTTATGTGACTTTATAGAATATCAACAGTCAAGCTTTTGCTTGCTGAGCACATCTGTTGACTAAAGTCTCGCATGTTTCCAAACAGTGGTACAACACAGTGTGTTTAAAAACAGCAGAGAGACTTCCTATTTTCAAGATGGTTAATTTCCCCTTCTTTGTTGAACTTAACCATGAACGCAAATGATTCAGTTCGCTGAGCTTCAAGATACTGTATATCAAATAGTGCAGTTATAGTTAGATGGTATGCTTTTGCATTTGAGTATAGTACGAAACTATAGAACTCATGTTTGTTGAATATTATGTTAAAATACTATTTACTATAAACACTAAATGAGCATTATTGTACAAATATGGCTGTTATTACTATAATGCCCAAGCAACTGGTTTCTTTACATTTAAAAATGTTTTTACCTCACAAACAACTGTTTTTTAATCCAGTATGGCATATAACACATTGTGTTTATTGTTTTGTATTCTCCTTGCATTCTCTTGTATCCTACAGGCTGACCAGTTAATGTTTGCGATTCACTTTACCAAGGGCATATACCCCGAATTATTCCAGGAAAACGTGAGTATGCTTATCAGTGTATTTTATGAAGCATATAATTTCAGAAACCCTCACTATAAGAGCTTCTGGCCTATTTGAACACAACTTATTTACCAAATGTCAGTTGCAATAATAATTTTCTTATAGGAATGGAACGTCTTCATTGGCTCCATTGTCGGGGAAATGTTCAAACAAGAGGTAATTTTTTTCTCTCTTTAAGTAGAACATACTGCAGTCTTTTGCTTTAAAATCACCCTTCCCTCCATCACTCCCCCTCCACTGTGTCAGGAGTTCCCATCTTGGATCGATCAGGAGAGACACAGATCAGTGGCAGTTTACAAGGTAAACACTGAAACAGATTTACTAGACAACTTCAAGACTATCTTTCATACTTCTTATTAATGGAACAAATCACTAATATTGTAATATACAGTAGTATATATCTGCAAATATGTGAAAGATTGTAATAATTTAAACTGTATTTGTCATCTTTCTTCCAAGTATTGTACTACAATGCAATTCTCAATTTCACAGTAATTTTTCTTTGGTCTTAGTTAACATCTGCTGTCCTTGCTTCTCAGGCTACATTCACAGCCCTCTATCAGTCCTTGTGTTTGAGTGACTCAGACCTTTGGCTGTCCTTCGCACGGAGCTCACGCTGCGAACAAGAAATTCCATCCAGCATTGCCAAGAAAATTACTCCCTTCCAGCAGGTCAAATTTCACTCTGATAAAATGTTTTAAATCCATATTACTAATGTAACAATAGAAACCAGAAGTCTATACACATTTTTGTGCATGGCCTTCTACCGTTTTATCTCTGTTCCAATAGAGGATTTTTCCTTAAAATTGCATGAAATTAATTGTCCATCACTTTGACTATAAATGGTTGTCAATCATAAATGCTGTGTGATTGACTAGCAACCAATCTAGGGTGTACCTTCCTGTCATCCAAAGTCAGCTGTGATAGGCTCCAGGTCACCCGTGACCTGCGATTTACAGTATCATCTAATCCAGTGTTTCTCAAACATTTTCGAGCCACGGCACACTTTTTTTCCTTGAAAAAATCTCGAGGCACACCATCCATAGAAAATGTAAAAAAATTAAAAATAAACTAAAATGGCTATAGCGTTTAATTTTCATCTATTGTATATCATTGAACAACAAGTTCACATAACTTTGAAAAGCACAAATAATTTCTTAAAATCACAAGTGCAAATATTCTTACATGTGCATTATGTACATTATAATCAAACTTTATAAATAACTTGCCAATGCTAAGAAACATACAGTGCTTAATTCTATCGTGGCCAACGTCATTGCTATATAACTACTACTCAAAATTATCCTCTTCCACTTGATCTCTCTAAAAAACATACTTTTGTACACTTTCAATTGAGAGTGTATGGAGATATATCTTCAGTTTATAATTCTATAGACATGTTTAACGATTGATTTACGTCAGGAAACTGAGCACCAATTCTCACCTTAATTCGTTCGGTGCTACTGACAGACCTAGACTCCATCGCCTCCTAAGTGTGATTTGCCACAGAGTGGAGATTCCTGTACATTTTATGGCCAGTTTTTGGGTTTGGGGCGGGGCAGAGTGGGAAAAAAAGCTTAAGTACGCCATCAACCGGACCAATCAAGAGCGATGTTACAACCCGCCATCTACGGCGTACAAGAATTGGAGTCGTACCCAGCCACGAGCTAGGGCGCACGCGTGATGTATACCGGTCATTAACACAAGAGCAAACGCAGAAGTATAAACCAGGCTTTACTTGACAGCAACACACTATTTGCGGATAATAATTAATTTGTTGTTACCATTTAGGTAGAATTGGACCATTTCCCACACGGCACACCAGACAGTATTAATGGCACACTAGCTGGATAACTTTAGTGCTCTGTAACAAACTGTACTTGTTTCAGAACAGTTTTCCTGGTGTACTGTTTTAAACATAATGTTGTACAGGCTGGGCAGATGCATCCAATTGCCACACATTCGAGTTGTGCACTGTGGTTAAATCAAACAAAACATGGCTTTTATATGGTTGCTGGTTTCTCCCAAAATTATCAGAGCAATCAGTATTCCGATATTTCAGTAATATGTTTGTTTGCCTCTTCCATTAATACATCAAATTCTATCACTTCAAACGTCATATTTACTTTGCAATGTTCTGACGGTGAAATCCATCAAAGCTGTTCTGAAGTGCAAAAAAGTACTTATAAATACTTTATTGTGTGGGTGACCTCCACCACTTTTACACCTATTGCCAATCTGTAACCGTAAACATACAGTTCAGCACTAAGTAAATGAAGTCCATACTCTGATAAAACCATTCAGAGGCATCAATGGTAAAACATGACTTTTTTTAAACTAAAAAAAAAACTAAAAACTTTTTAACAGCCTGACAACCAAACTGTTTTCATATCTTCTCATCTTTTTACCCTTCTTTCATCTTCCCTGTAGCTGTTATTGGTTCAGGCAGTCAGACCAGATCGACTTCAGAGTGCCATGATAGCATTTGCCTCACAGGCATTGGGTAAGTGTTTTAATTTCAGACTATTTTTTGGTTCCTGTACTTTATCTTAGTTATACCAGTGTTGGTATTATCACAAATATAGCAAAGTCACACAAGAAAAGTCTCCAAGGAATTAGGATAAGACGTTACAAAAAACAAACAATTTCGTACCAGTCTCACAGCTATCGCAAAAATGAAGGGGAGTTAAACAACCACAATAGCAAGTTTGTCAGTTAACATTCATGAAGTCAAGAAGTGTATTCTTAATATCAATATCCCTGCAGTGATAAAATACATAGCTAATGTATTGCTATAATAAAAGAAACCCTTGCCGCCAGAAAAAAAAGAGACAACAAAGACAGACAGAATAAGAAAAAATAGACTATAAGGACTACGTTGCTTCCAATAGACATGTAGATGTGCTTTAAATGGGGTTCCTCTTCTGCAGAAACAAATCCTGAAAAAATGGAGATGACTTCAGATTCTCTTTATTGTATTTGTGTGCTTCTATGAGTCAATCTCACCATCGTCTATGTGGTCATTTATTGGTATATGTATCAATCATTTGGGTTTTTGTTAGTGATGATCAATACAGACTGATGCCAGTACAAGTACTGTATTCAACTCTTGAGTAGTCACATATGCCGATACCAAGTACCGATAGCATTAGTACGTTTGATACATAACATTTCCCAACAAAAACAGTGACAGCTAATTTTAAAGAAAGACCTGTGTATCCCAATATAGCATTTTTCCATAAAATTTCATGAAATAACTGGCAATTTTCTATTCTAATTTCTAAAGGTGTCCTGGTCCAATATTGATATCAGATATTGGTCTGATATCAGCCCAAAAAAAGTATTGCATTATATCGGTCTACATCCAAAATCTCTGATATTTAGATATTTTGGTTCTCTTCTTGAGATTGAATTTATGTAATTATGTTATGAATGGGTCATATTTTCTCATACCTACTGTTGCTGACAATTGTTCTTAGGATCACTTGATCAAGTCTCCTCTAACATTTCTTGCTAAAAATAAATAAAAGCATGTATCATTCCTGCTGATATTGGATAAATATCGATATCGCAGTGTTACCCAACCCTGGTCCTCTGGGAACACTATCCAGCCTGTTTTCTATGTCTCCCTTTAACAACACAAGTGAGGATTGTTATCAGGCTTCTCCAGAGCTTGCTAATGAGCTGATCATTGGAATCACCTGTGTTGGACCAGGGTTGAGAAACACTGCGTTATTGGACAGTACTCTAGGCTGCAATATCGGTATCGTAGCAGAAGTATCGGGACACCCCTATTTCTAATTACTAGTTCCTGATTGTAAAATGGCCACAAGAGGGCGGTCAGAATCGGAGTACCAATACCCTGACATAAGGCTAGGCATTGGCCCGATACTGATACCTGATAAGGGTGTTCGCCCATCCGTAGTTTTTGTACATCCTTTTGTTTGACAGCCCATACTCACTATATGTTCTCTCATAATAAATATGCTTAATGCCATTTGTGAAAGTTTGTTCAACGTATTCTGCTGACACGTTCATTGATTTTGAGAGTGTGACAAAGTCTCTTTTGTTCTTATTTAAAATGGTATTTTATGTTTATTGTCAGACCCAGTGACAACATAAATGTGTTATTGTGGTTGAAGAAAAAAGAAAATATTTTTTACATAAGAGGGGCAAACCTCAAGACCACAATAAAAAAAAAGAAGAAGAAAAAGCATCAGTACCTCTTTGACAGTGTCAATCAAAAGTATCTATGGAAGGCCGAATGTTTGCTTCAGCTCTTGTATTGCATCTTATTAGGTGTGCAACTGTACATAATGCTGCAGCTGCAGAAACGAGTCCCCAAACTTGTTGAACATCAAGTGAGTTCACCATTAAAGTTGCAGGCAAATACACTGATAACAAAACAGGAGCAGGGCAGAGAAACAGTGTGCGTATTTGTGTCTTTGGCAGTAAATCAGTATGCTAATGAGGCATGGTCTGTAATCCTCTTACAACTAATCTCACCCAATCCTTTCAGTCTAGGGCTGGCCACTGCTCGCACACAGTCATGCCTCGCTAAACTTATATGGAAATCATTTTTAAAAAATGTCTCTGAGTCATCTTATTTCTGAGCCTGAATTTTCATGAGACTAGACAGCGATCATATACAGTACAAATAATCTATTCTATTACAGTTACTTTTAATGTGCTTAGCACAGATCTGAGGTTGGCGATTCCTGCTCCATCTTTCTTGTGTGGATTTAGCATGTTCTTCTAGTGATTGTGCGGGTTTTCTCTAGCCACTCCACTTTCTTCCCGCATTCCAAAAACATGCATGCTAGATTAGTTGGCGTGAATTGTTTGTCCCATGTTTGCCCTGCGATTGGCTGGCGACCAATCTAAGGTGTACCCCGCCTCTTGCCAAAAGTCATGGGATAGGCTCCTTTCCCCTGCTACCCTAATGGCGATAAGCAGTATAAATAAGGGATGGATTGATGTCAAGATATGTGGAAAAGCAACTCCTAATGCTCCTAATGTTAGGTTGTTCATGCATATTCATATTTTTTTTTAGTATTTGAAACAATGAGTCTTTCTCTAGGTTCCTCTTTGGCCTTACTGCATGTTCCCAAAATCAAGGTCGATGTTGTAATTCATCGCCTGGATGCTTGTTTGCAACAAGAATACAGATTAACTGCCGGTAACATAGGTGGTGATATGCATGTGTGTGCACACGCATGCACTGTAAATACACACACCACCAAGTCATGTGGTCAGATGATGTTTTTCATTAAGTTGCCAAGGCGAATCAGCTTAAGGTGGGTTTAGATGTTTTCTACCAGGACCTTGAGTGTCTGTGTGTGTTTGGGAGGGTGGAGCAGATCGCATTTGGCAGCAGCCACCAAAAGGTATCCGCTGGCGTTTTCTAAAGCCATTGTTTGATTGAATGTGTGCTGTGCATGCGTGTGTGTGCAGTGTATGTGTGTGTGAGTATTTGGCCGAGATTTTGAAAATGTTCCAGTATCACAGCATGTGTGCGTCTATTAGCTAATATCTGATGTTTCAATAAATTACAGCAGGATTAGAGACTCATGCTCAGTGTCAAACAACTCTCACATGCACACACACACAAGTTTGTTTTACTATCTTTGTGGGGCCATCTCAATGACATAATGCATTTCCTAGCCCCTTCCCCTAACCCCAACCATCAAAAATGATTGCCTACCCCTATTCCTTACCCTAACCTCAACCATAACCCAATTCAAACCTAAACTCTAAAACCAAGTCTTGACCCTCAAAAAGAGCTCTAAACTTGTGGGGCCAAGCAAAATGGCCCCACATGGATGGATGGGCCCCACAACTCTGTGAAATCCCGGAATGTTGGCCGCACTATGTAACAAAAACAAGACCACACACACACACGTAGACACTGAAAAAGGGCCTCAACAACTGGTGGCTGACAAGGTATTATGCAGTATGTACAAGATTTGCTTCTCGACTTGCTACATTTCTCGTGGTTTGGATAATGAATCAGCCTCCTTATCTCCCTCAATATCTCTCACCGGCCAATTTTTCTTCTACCTTTTTTTCCCATTCTCCATCATTGTGTCACCCCTGATCTCCCCTCTCACCTCTTCTTCAATTTCAATGTGGACCACCCTCCCTTCCCTTCTCATTGATGACACACCTCCACCTTCTGGGAAGTTAACCGCCACTGAATCAGAAGTTCACATTATTCTGCAGGCACTGCTCCTTAGTTATGTTTGTATCATGAATTGTTATGCTTTGTTTGTTTTTCGTACATTCTTTTATTGCATCTCAGTGAACCCCATAACACAACAGTACCCTTGTATCACTTAAAAAAAAATCCACACAAAACTCACACTTGTTTTTTTTTTGCTGTTTCTCATTTTGTCTCCAGGTATGAAGGAGCTTTCGCCTCCTCCTCTCAACTTGCGACGTCTTTATGCTGAGACATTGGAGTGGGAACCAGTACTGATCATCACCTCGCCGGGGGCCGACCCCTCCCAGGAGCTTGTCGAACTTGCCACAGACACTGTGGGTCGGGACCAGTATCATGAGGTAAACAATAGAAATTAAAATTCAGATTGCGCATTTACTCTGGAAGTTAATATTGAGTTCTGGTGGGACCTAGCTGGAGTTTTGACAAAACTGTAATTGCAAGCAACTTTATATGCAAATGAGTTCATTTGTAGAACTTCTACTCATGACAGCTATCTACATATTTGATTGGATTGAAATTTGCAATGTAATCTACTTTCACAATTACATGCTTTCACAATTTGAAGAGAAAAATTCAATGGTGCAATCACATTATGTATCCACTAACCTCGAATGCCAAGACAGAATTGGATTTTCCATTCCATTTCCTTTGTTTGGTGCCTTGCCTGAGTGTGGCTCTCTGTCTGCCCAGATCTCGATGGGTCAGGGACAGGCTGACGTGGCCTTGGCCACACTCAGAGAATGTTCCCGGAACGGAGAGTGGCTTTGCTTGAAAAACCTTCATCTCGTCACAGCATGGTTACCTCTCCTAGAAAAAGTAAGAACTCTGTTTTTGTCAACCTCTGAGTCACCTGTTGTTATACCACATTTATTTACCACTGTTTACTTTTTTGTATGTAGGTTTGTTTTTTGTTTTATTTATGTCATTGTACCTTTCCTTGGGTTATGTTTGGTAATGTGTGTGGCAGGTCAACACTCACTAGGAGGCACAGCTATTGGGACAGCAATGTGTGTGTGTGTGTATGTGTGTGTGTCCCTCAGTCCGACGGTGGCGCTCACAGTACGAAATAAGGCTTTTTTCTTGTATTTCCCTCACTTGTGTTTTACATCCTGGATATCATCTGAAGCTATTTTCTAACAGTAACACATAGCCTGTGAACCTTAACCCCTCCCTCTGTTCCTCTTCATCGCTTTCTTTCTTTGTTTCACTCGTACCCATCAACTGATGAGGTCTTGGCAGTCAAGCTTGAAATGAAAAAGTGCCGTGACGAGGGAATGACTGGGGCAGTGTGAAAAGGGAAGTTAAGATGAAAGAATGATGAATGAACAAAATGGTGGTTGTGAAAGGAAGAAAATGGACACAGATGAACAGAGCCTCCAAAGCGCGAGCGAGGTGCAAAGACAAAAAGGAAATTCCATCTAACCAATTAATTCTATCTATTAATCCATGTAGCTGTCTCTCATATACATAGACACTTTCTTAAAGGGATGTCAGTTCCCCTGTTTGCTGTGATTTAATGTGAACGAATTAGGAATTACAAATGAGACAGAAACATATTGATTGAAACGAATTCTGTGCATGAAAGAGAAATATCGACCATGATAACTGGATGAGAATTGATGAGAACATGTTGAATATTCCATCCATCCATCCATCCATTTTCTTGGCCGCTTTTTCCTCACTAGGGTCGCGGGGGTGCTGGAGCCTATCCCAGCTGGCTTCGGGCAGTAGGCGGGGTACACCCTGAACTGGTTGCCAGCCAATCGCAGGGCACACAGAGACGAACAACCACACTCACATTCACACCTAGGGACAATTTGGAGTGTTCAATTAACCTGCCATGCATGTTTTTGGAATGTGGGAGGAAACCGGAGTACCCGGTGAAAACCCACGCAAGCACGGGGAGAACATGCAAACTCCACCCAGGAAGGCCGAAGCCCGGACTCATGTTGAATATTCATTACTATTATTTATTTATTTTTTTTTCATTGACGGTTGTTCTATACCTGGGTTTGTGTGAACCCCCAGGGGTTTTGTGAATCAGTCTCAGGGTTTTGGTGGAGGTCAAGACACATACCCGACTGAAATGTTTCGTTATGATACGCCCCAGTTTGCCATAATTGGCTGCAGGTGGTCGTTGCTTCATATTATGTCAAACAAAAAAGAAAAAGGTCCGAAGAATATGTGCAATATGGTGTGAATGGGAGTGTGACTGATGTTTGTTTATATGTGCCATATGACTTCACACAGGGGTTATGCCACCGTACTGGATAGGAAATTCATAGTCAAAGAAAACAAGCATACGCACGATATTTCTAAATGGGTATCACCCTCATTTCATAGGAGCTAAATGTGCTTCGTCCCAAAGAAGGCTTCCGTCTCTGGTTGACATCAGAGGTTCATCCCAGATTTCCTCCCATACTGCTGCAATCCAGCCTCAAGATCACTTATGAGGTACACATAAGCACATTCTATATAATGCCTGTATTACTTTTGGGTTCAATTGGATGTTGAATATGTTTAACTTAATGTCTGGTTGATTCCTTGTGTAAATCAAGGGTTATAATTTGATGATTGTGAAACCATATTTTTTAAAAGGTCATGCTGTACATATAGCACGTTAGCTGAATATGCAGCATGTTGGCCCGAGATGCAGAGGCATACTTTATCACATGGTGCATTTCTGATGAGAGTGCTACTCAAGGGGAAAGCTGCTTTCGCAACCATGCATGCAGCATAACCGACCTATTCCTCTGTTGTTGCCTCTCCTTCTTTCTCGCTTAGTCCACAGACTGACAGGAGGAAACACACTTTAAATACCTCATCAACTCAAAAGCGCAAGTGTGTTTTTATGAGAATAAATTGTTTTGGTGCTTCAGCAAGACACCCAATTGTTTATTTCAGCTTTAATGGGATCAGCTAAATGTGTGCGCTGCCGGGTGTTTTATTTTATTTTGTTCACATTTTTTTGTTTTATTTAGAACTTGTTCATGTTGTATTTAAAGTAGCACTAGATTTCTCAACATAGCCCAAAGATGCTTTCTCCTTAAGTTGTCGGCACATTTATGACACAAGTTTGAAAGTATTAATGAAAGTGTAACTTACCGACACAACTGCAGTCTAACTTTGTGTATTTGGCGTTTGAAAATGTAGATGGCCAGTGGGATACATCGTCGTAATCTAGTCTACTACCATGTATTTCTGATTTCTTTTTTATTCCTCTTTGTATTAATTGGACTTGATATATACATAAAAAACAAACATGTATTGCCTTCATATTTGCATAGATGCACACAGGTTTTAAACACATGCAATTTTGCTTGACCTCAGTAAACATGTTCTCACAATCTTGTGGTCTGAATTCCTTACCGATACCTGTGTCTAGGATCCTCCTGGGTTGAAGAGGAACTTGTTGAGGACCTATGAATCCTGGACACCGGAACAGATCAGTAAAGGTCTTCCCTCTTCTCTTTTTATAACATTTCTTGTTTAAATCTGCTAGGGTATTTTATAATTACGATGAACTCAATTAATAGGTTATTAACTCATTCAAACCTCCAAAACATAAATGTTTTTTTAATACTTTGTCCTTCACTCCCAAAAATTTGTTTATATATTTTTGTTTTTTTGTTTTTTATGCAAGAGCATGCAGAAGACTTTGATACAGTTTCTGACATGAAGAGGTTGCTTAAAGCAATACTAGTTATTACTAAAAAAACGGCCAGCGGGTGGCAGCAGAGTATAAGAGATCAGCCATGTTGCAACAAACTCTTTGCCAGTATATATATATATATATATATATATATATATATATATATATATATATATATATATATATATATATATATATATATATTCTAATAGACACTAACATGCTTTTTTCCTGATGAAAATTCTTGTAGTAGGTTTGGTGTTTTTATAGCAACTGATTATTCTGTGGACCTTGCAGGATCAGTCAATATCCAGTAAATCAAAGGGAGCAAAGGAGGTTGCTTCAGTGAAAATGGCTGGGAGTGAATGAGTTAAAGGGAAAGTCAACCCAAAAATGTTTTTTACAAGAATATGTTGTATGTTCTCCTTCAAGTCTAAACACGGGATTTTGATTAATATTGTGTCCGTGGAATATGAGATCAACAGCAAAATTATACCGTTTGTATCCATCTCAGGGTGCCATCTAAGGTGAGCCGTGATTGGTTGTTACCTGAGACCTAGCAACTGTGATGTCATTTTAAGTCGACAGGCAAGTGGCAAAATGGTCTCCTCCTGAGATGGATAAAAACGGGTGGATTTTGTTGCTTAACTCACATTCCACATTGTTTAGACGAATGTATAGAACATATTATTGTAAAGAAAATATTTAGGTTGACTTCCACTTTAATATGACATTTATGCTGATGTTAATTGTTTTATTTAGGTGGGATACTGGCCCGGGCCCAGTCCCTCTTCTGTCTAGCCTGGTTCCATGCTGTCTGCCAAGAGAGACGTAACTACATACCTCAGGTCACACATACACACTTACATACACCTACGCACACTCCTACACGTACACACACACGTGCGCATGTGCGCAAGCACACTGTGTACAATATTGACTGACATAGTAAAACAAAATTATAGTAGCGTTAAAACAAAGCTGGGTTCTTTACTTGGACACAAAATGGTAATTAGGTCTTCCTATTGATCTTGCAGGGGACTGTCGATACATGTTTGGTCATTCCTGATTTAATTCCTCTCTTTATATTGTCGTCTAAATGCGATGGGATGATGTAGGTTGTATTTATACAAGTATTTCTACAACAATTGTTTTACATTAGATTGCCTGGCGTATTTGGTGCATGTGCAGCTATTTGGACGCTCACTGCGAGACTTTTCCCTTGCTGAGTATTCTTTGTTATTGCCTTGACCTTCTATGAGTTGAGTCACTGTTGACTAAGTGTGGGGGAAAAATGGTGACTTAACTGCTAATGTTAAGTTAAGTTTACTTGCAAGGTAATTCTATAAAGCACCATCAATCAATCTGTTTTCTCCCACCAATCCTGTTTGGGGTCATGGGTCAGCTGGAGCTTATCTTGCCAGTCATTCTACAGGGCAGGACACATATGATATCGAGAAACTATCATCCACCCTCACACTTATGGACAATTTAGAGTCTTTGTTTACCTAGCATGCATATTTTTAGAATGAGGGAGGAAGTCGAAGTGCCCATAGAAAGTTAAGAACAATATGTTGTAATTTTATTTCAAAATAAGGACTGTCTTTGTCTTGAGCTGTCTGTGGTGGATCAGCTTGGAAAACTCATGTTGTGTTCGCACTCGGTCATGTCAGACAAAAATTGCGTAATCCTATGTCGACCATGCATGTCCACATGCCAGAAGATCTTCCCCAGCGACACCCAGATGACATACAAAAGTCTCTTCCTAGCTAATAAAGATTTTCACATTTAACCATTTTATTTTATGAAAAACAGCCCTGGAATAAACAAAAGGAAGCAATTTTACACATTAATATGTCATTTGAAACTGTATGTAATATTGAACCTCCTATTTTTTTAGGGATGGACTAAGTTCTATGAGTTTTCGTTATCAGACCTGCGTGCTGGCTTTGAAATAATCGACAGGCTTTTTGAAGGTACGAGGCCCTCTTAAACCTCTGATCGAATGAGGGTCACTGTAAATTCTTGTACTCTTTCATTCTGTCTGCACTTCAGGTGTTTTTCTATGTGTTCTGTTTTCGTTCAGGTGGTAAACCTTTTCAGTGGGAGTTTGTCCATGGCCTGTTGGAAAGTGCCATCTATGGCGGACGCATTGACAACCCATCTGACCTCCGCATCTTGCGCTCGTACCTGGAGCAGTTCTTCTCTGCACGACTCTTCTCCTCCCTCTCAGCCGGACAGGGAAAGAGCAAAGGAGCACGCTTTCTTCCATCTCAGATTAGCCTCCCAAATTCTTGCTCCATTTTGGTAGGTAGCGGGGATTACACAACAAATGAATACATTTTGAATTTACAGTTGGAGGTCCTGTTATGTAACATCCCTTGAAGCAGTCCAAAATTAAATCTGGCAAAAGAGATGAATAAAAAGGTGCACTTCCATCTTTGCTTCTGTAAGCAAATGCCTACAATTAAGTGTATCTGTATCCTCAATGAAATCTGCTGCATTGGCAAAGTAAGAAATATTTAAAGAGAAAAAAATTGAGATTGCTGCTAGAGGCCACCCAAGCATATCACTGACTCACACTTCTTGGTGTCTTTGAAAGTGCATTTTGTTTTAGACACTTAAAAATTGGATAGGCATATGGTAAGAAAAGAAAGTCAATTTGGAAATCTGTGCTGTGAATTTTCATTTTGCAAAGAAAGTAACAGCTGCTTATGTGAGAGCTAAACTTGTTTTTTACATATTGTTAGTGGATTTTATGGTAAGTTAGGCCAAGAACAGTTTAGAAACAGATAGTTTGCTATCTGCTCTCTTACATAACAACATAACAAACTATTGAATTCACATCTTGCTTGCTCAAAAATGCTACATTCTTGCAATTTGTGACTATACCAGCTCGTGCTCTGCAAACCTTGTACAAGATTATTCGTATAAATAGAGTTATGAAATCAATACTTGTAATTAAGGATAATTCTAATTAAGTGGTTTGTTCTCCCACATAACAGAGCAAGTTATTCTGTTTGCGAAATGTGAACATGTTGTATTATTGTATTGTGTGTGTGTATATATGAACGGTTATTGTTGTAATCTTGTACACACAAGTGAGTGTGTGTGTTTGTGCTCTCAGGACTACCGTGGGGTCGTGGAGAATCTCCCAGAGGATGACAAGCCTGCATTCTTTGGTCTGCCTGCTAACATAGAAAGAACCTCCCAGAGAATTATCAGCTCCCAGGTGCATAACAAACACCCACATGGCCACACATAGTCCCTTTTGGAGTGATGCAGTGCAGTAATACAGCAAAACAGCAACAAAGCTTTCAGCATTTTCAAAACAATCCTATCAAACAGCCATCTGTTGTATTTATCTTTTTTGGGAGCTGAAAGCCCTCTTGCACTGGCACAAAACTTTTACAGGAGTAATTCAATCTTTCAAAATGTGTGTTGTGTCAGCATCAGTCAATCTTAACTCATTCACTGCCATTGACGGCTGTAGACGTCAAAAATTCATGTGAACTATTTCTATTAGTTGAACATTTTTTCCCACTTTTGTTAACAAGAGTATGAAAACCTAAAAAAAAATTAATAATCATTTTTGGTGTTGAAAAAAAAAGAAAAGATTATTAAAAATTAGGGCCATCAGGTGATTAATTTTTTTTAATTGTAATTAATCGCATGACTTCAATACTTAACTCACGATTAATCACAAATTTTCTATCTGTTCTAAATGTACAATACATTTTTTTCTAGGTTTTCATACTCTTGTTAACAAAAGTGGGAAAAATGTTCAAATGAATTTTTGACGTCTATAGCCGTCAATGGCAGTTAATGAGTTAAGTTGTCACTGTGTTGGTTTATATCTGTAACCATGATTGATAATAAAAAGTCTCCACAGTCACTTTAATGCAACTGTGACAAATGTAACGTTCACCAGTAACGTGGATCAAAGGCTTAAGCTTGAAAAATCTGTGTTTATCTTTGCTTTCTAAAAAATATAACACAAGCTAAAAATTGGCTATGCTATGTTTACACTTTGCGGCAGCCCCGTTTTAAATCTTCATGGACGACACAGTGTTGTTGTGACATAACACAAGGAGGCGGGATGGGCAAACGTGACAGGACATGATGCCTTAAATTGAATGAGCGAGTGCTATCTGTTACACACGAGTGTGAATATGAATAACGATGTGATGGATTAGTGAATTAGCTGTTGACAGAAAATAGATATGAAAACAATTATTGGGCGGCAACGGCAATATACATGGAGCCAGGCCAGGGAGGCAGAGTTCGGTTCATCTTTGCTGGGCCACAAACTTCTACAACTACAAATCTGCCCAATGTCCACGTTTCTTATGGCACACTCCATTTAGAATTGGACTGCCGTGGCCACTGGGTCTTAGTGTTAACATAGCGTTGTCAAGAATGTCACGGACTAATCTATTGGTTTTGGATATGGCGGAACGACAAGATAGCATGCAAATTTGATGGCAGTTACCGTGGTTAGTTTGTCAATAGTGGAACTAGACATTTGAGAGGGATTTCAGTGTTTGGGTTATTATGTGAGGTGCTTTTACGATTTGTGGCAGGAAGGAGATTCAACATTTTGGGGACAAATGAAGGACTCAGTACAAACACGTATGCGTGCATACACAATCAGTATGAAACGCACACAGACACACACTTAATCACCCGAGCAAAGAAGATAAAGCAGGTGGTTTAAGGAGTTTGCCTGGACCTAATGGAAGCCATTCATCACCAACACTTGTCTTCCTCACATACACCTTCGCATTAACACACGTCTTGATTCTATGTGAAAGCACAATACCGTCCTCTCTAGGCCTAAAGCGAAGCGTGTTTGATGGGCTGTGGAAGGATCTCTTATGAGTTGTGTTTGGAGTTTGGCCATTTTCTTCCTCTGAACCTAAGACTGTCTTTTTATTTCCTTGTATTTTCTAGTAATTGTTTTAACCAAATAAATGGGTGAAAACTTGCCCATTTTCAAATAGTGGGTGTGTGCTGTATAAGAGTCTTTATATGAGGAAATTAGCAAACTACAGACATTAAGTATAACAACCAATAACATGTTTGTGATTGGTTCACAGGTGATTTCCCAACTTCGTGTCATGAGCCGCTCAGTCGCAACAGGGTCAAAGTTTGACAGGGAGCTCTGGTCGAATGGACTGTCACCAATTCTCAACTTGTGGAAGAAACTCAACAAGGTTAATTTCTTTACTATTTGTTCATTTCATGAGAAGTGCAATCACAGTTTAGGATAGCTTTCACTGTTTTTAGAATTCCAAAAGGTTGGACACGCTCCCTCATGCCAGTGAATGATAATGAGGGCACAAATATTTGACAGATCTAAAATATGAAAATGCTCCACAATGATGTCCTTGAAGACAAACACAAGCATGGTGGAACATTCGATTGGCATTGTATGTGTTTTCTCCAGGTTCACATTCTAAAAACATGTATGTTAGGTTGATTAAAGACTTTAAATTGCCCATGGATGCTTGTGCATGTGCCCTGTGATTGAGTGGCAACCTGTCCAGGGTGTAACCAAGTCAGCTGGAGTAAATTCCACCTAACTTGATAAGTGCTGGGAAATGGATGGAAGGGTTGATGTCTTGGTGGGCGGGTTGTAGGGAGGGGTTATGTAAATG
The DNA here is from genome assembly GCF_051991255.1 of Vanacampus margaritifer. NCBI lineage: Eukaryota > Metazoa > Chordata > Actinopteri > Syngnathiformes > Syngnathidae > Vanacampus > Vanacampus margaritifer. The sequence continues at coordinate 14,635,024 of NC_135436.1, forward strand.
ACCAATTACAATGTGTTCCATTCAGTATTTTTTTTCCATACCAATTACAACTAGGGTATACCTAACAGAGCATGTTTGTATTATATAAGTCAACAGTATTTGTAAAAAAATTAATTTAAAAAAACTGGCAGATCTCTTCAATTAACATTGGTGAGTGTCTACTCTTCTGTCTGTCAAATGTGTGAAAAGTATGCAGCAAATCACAAAACATGGGATCATTTCCCACACACTGCTGCATCCACAATTGCCCCGTGATTGACAGGTGATTAGTACAAGGTCTGACCCGCCTTTAACTTTAAATCTGACAAGATAGGCTCCAGCTTCTCTGTGACCCTGAATATAAAGCAATATGGAATATGTATAGAGCAAGTCTTCATTTTGCTGCTGCATATTGTCTTTACATAAAATCTTGCTTGAAAACAACACATCTGTTCCATTTCCCATTTTATTTCATTGTTTTGTCTGGCTTCCATCTATGCTCAGGGTTCTGCACTGATCCAACAAAAGGTCACACCACCTACAGATCAACACGGGTCCCCAGTGCTGTCATTCATTGTTCTGGAGCAGTTTAACGCCATTCGCTTGGTTCAGGTGTGTAAGACAACCAGTATTAAGAAAGATGCTGCACTCAAACATATATCTTGAAATTCATACATTATATAGATATGGTATATGTAGCAAATAAAACAAGATATCACAACCATATACAGTAAATATAAATGACTAGTGTTACATTCATTAACTGTAATTGTTGTCTCAGAGTATCCACCAATCACTCGCTGCCTTGAGCAAGGTGATTAGAGGGACTGAGCTTCTAACTCCTAAGGTCCAAAAACTGGCAACTGCTTTGCTCAATCAAGAGGTAAGTGGAACCCATTTATGAGTGAACTCACTATTAAGCTATGCTGCATTTATTTATTTTTTTAACTGCCTCAAGTGTAAAAATAGCTCTGTTTTTGACTGAGGGTCAGTTCAGCTTTAGTCTTTATCCCAATACATCCCTGTCATCGAATATTGCCATATTGCTTGATAAGATTTAATTTAGGTTTTGTTTATTTCGGATGAGGTAATGCATAAAGGGAGACAACTCTGACAGAGATCAAATGTGGACACTTTCTCCAAAGCCCAGTAAAGGTCAGATTCTTTGTTGCTACTTTAGTACGACCACCCACCCTTCCAATCCTCCATTATCCAATTTTCTCCTCTTCCTATTGAACACTATACATGCTGGAAAGTGCACACACCGCAATGTAGTGACTTTTTCAAACTGTTTCACTTTTTATGTAAAACACAGCCAAGGGACTAATCCAAGCAACTTTTAAGGCAGGCATGGGCTTCTTTCCCCCGAGGGCTGGCTTTAATGCAGCTCAATGAATTTGATTTCATGCTGCGCCATGTAGTTTTCTGCATTGACAACAAAAGGGAGTGAGAGATGTGCACTCATTTGACCAGCTGAAGCATGTGCAGTACCTTTCGGACCGACTGCTGATTTGTTGAAAACAATGTTGAAATAATTTGCTTGTTTATTTTTGCTGTCTTCTTTTTAGTGTCCTTTGACATGGCAGAATATGTGGGAGGGACCTGAGGAGCCAATGCAGTACTTGAGCGCTATTGTAATGCGCGCACTTGCCTTACAGGTAATATAGCTAATATACCCACATACCAATCAGTTTGAATCCCATACAAGAGCTGTATGTTATCTTAATATTAGGCAACCTGGTTGTCATTTGTTCTCACAAGATTTAGCTATACCTCTTGAATGTTACATGTGCCAGCAAGTCAGGCAACCATTCTTTAATGCAGGGTTTTCACAGGTCATTCAAAAGCATTAAAGTCATTAAATAGATTTTTTGAAAATGTAATTGCATTTAAATGCATTTAATATGATGCCTAGAAGCATAAATTAAATGAAAACACCGTTGGTAGACTGCGAGTTAGCAGTTAGCACCAAGCGAGTTTGCTACAGATCTCAAAGTACTACCAGACTCTTTTTGAGGTGAGTGTATTCCCGGCTTGTCACTTGAAGTAAGTCACTTGCTCGTTAGAACTTGGGCATATTTTATTCAGCAACTCCAGAAGGTAGCTAGTGAAATATTATGTGTTTTATTTCAGGAATGGGCCGGAGTCCACGAGTATCTTAATGTTCAAATGAATTTGAAAAGAACAATGTACTTTTCCTGTTACCAACATCCAACATGAAACTCTAATGCCACCTAGTGGCAGAAAAAAATACCTCATCACAAATCTATGACTCAATGTTTCAAACTCCTTCAACTGTATAGTATAGCATATCTTTTTAACTTCAAATGACTTAAGACATGCTAGAAAATTACTGCATCAATGAACTAAAAAATACAACCACATAGTTGAGTTGATTTGTGTTAGGTAATCATAAGAGTCCACTTTTGTTCATTAACAAGAGTGGAAAACTTGAAAAATATTTTGTTGTACATTTACAACACATATAAAATGTGTGATTAATTTGCGATTAATCGTGAGTTTACGCTGAAAATCATGTGATTCATTAAGATTAGGTGTGTAGGGCATTCGATTTGTTTTAAATTGCATTAAAAATGACAATAAAAAGCATCAAATTTGATTTTCTGATGCCTGCAGACACCCTGTAATGGTTAATGGAGTTAATATTTAGACTAAAACAATGACATCCATTTTCCATTGTTGCTTTCATATCTTAAATGCTTGCAATTCAGAAGTATCCGCACAATGTTGGTGCCAGGAAGTAAAGGCTTTGGCTCTGTCTACTCTCAACTGTGTCAGAATACACGCCTACCTCAATATGTTCTGGCAGCCGAGAGTAGACACACACACACACACACACACACACACACACACACACACACCCTTGCGTGTTCCGAAATATTTATGTCCATGAGAATCCGATGCATTTCATTATCCGTGTGAGGCTGAACCTTCTGTCTACGTCTGTCGGTCTGCTATCTCGTCTGCCTGCGTGCCCAATTTTGTGTGTGCGTGCGTGGTATCGTTGTTTCTTTCTATCTGCTAACCTCCTTGCACTCCATCTGTCCTTGTGTCTCTGTCTTGAGGTAACGGTCTCTAAATATCTATTTGTGACCCTACTTAATGTCAGCCTGCTCAACTAATCGAATAAAGGTGAATCATGCTGGCCGATGCTTTAATGGGATACTGCCTCGCGGTGGATTTTGTCAGAGTGCAAACATCTGCACCTGTGTTGGCATGGGTGCTGTGTGAGCTTGCATTGGTGTATATTACTCAAAAGTGCTCATCTTCATTCATCTTTCAAGCCAGTCCTGACTGATTCTGTGCTGGAAATGACCCTTCTACAATCATAATAATAAGCACTCAAATCAAATGTTTGCTTATTCACTAAATTACAAAGGCTCACGTCCTAATATGGGTGGAGGATGGCTTTATACTTAAATGCAATTTTTCATTCGCCGTTACAGGCATACTTGACTCATTTAGCCATTTTCAGCAGTAACAAGCCATTCACTCATTCACTGCCATTGACGACTATAGACGTCAAAAATTCATTTGCACTATTTCTACTAGTTTAACTTTTTTTTCTCCACTTCTGTTAACAAAAGTATGATAACCTAGAAAATACGTATTGTACATTAAGAACAGATATAAAAAAAATATACTAATCGTGAGTTAACTATTACTATAAGTCATACAATTAATTACAATTAAAAATAATTAATCAGCTGACGCGATTTATAAAAGAAAAGAAAAGATTACTAAAAAGTAGGGGCGTCAGGCGATTAAATTTTTTTATCGTAATTAATCGCATGACTTCACTAGTTAACTCACGATTAATCACACATTTTATATCTGTTCTAAATGTACAATAAAAAAATCTAGGTTTTCATACTCTTGTTAACAAAAGTGGGGAAAAATGTTAATCTAATAGAAATAGTTAAAATGAATTTTTTTCCTTCAAAAAACCTTCAAAAGCAATTTTTTTAACGCTTGCTGTCGACTGACTCGAATGACAGCAAGTGTGCTCAGGGCTCAGGTAACGACCAATCATGGCTCAGTTTACAAACGTCACATGACCAAACCCAGAAAACAGGTGAGCCGTCTTTAGTCGGTACCTGAACTCTGAGCACCTGTGACATCATTTTCAGTGGACAGCAAGTGGCAAAACGTGACATATAATAAAGTTATCAAATTAATTGAAGACAAAATATTAACTTTTCCTTGCTGAAATGGCTAAATGAGTCAAGTATCCCTTTAACAGGGATTCCTGAAAATATCATTTGGTGGTTTGGGTGGGGTATTTGCTTTAATTCTGAATATATTTCTCATTTCGCTAAATACGTAACAAGATCACACCACGGCTATATACAAGGACAACAATAAACAAACATATTTTTAAGCAAACAATTAGCAAAATTCTGATACAGTAAGTGAGTGTATGCTAATTTAGGATGCACAAATTACCAAACTTATGAATGATTACCAAATAACTATATTAATTATTGCTCAACATTTGAGTAAAGAGTGTTTTATACCTGAAATACACTTAATCTTTAGCATCCCTATGTTTGCTTAGTCTTTGTTTCTATTTTTCACAGAGTTGGGTCGGTCGTGCCGGCAACCAAGCTCTTCTTTCGGACACCTTGGATCTGTCTGAGCTCTTCCACCCCGACACCTTCCTCAATGCTCTGAGGCAGGAGACTGCCAGGTAGGATTTGTTTGACCTTGTTTTTCAAAAGAAACTACAAGATAAAAATAAATAAAAAATGTGGCTTTTAGATCTTTAGGTTGCTCCATGGACAGTTTGGTGTTTGCATCGTCATGGAGGAGTCCTATTGTTGGAGCCAAACTTCAAGTGAAGGTAGAGTGAAAGCTATGCCCGCTATTGAAGCTAATATCATGGCCGTATTCAAATGTGCATTTACTCTCTGCCTGTAGTCTGATGTAAGTCACTTTGCCCATTTTAGTGGTCTTGATTTATGTCAGCTGACAAGTTAATAAGTTGTTCCGATAATGCATCCATGGTGGCTCAATGCAATGTAACTTGTCAAGTGACTAAATGGCACCTTCTTACCTCAAATAACATTAGACATTCCATTTGCTTAGATCATTGTTGAAAAGGTCTATCATCTTGCTGCTTCAGGCATCTTCTATGACCTGACTAGTTTTAAGTGCACTGTAAAAAAAAAAAATTGGCGTCAATTTACAGTAAAACTACTGGCAGCTAGAAGCATGCTGTTATTTTACAGTGAACTACTGTGATCTAAAACAACAGTTGATTACTGTATAAAATAATACAGTACAGTGCTGTTCCAAAAATTAAAATTACAGTATTTTTCTATCAACCATTTGTTTGCTATTCACTGTTTTTTTATACACACTAACGAAATTACTGTTAATTTACGGTAAACTACTGGCAGCTAGAATCGGCAGTATCATACTTTTATTCTACAGTGGATTAGCATAAAAATAATACAGTACTGTGTTGTACAAAAGTCAAGATTACAGTAATATACTGTAACCCAGGGGTCTCCAACCTTGTTTCCACCGCAATTTATTTTTAGAAAAGCACAACAGTGAGCTACTCATGTTTCACAACTTTTTTTGTGTTACATTGCTTTTACTTCAAACACAACAACAAATCAACAGTGGTCACAAAATGCATATGTTGGCATAAAAGAAAATCATACCGAAATGATGCTGAATATGCATGCACATTATCTCAAAACCATTGCCAATGAAATAAACGCTCATTCCTGATTGGCTGCTTCCTCAAGCCAGGATGTTACTTGCCGGTAATTGATGTTAGTTGAGCGGGTAGCGCACATGGAGTGCTCGCCGGGAAGATATACAAAATGGTACACTTGAGCAAAAGGGTGGACGTGAGACGGGGCAGGGTACGACGCAACGAATCACACACTCACAGACGACGATGTGATACCTCAACACGCTCCCGAATGTTGGGCCACTTTCAAACTGTCAAAGTGCAACGTCGAATGAGTAGTGAGCTAAAAATGACCGGTTGAATTTATGGCGAAGGTACGAGGCACATAACGGACTGCAGAACGAACAAACACACACAAGAGGTACTGGGGTTGGCTAACTAAACAAACCAACAAAATGTAAACACAAACAGCCAGACCCCGAATGAATGTACTGAGTTGTTTTAACTGACGTGGCAATGGCACGCACATCTGAAACCAATGTGGCAATCATGGGCTCTTCCGATTGGCCCGTCAAGCCGGCGACGTAGGCCACCAATCACGGAGGCGAGCTCTCACAGCCTGACACCCAGGACACACACAAAACCAAACGGCTACGAACCGTCGTGGGCTGTAACACAGGAGGGCAAGCTAAGTGGTATATGCAAATTTCGCTGTGTGAATACGCTCTCCTAATTGGTGGGCTGGTTTCACGCGCGTTCATATTGTTGTCAGCAGCGGTGAGTCAAAAAAATGAATGTGGACATCTGAGACAACAGAACTGGAGGATAGTGGTTTAAAAAAAGTCCCACTTAAAGTCCAGTAGAATTTTAAAGTACGTGGCCAATGTGGATTCACTGTTGCTGCCTTTTTGCGGACCTGCTTCCCTGTCTTCTTTGACACCACCTTCCCCTGGCTGGTCTTGCTTCCCCTCTTAGGATCAGGCATCTAAAATGAAATAATAGAGAAAGAATGTCTAGGAGCAGTAAGTAAATATAATTTGCATTTAAAATGGAACCCTATCAGTCAGAGCAGCGTTATGAACGACAACCGCACAATGCTGTACACCAGGGTTTACCAATTCCGGTCCTCGAGGTCCAGAGTCCTGCAGGTTTTAGATGTTTCACCAGCACACCTGATTCATATCATCAGCTCATCAGCATGCCTCATAACGATCCTGATCTATAGTATCAGGTGTGTTGGTAGGCGGAAACATCTAAAACCTGCAGGACTCCGGACCTCGAGGACCAGAATTCATCAACCCTGCTGTACACCAAGGGTCTCCAAATCTAGTATTTAGGGGCTGGATTCTTGCATGTTTTACATAAAACAGTCAATAAAATGTTAATCCAACACAAAACCACATTAAAGCGTTATATTGACTTTTGCGAGGTAATATTTACCTTCTTAACAAGCCACGAGGGCAGGATGGCACTGGCTGTGATGTTGTGAGAATGACGGAGGGCTCCCTCGTCAAGTGCTCCGTCCAATTTGGTGCTTCAGTCGGGATGATGCTTCCTTTTCTTGTTATGGTGTCCACAATCTTAAATGAAATACTGATGTGAAGGCCTTTCCTTAATATCACTTCATTTTGAATTTTGCCCAGAGGAGTAGCAAATTGCAAGGGTCCAAGTTGAATGAAAAAGAAAATAAATACTATACCGTACAACTGCAGTGCCTTCCTGTAAAAAAAAAAAGAAAAAAGAAAAGAAACTGCTTTGTACCGTATTATTTTACAGAAGCTTGCTGTAAATATTTGTTCCTCCATGACGTCAGAATTTACAGTATTCAACTGTATCATAGAAAAACGGTGTATTACTGTTGGAAATTACCCGTATTATTAGAGCAAATTTTTACAGTGTGTATAGCAGGAGATAGGAGGAACGGGGAAAAGAAACTCCGAAAAAGAAGCCGCGGCTGCACGGAAAGGAAAATCTGACAGCTGAAGATAGTGAGGGAATAATTGTTGTGAAGCGATGTGCTCTTTTCGCGACAAACACACACACACGCACGCAGTGCAGCTTTGTCTGGATATGTCTCCCGTGCCCTTTTTTCCTTGCCCAGATTATGGTGATTTAGTAGTTGTCTTTGTATGTCTGGCTCGACGCCAGAGTTCCTTTTATTGTCTGAGCTGCACTGGAAAATCTCTGAGTCACCCGAGTGAAAGCACTCACAAACGAGTAGGACATACAAGTTCACGTGGTTGTGGTTTTTTTTCTCTCCTCAATCGGGAATCATATTGGCTCGCCTGTGCATTCTCTTTGTATCATTATTCAGGGCATACGTCTGTCCTCGCTATCATGCTTTTTGGCATTGATGTGTTGTTTTTTATGTATCACCGCCTTTCTTCCTTTTCCTTTCTTTGTCATGTGAAAAGTGTTATTTTGATTTCACTTGTAGCATTAAAAACAGTTGCATGAAAATGTAAATAGAGTTCTTTATATACATTATATATATCGAGCTGATACCTGGCCTTATTTCAAGGTTTCAATACTCGTGACGATCAGTTGCCCTCTTGTGGTTGTTTTACGGTAACAAACTAGAAATTAGAAATGCAAAGAAAAGAAAATTGCCGTTCATTTCATGCAAGTTAAAGAAAGACGCTATATTGGTGTATAGAGGACTTTAAATTTATTTGGACAATTTATGTATCAAAAGTACTAGTGGAATCAGCAACTACACAAGAGTTGCGTAATTGTACTGGTATCGGTCTGAAAAAGTGGTATCGAATATCCATAATATATACATTATACAGAGTTCCCGCTGATCCTCAAAAGGCGTTAAAAATATCATAAAAATCTTTCATAAGTCTTGAAAAAATCTTAACACATGATGAGTCAAATCTCACATTCTTAATAATGTTCCAAATGAGAAAACCTCAATAACGATAGCAGAACCAAGAAAAGATTTAAGTCTTGTAGCAACGTAGGACAACGTGGGACTTTGGCAACATTGGCCTTAAATTTAATTTCAAATGGAATTAAAAAGTGTTGAATGGAATTTTCCTGAAACTGATCATGTGATAAGAAGATGGATCAAGGTATGCATACTTTCACTTTTTTTTTTTTTTACCATTTGAAGTCACTATTGGATTTTGCCCCCAGAATTACAATTGCTTAGTCCAGTCTGCGTATTCATGTCGCCCAGCTACCATTAAACAGTTAGCGGACTGAATTTGGTCAGGGTCTGGGTATAGGGGCAGGTCCAAGAATTTATTATTATGTTTTGAGCCATTATGTCATCGACAAAATGACAGTTCAGAATGAAAAATGGTATCACCTGCTTGTTAGTTACATTATGCATCATCCTCCACGAACCAGGAAGTATTCGGCTAATCAACCCATATTGTTGGCGCTAGAAAATGAAGGCGTTACTAATTCATTGTTAGGCGGAGGTCGCATTCTAGTATATGTTGTTTTCCTTTCTTTACACCTCACTTCTGTCCGCCAATCTTTTTTTAATTTTTTCATAGGTGGGAGGTCTCCAGCTGGAGGGTTGTAGTTTTGACGGTGTCCATCTTTGTGAAAACCAGCATGACTCCCCCAGTGTATCTGCAGTGCCGCTCTGCTACATGGCGTGGGTTCCTCAGGTATGGCTTCCAAAGTGCTGCACAATTGTCACATTAATTCCATTCAGTAGCAACATGAATATTTTTTTTCAAGATGGGCAGGCTTTCTTCCAAAGTTAAGGTTGTCAAATATCATTGGCATTTTCACTTGGATCCCCAAACATCTTAACTCATTCACTGCCATTGACGGTTGTAGACGTCAAAAATTAATTTTAACTATTTCTATTAGTTTAACTTTTGTTTTCACTCAAGAGTATGAAAACCTAGAATTTTTTTAATTGTACGTTTAGAGCAGATATAAAATTAGTGATTAATCATGAATTAACTAGTGAAGTCGTGTGATTAATTACGATTAAAAAATGTAATCGCCTGACACCCCTAATTTTTAATAATCTTTTCTTTTTTTAAATCATGTCAGGCGATTAAAATGTTTTATTGTAATTAACTGCATGACTCCAATAGTTAACTCACGAATAATCACAAATTTTTATATCTGTTCTAAATGTACAGTAATTTTTTTCAATAGGTTTTCATACTCGTTAACAAAAGTGGAAAAAATGTTAAATAGAAATAGTTCAAATTAATTTTTGACGTCTATAGCCGTCAATGGCAGTGAATGAGTTAATTTAGATGGACCTTAACCTCCCTTTTGCTAATTTGTTCGGAATTTCAGCTTTTCTCTCACTGAATTGAAAGGTGACAAATTTGTTTAAACCTTGGAGGAAGTCTGTGCTCTCAGTGTTTTTTGTTTTTTTTCCCGAGATGGGATGATGTCACCTGTGTTTTATGCTCACTCGCAGAATTGTACTGCTGACCACGCTGCTTCCGAGGAGAGCATCTGGCTGCCTCTGTACAGCAGCTCCGAGAGGGTGAAGGTGGTCACGCACATCAGCGTGCCCTGCAGAAGCAACCCCAGCCAGTGGATACAGACCGGCGCTGCCCTCTTCCTTAAACAACGATGATGGATGACATCATCAACACATCTTGTAGCGTGTATTTTCATGCTATTATTAGCCGCTTGTTAAATTGATTGCGGCTTTTTGTGCATTTGAAGAGACATTTTTAAGACACGACAATTGATAATTCATTATCATATGTGCTTATTATGACGCTCCCAAAAAAAAGTGTTATTTATTACGCAATCACACCGCACTACTTATATACAGTAAGTGCACATTTGTTTGAGTGTATGTTGCAAGGTGTTTGTGCACCGGCTGATGAAGTGTCCAATCAGAGCTCAGCATTAAACAGTGCCCATCACGTTTGCCTTTGCTCATTCCACTGCTTTCATTTGTGCTGAGACGAGCTTTCCATGCCTGAAACGCTTCACTGTTCACAAAGTAAAGGCCGAAGCGCTCGCGGTGGCACGCATGTACACACACTCGCATGGCCACTATGCTAGTTCCTAAACATGTGCAACTGGCCGTGAGTTGAGGCTGAGTGGAGTGTCATGAGCATCACATTTTGACAGGTGCTTAACTCATTTACTGCCATGAATTCATAATTTATTTTTTTAAAGATTATTAGAAATGAAAGGCAAGAGGCGATTACAATTTTTAATTGTAATTAATCGCATGACTTCACTAGTTAACTCACGATTCTAGGTTTTCATACTATTGTTAACAAAAGTGGGAAAAAATGTTAAACTAATATAGTTAAAATGAGTTTTTGACGTCTATAGCCGTCAATGGCAGTGAATGAATAAAAGAAAAAGAAAAGATTATTAAAAATTCAGGGCGTCAGGCGATTAAAGTTTTTAATAGCAATTAATCGCCTGACTTCACTAGTTAACTCGCGATTAATCACAAATTTCATATCTGTTCTAAATGTACAATATTTTTTTATAGGTTTTATACAATTGTTAAAAGTGTGTGTGTGGGGGGGGGGGTAATTAAACTAATAGAAATAGTTTAAATTTTTGACGTTTATAGCCGTCAATGGCAGTGAATGAGTTAATTGTATATTTTTTTCTGTAATCATCTGCTTTACATTGTTGGTACAGTGTAAGCAAGAAGTGAGTATTATGTGTGCACTGCACTGTAACAAAATGGGAATGTTATGGAACCTCAGGTTAGAAAAAGGGAGAGAATTGAGAATGTTGGCACAAAACCCGCGTTGGGTCACAGAGCAAGCGAGGAAGAGGCAGCGAGACAGACGGAGTGAGGAGACAGAAAGTATGGAAAATCACAGGGAAGTAGTGAAATAGGAAGGAAAGAGATAACTGAAAATGGGAGGAGCGACAAGATGGATAGAGAAGGTCAGGGTGAGAAACAAGCAACTTCTGATGGCAAGTAGCAGGAGAGCAGAGGGAAGCAAGCGTTTTTTCACACATGAAAATGCAACTCAAATTGCTATGTAATTAAAGCATCTATAGTACAATCAAATGTAAAAGGTAAATGCAAAGCTAAAGGATAATAAGTAGCTAAAAACAAAAAAAAAACATTAAGATGATTAAATTAAGAAATCTCAAGTTGAAAGCCAAACCAAAAAGGTGTGTCGAGCCATATCTGTTTCCATTCCAAGCATTCGCTGCTGTAGGCCACAGCTCACACCTCGAACCGCACCATCCTCACCAGGCCCCCCCTCTTAAAGATATTTTGTAATTAGATGAATATTTGAATATAGTACTAATTAATATTACCCAAGCAGATTTTTACCAATATAGCATACCTTAAACACGAGGCATCTTATTGACAGTTTTTTTTGGTCAAGCCAAACAGCCAGCCTAAAAAAAATGTTAAAGAAAAAGTCCACTCTCCCCCCACCACACACACACACACCTTTATTAAAACGGTAATGACTTCCTGTCACAGATGCACACAGTGTTCTTTCAACGTACGGTAATTTCCTTAAACAGGAACACACAGTTCGTTAGTCTGAGAATCTTCAGTCGCTGATTTGCAACACTTGTCGGCAGTAATTGTACCGTCTGTGTGTGTGTGTGTGTGTGCGTGTGTGTGTGTGTGTGTGTGTGTGTGTGTGTGTGTGTGTGCGTGCGTGCGAGTGAGTGAGAGAGAGAGAAATTGTACTGTGTGTGTGAGAGAGAGAGAGAATTTGTACCATGTGTGAGGAGTGAGTGAGTGAGAGAGAGAAATTGTACCGTGTGTGTGAGAGAGAGAGAGAGAAATTGTACTGTGTGTGAGTGAGAGAGAGAGAGAAATTGTACCGTGTGTGTGAGAGAGAGAGAGAAATTGTACCGTGTGTGTGTGAGAGAGAGAGAAATTGTACCATGTGTGAGTGAGTGAGTGAGTGAGTGAGAGAGAGAAATTGTACCGTGTGAGAGAGGGAGAGAGAGAAATTGTACCGTGTTTGTGAGAGAGAGGGAGAGAGAGAAATTGTACCGTGTGAGTGCGTGAGTGAGTGAGTGAGTGAGTGAGTGAGTGAGTGAGTGAGAGAGAGAGAGAAATTGTACCGTGTGTGTATGTGTGAGAAAGAGTGAGAGAGAGTAATTGTACCATCTGTGTGTGTGTGTGTGAGAGAGAGAGAGAGAGAGAGAGCATGATCATTTAAAAATGACTTCTGCCATGGTCACTGTCATGAAACTGTGGCCGTCAAGATTATATTTAACACAGGGCAATATTCTGTCACACTTTAAACCACTCTCTTGACTTGTCAGGATCATTTCATGCAAAAATTGACCAACAATTTTCTGACAATGACTGATCTTGTCAGTTCATGCTCATAATTGACATGATTTAAAATCTCAAGATTTTCTTATAAATTTGCGTTTCCGTCATGGTGACTCATTCGTTGCTGCACGCTTGTGCCGCAGCTTTCTTCCGGTATGCATTCTGGGCATCTTTAAGGTTCCGACATTTGTGGCCTGTTCCTGCTGCTGACGTGTCATTCTCCCAATTACCGCTGCGGATTACAAAAGAGGTCATTTCAGGGGAGGCTGGTGTGAGTATAAACTTCGACTGTGGGGCATAAAACACAAGAGAACATAATGGGTTCCACTGGTGGCAGGAGGGCAAACTGTTAAAACAGAACTTTGCGTCGACCAGCTGCCCCGCAGGTTTAATTGAGGTGCACCGCCACTGACCTCTATTTGGCTTGTGAATCTAGGACAGTAAATGCACACAATACACAATTTGTTATTTTATCCGTATGGCAAATTAGCATAAGTATAAGTCACAGACTGTTTCGTTTCGATCGAATTGCTATTAAATGCATGCTGATAGCTTTTAGCATCTCAGTGTGAAATTCAATGGCAAATATTCAAATATGCTTGTGTTGAGGTGGCTGTTGCGTCATCATATTACTGTAATCAGGCCCCCGAGTGGCTAATTTGGAGCACCGCAAATTCCCGGTTGGCCGGACTGCTTTATGGGCGCTGCTAAGGCCATTGCGGCCTTGCACGTATAGCTGGCATCAACAAATAAAGTAGCTGCCTCTAATTGTTTTATCACCTTACAACTACACTTACACATTAAATAAGCTCAATTGGCTCTCGCTACATTTGTTATTAAAACTCATTCACTCCCAGTCACTAAGGCAACCCCCTTCGCTCCCAGCTGTTTTACTGGATTTTGACTGATTTTGTGAGCTCCACAGAATATTCTGTTTTATTGCTATAAAAACATAGAACCTAACAAAATAAAGATTATTATCTCTTCTTTCATCAGGAGTATAAAAGTAGTCACGTGTTCATTTCGAAGATGGCGTCTCCAAATGGAGGTGAAGATTTTGAAACCTCGTTGCTCAGTTATGAGAAACTGGACAGAGCGTCGCCTGACCTTTGGCCTGAGCAGCTGCCTGGAGTTGTTGAATTTGCTGCATCTTGTAAAAATCCCATCACAAATTCACCACCCAAGTGGATGGTTGAGCTTGAGAGCGAGGACATTGAGATGTTGAAAGAGTTGGGTAGTTTGACGACAGCCAATCTCATGAAGAAGGTCAAAGGCCGTCAGAACCTCGGTTATCAACTTGGTTTAGAAGAATCCAGAGAAATGACCAGAGGGAAGTTCCTGAACATCTTGGAGAGGCCGAAGAAATGACGGGAAATCACTTTTTAATAGTTCCCTTCCAAACTTCTGCAAGATGAATTCAACTAACTGATAAACTAATGCCCCAAAAATATTTTTTTTTAATAAAAAGAAAATATAACATGCTAATGTAGAGAACCAGTAGTAAGAACAGATGAAAAAGTTTCTCTGGCTGTGGTCCGAGAACCTTTTATCGTTATATTCATTTTTTATTTACTTTGCACTTATTTACAAGACTTGCCTATGGTCAATCATTTTTATTTATACTCATTTCCTTTTCAATGATGCATTAAATGTTGCTGCTTGTTTTTGGTAAAAAAATAAAAATTAAAAAAAAGGAGTATAAAAGTATATCATATTAAAGTGTATTAGAATATAGCTAAGTTTCATCAATATTCACAAACCTGTTGAAAACACTGGGGGAAAGAGCTTTTTGCAACATGGCACTGGTTGATCTCTTATACTCTGCTGCCACCTGCTGGCCGTTTTTTGTATTAACTATCATTGCTTTAAGCCAGAGGTGGGCAATCTCGGTCCTCGAGGGCCGGAGTCCTGCAGGTTTTGTAGGTTTCTCACTTCCAACACAAGCTGATTCCAATCAACAAGATCGTTATCAGGCTTATGCAGAGCTTGCTGATGAGCTGATCATATATCAGCTGTGTTGGAGAAGGGCAACACGCAAAACCTGCAGGACTGCGGCCCTCGATGCCCACCTCTGCTTTAAGCGACCTTTTCACGCCATAAGCTGTATCAAAGCCTTCTGTATGCAATAGCACAGAGGTGGCCAAGTTCGGTCCTCGAGAGCCACTATCCAGCCTGTTTTCCATGTCACCCACCTACAGCGCAGCTGAATCTAATGATCAGCTCATCAGCAAGCTTTGCAGAAGCCTGATGACGATCCTGATTATGAGTCAGGTGTGTTAGTGGAGAGAAACATGGAAAACAAGCGGGATAGTGGCTCTTGAGGACCGAACTTGACCACCCCTGCTCTAGCATAAAAACAAACAAACATATAAATACGTTTTTGGGGAGAAAAGGACAAAGTATTAAAAAATGGATTTATACGTTTTTGGTCGTTTTACCAAAAGTACCAATAATTGAATACACAAGTAGAAACAACATAACTATAACTGTATTACACACAGCAAAGAAGCATAATAACGCAGTCAAGTCTTAATTGTTACTTCAACAAAGCGTGCTGGAAAAATTCTCTAAACACAAAAACTACTATTCCTGTAGAAAGGCCACAAAGTGATTTATTCATTATTAAGAGAAATGAGTTCATCTTTATTATCTAAATTCCTTAACAATTGACTCATTTGCATGCATTTGCATAACATTGTTTCCCACTAAGTAGTATCATTGTAATTCACATTGGTTGGATTAGATATACTGCAGTCTGATTTCAACACAATATTTTGTTACATTTGTTTTATATATGACTTATCGTTAACAGACCTGTTGCTGTGTGATGGCCGTTATGAGTCTCTCGCTCTCTTTCTTCAACAGCCAATTAGTAGATTCGGTCGAGACTCAGGGAAGTCCATCATTGTTATGTGTACATGTTACCTATTTGTGTTCAAATATATATATATTTATTTCTAAATAAACACTGATCGGGTCTTGTAAGCACAATCAGTTATAATTTTTGTACAAATGTGAATTTCAATGTTGGGGAATGGTAAGCAATTTTAAATTGACACTCTAATCAGTGAAAAAATGTACATCTTCATAAAATGTGAATTAAAGTAGGCTGATGTGAGCCAAGAAAGTCCATATCTGAAAATGAGTCCCACACTGGCCAGACTGTACTGTAATGTAATTATGTTGGTTCTTCCTCCAGACCCCCATTTTAGCACATTGCATATCACGAGGTATCCCATATTATGTCTATGACATTGAACACTTTAATGCTGTAATCAGGCTACCTATGTCATCTGAAAAAAACAACTTTAATTGCTGCTGTGAGTGCTGCATCAGCCGCTAACAATTGACCACATGATGTTCAGCTAACATTAAAATGATTTCACATCATGTGTCACGTTTGCATTACAAGCCCCCTGAACGTGTTTATTTCCGGGAAAGGCCTCGCTGACTCCTGGAAATTAAAATATGACGATTGCTCACATCAGTCAGTGAGTTCCTTCATACTGCATGATAGGAATGGCACTCTTAAATTACAATGTGCTTTGTATTCCCTGTTTTCAGTGCAGCAATTTTGCACTCGTTTGGCACATAATTGACAAAGTTGTGATTTGCCGCAAGGACACTGTCATCTGTTTTGTTGCAACAAAATATCTGTCCCTGTTCATTTGTCAAAATGTTTATCTTCATTTTTAGTCATTCTTTAATGGACTGTGTACGTCTAATTCAGTTAGAAAGCAGGCTTGCTTTGCTCGTTTTTATTATTGAATGTTTAAAAACTAGGAGGAATTGCATCATTTAGATCTGGTGCTGTATGTTTGTAGTTTTCTCTGGTTACTCAGTAAATGTCCAGAGTGCTAATAGTTGTTTGTCCAAATTTGCCATGCATTTAGTTTCATCAAGCTGCGACTGTTGGTTGAGCAATTTGCAGTTGAGTTTGAAGCACATCCAAATCTGAGGATGTGGTCCTCAGCTGGAAAAAAAAAGGTGCAGGTGAAAGCGGGGTAAGTAGTGCCAATTTTTACTTCAAGTGTCTTTTATGCAAGGGGATTACAGCAATGCCTCCAACTAAAATATGTTCATTATTATTATTATATACTTTAGCATGTTGTGCATCCCTGGAAGCAATGAAGTTGGAGCTTCAATAAACAACAAAATACAATAAAGTAATGTAATAGAGTAAACAATCATAATGTAACGAACTAAGTTTGTTGTGTGTGTTCTAGGGTTTCCGTTTCTGTTTAGCGCTGTTATGTCTGACTGTTTGTGAACGCAACACAGGTCTCGCGGGAGGTTAGGGACGAGACGTGCGGTTTAGTTGCGTGTGTTGTTTTTTTCTGCTAGCCTCGTCAGTTGTATGTTTTCCGGCATCGGCAACGGCCAACAGTGGCGTTTTGTTGAGATCAACATTTACTGGTGGCGTTCTTACAAAACGTTACAATAATTTAAAAGAAGTTGTACCAACTTAACCCAGGTCTTTTGGCACTAATTACCCCAAGCACACCATTTTGAGAGAGAGAGAGAAAAAAAAGCATCCCCCAGCTGTTTTGAGCCAGTATAATACTAACCACATTGACTCAAAATGTAGCTTACTAAAACATGTGAACTGTTTTCAAAGTTGTCTAGAATTGGTCAAACACAGCCATAAAAAAACTTAAACATAGAAATTTTAATTTTGAGGGCAAAAAAAAAAAAGTCTTTTGATATGTGCTTACCTCCCTTTTTTACCCGATGAGTGAAATGGATGTCCTCAAAAACACGTGGTCACATGACCAACTTCTTCTTTGGTTTTCTAACAGGGGTGGAACTACTTGCCCCTTGGCACAAATTACCCCACTCTCCCCTGATGCGCTCTGCAGGTCGAGGATAAGATCTTGTCCCAAGTGGAGGAGTTCAAGTATCTTGGGGTCTAGTTCACAAGTAAGGGGAATTCTTGATACAGCTCTTGTATTTAATATTGTGAGTGTATACACGTGTGTGTGCGTGTGTCTCAGTGATTCTGAAGCGGGGCTGACAGATGACCACAATGTCACTCGTCACTCTGTACTGAGATCCCCTCTTGAGACTTACAATACTTAAGGGGCTTTTTAGGTGCTCTTGCGGATCCGCCTCACTTCTACTTCCTGAGAGCCCGTCTGCTCTACTATCTGTCATCTGCACCTTTTACCCTCCCATGATCTCGCTTTCGTCTCTATTCCACAATCATCACTTTACGTTGTGTCTCTCTCTCTTTTTTCCTGCATAGGTGTCAAACTCCGGTCCTGGAGTGCCTTAGTCCTGCAGGTTTTGGATGTTTCCGTTCTCCAACACAGCTGATGTATGATCAGCTCATCAGCAAGCTCTGCCTAAGCCTGATAACGATCCTGTTGATTGGAATCAGCTTGTGTTGGAAGAGGGAAACCTCCAAAGCCTGCAGG
Organism: Vanacampus margaritifer; assembly: GCF_051991255.1. Lineage (NCBI taxonomy): Eukaryota > Metazoa > Chordata > Actinopteri > Syngnathiformes > Syngnathidae > Vanacampus > Vanacampus margaritifer. The sequence goes on from NC_135436.1 coordinate 14,653,322, forward strand.
ACTAAGACCCTCGAGGACCGGAGTTTGACACCTATGCTATTGTCTGATGTCTCCGCAGACTAAAGCATCAGTGCATCATTCATAGACCTTAAAATAATTTCCTCAGGAATAGCAGAAACAGGAGATTAACAGTGAAAAACAGTCCTCAAGTGTCTTAATTGTCCGAATCATCAGGATGGTGTAACGGTTGGCTCTCTCCAGCTTCCTCCCACATTCACAATCACCATCGCACTGTATTTGTAGTCTCGTCAAAAATACACAAAATCATAAACTCAAACTGGTCTAGAGTTCAGCTGCTCCAGTTAGCAACGTCTGACATTATACATTTTATTACCGTGCAGAGGTGATCAAAGTACTCACACTCTGCTTCCAGTATTTAAAAAAAAAAAAAAAAAAAAAAAAACGACACAATGAATTCTGTAAAGTAAATTTGACTGTATTTAGAGTAGGACCAAATAGACCCAGTTTTAGAGTAATATTTACACTTGGAAAAGAGTAAAATAAAGTATTGAATACAAAATTAAAGTCACTCAAGGGTTGAGGAAGGAACTCACGACCTTCATCTTGGGAGACAGCCGATCTACTCCCTGAGCCACGCAGCTCCTGCTGTGTGCTTGTATATCGCTCGTGTCAGCTGGAATCTTCCTAATTCCAAGAGACCAAAAACAATGTTTTTTTGGTCTCCTCTTGGAGATGAGCAAACAGTAGCAGCGGCTTAGCTCAGGTGGTAGTGTGGCAGTCTCCCAAACTAAAGGTTGTCAGTTTGTTCCTCAACCCTTGAGTGACTTTTTTTCTCCAATTCTTTATTTTACTCTCTTCCAAGTGTAAACATTCCTCTAAAACTGAGTCTATTTGGTCCCACTAAAAATAGTCAAATTTATTCTACAGGATTTACTGTGTAAAGTAAAAGCAGCGGGAGAAGTAGAAGTATTGTTTCAACTTCTTTACTTAAGTTAAGAAATGTGTCTTCACGGTCACACCCGGTCCGAGAAATATGAAAATAATAATAGCCAACAGGGGGAGACAAAACAGGAAGCCTGACGGTTCACTAATAAGCGCCCCGAGTTTCTGAGGAAAACAAAAAAGAAAATACGAGAAAAGGATAGAAAAAAAATGTCCAGGGATTAGACCTAACCCTAACACAAATGCCAGGCTCCAACGCACCCTTACACGGACAGATTATTTGGCTAGAGGACAAATTATTTGATTTAGAGAAAGAACTGCATGCTTTTTATATATCAGTGTATAACATTTGGCTGGGATGTTCCACAGCTGGATGACCGCGAACTGACAGGATCACAGACTTATGTGACATGAGTTTTTCAGAACCCCAAACAGCGTTCAGAGCACATCCGTCGCAACCACTTGGGAATAAAAACATTGTCACTGCCTCACGCAGCAGCTTGAAATCATTTGCTTTACGGTTCCTACACTTTGCTCAACATCCTTCTAAAAGCAAGCATTAGCGATTATTTTTTTTTTGTCGTCACAACCGCTGGTAATACTCTCTTTGCAAAACCATTTGCACACAATCCAGATGCTCAACAGATGGGCTAGAACACTGCGAGGATCGCTCAGCATTAAAGTAGCTCACTTGTTTAAAGAGAACAAACACAGAAGGATGTCGGGATTCAATCTTGCTCCGTTTAATGACTGCTTACTACAAATTCTTTGTTTGAAAAAGATGAACATAGATCTGGTGTTGTTGGGATTTGTTATAGTCACAATGACGCGTTCAAGTGAGCCAATCGCAGAAACCTGTGCTTAAAGCGTTTGCAACAACATATTCAAAACAACGAGAGGAATATTGTAAGTGAACCAAATCTCTGCTTCCTACTGGCGCTACCCCGCTTCAATTTGAAATCCTTTGCTGCTCAGAATTCCATCTAAATTCCATTTGAAGTACTTTTCTCATGCTGGATCAATGTCACATCACTGGCCACACACACCAACTGACAGTCGCTTTCTCCATTGATTTTACATGAGGTCTGAATCAATCAGACTGCAATCCTGTGTCACAAATGATATTTTACACTGGAATACAATACAGTATGTGCAGGCTTTACTTTTATGCCCTCAAATGTTTCCGAGCATCTGCCCATCACCAACAAATACAACACATTATACTTTCCATAGGTATTACGATGAACACCAGGGCTGCGTATTTTTTATTATTATTATATTAATTTCCTCAATTGATTTGATTTCAATTCACAAGAGTTCAGTTTGATTAGGATTTTTTTCCCAATTTGATTCAATTCACTTCAATCCAATATTGATTAATTAACGAACATCAATTCTTCTTATACGATAAAAACTCCACAAACATTCAATTCCAAATAAAATTTTGAGGCACAGGCAGTAACTGGTTAAATGATTTAGTTTATTAATAAAAGTAACGTGTTATCATCACTTACGTGTTAAACGTTGGCATCAGCATGGATGAGATGAAAATAGTTTCACAATTCAAATTCAATAATTGTAAATATAAATTAAAATGATTCTGAATTATCTTAAAGTTCAATAAGTCAGGTCTTTCATAAAAATAAGAAAACACTTTAAATTCATGTAAACAGTAAATTTCAAGAAAAATGATTAGTGCTGTTAAAGTTAAAGCATTAACTGATTTTAATTGAATTAATCACAAAAAAATATCGCATTAATCATGAATGAACGAAAATTAATAGCACCATTCATTTTGACCATATATTATCCTTTAGCGTGAGACCGGATGGCTACGTTTAAGGTAGCATAAGTTGTTTGAGCAATAAACATAATTACACGCATTAAAGTAAAACATTGAATAAATGTTTGCGTATGACATTTAGAATATTTGTTCATGTCAAAATATCGGGGTAATTTTTTTCCCCATTTTAAATTATGCAAGTAATTAATTGATTAGAAAAAGAGGCGTGTGCAGTGGGACACAAGATGTCTTCATAACATTAAATGTCAAAAAAATGAACACATAATTAGTGCTCTTCAAATTTGGCGGGGACAATTTTTTTGATAAAAAAGCCTTTTTTTTTATGAAGTGATTAATCAAAATTCTAAGATGTGATTAATCTGATTAAAATTTTTTTTCTTTTGACAGCTCTAAAAAAAGATACCAAAAATTGGTCTTTAAAATTATATTTTCTTATGAATTCATGGGAAAAAGAGATATTAAAATAAACAATCGATTCATGATTTTATTAATTGACATCTGGCTCAAAAAGGAAAATCAATCCGATATCGATTATTCGATTTTTTTTTTTTAAACCCAGCCCTAATGAATACAATCCTATATTTTCTATTAATCAGTATTCCCATGTTATAAGGGAGTTTAATGGAAGATTTTCCTGAAAATTTTATAAAATTTGCTCTTAACTCGATCAAAAATGTAACAAAACCCAATATTGTAATAAAACCCAATAATGTAATAATTTCACCAACAATGTAATAAAAATGCTGGTTGATACTGTAATAACCAAAAATGTAATACCTTACGGAGGGAATTCTCTCCCTGTTGTTATTGTCAGGCAGCTGACGCACTACCACTTTCACTCACGGTGTCCTGTTACTTTAACAACACTAAAACTGATGTAACACATTTTGTTTAACAATAAAACATCAACATAGCATTATTAAATAACAAACAACAGGTGCTTTTAATAGCATTTAAACAAGGAAGCGACTATCCAACATCTAGAGGAAGTGAAAGAGAGCAATGGGAGAAATTGTGTATTAGTGAATTCCCTTTGACCACCGTAATTTTTTGCGCTCTCCATCTAATGTTGAAGAATGTTGCCGATTAGAAAGGTGACAGCAGCTAACTGAGCAGCTGCACTAGCCCCTCCTCGCCGCTGTCACGGTCAATAGAGCAGCGTCGATGAATTTCCCTGGCTCAAACCTTCAGCCGATGGCTGAGCTTGGCTGTCATCCCAAGCGAGGTACTGTATGTCCTTGAGCATACGCGCACACAATGTACAAGGCACGGCGCTACGCACTCACCGCTTAATTCCTCCTCCAGTGAGGGCGGCGGGCCGCTCAGCGCCCGTGTTTATGGCTCCCCTGAAGCTGCAAATCACCGCCGTTATGGCCGGCCCGATTTATGAGCGTGGCCCCATCCAGCAGCCCTTTACACAAACTATGGATCAGCGTCCTACTGGCACACACATGCAATATGCAGCGTGTACTGCGGATGATACACATGCTCACGCAGCATAAAGGTTTTTTGTGGTTGCGCTTTATAACTCACGGTGGGATGAATAGTCATCCGATGTGTCAGGTTCAACCGTATCGGTATCACTTCCAATCCCAACATCTGAAATGAATCATACTGTATGAACAGCTTTTCAAATAAAAAGGGCCACACACGGTTACAGCTGTCTGATACTTTTTAGTTGTTGATTAGGAAGTGGTGCTCCCACCGCATTTAAGAAAAACTGTAGGTCTTGGATTTTATTGATCTGTTTATTTTCTTTCCTTTCATCTCATGTTCTGTGTTTTATGGATTTTGGTTTTGAGCAGATTTTAATTGCCGTCTTTCTTGTTACGTTTTATTGTGTCCAGCTGTGCTTATCAACCGATGCTTGTGTCATCCAATCAGCCACATGTGTCTTCTCCAGGTGGCACTCGTTGTGTCAATTTAATTGGATTTACTTCCCTTTTTTAAGTCCATGTCACTTCCTTGTTGCCGTTTGTTTGGTCTCTCCATCCAAGTCCTTGTCAAGTCAAATTATCATAGTGTTTGTTTAGCTACTTAGTTAGGGTGACCAGATTTTCAAAATTAAAAACGATACAAAAAATGGTGAATGAAAAAGACAGCCGACCTGGATGTGCGAGGGCCAATCACCAGGTTTGGGAAGGTTACTTTTAAAATGTAATCCATTACAGTTACAAGTTACCTGCTAAAAAATTTAGTTATTAATGTAATCCAAGTAACATAATATTAAAGTAATGTAACTGGATTATTTTTGGATTACTCCAATATTGAGTATGCTCATGAAGACAAAATAAAAATAAATATCACCACAATATATATTCTATACAATGTGCCCCTGCTATTTGTGGGTGAAAGGGATGTGTGACATCAACTGCAAAATTAACTTGAATCCCCGTCACAAGTTTAACCGTATATGTTACGATACGATACGATACGATATACTTTTATTTTCCCCGTGGGGAACTTTTTCCTGGACTCCATCCAGCTGCAGTTTACAGTAAGGAAAAAACAACAGAATAGAAAGAGATAAAATCAAAATTAAATAAGAAGTGCAGCAGTAGTTTACAATAAGAAAAACAACAGAATAGAGAGAGATAATTAAAATAAATAATACACACACACTCCTATATATAGATATATATTGCACCACTTAGTAATATGTTTTGTATGATGTTTAAATAGTGAATTGGTGGGAGGAAGATTTGTTTGGAAGGTGTAACTCACATTATGGTTGTAGGCTAGCAGGCTAGCTAGCAAGAAGCTACAGCGCGTAGCATGCCGCTGGACTCTCAGCTCAAACTTTCGCTCCGAGTAAATTCCAATGAATACGAGGTCGCCATTTCCTCCTCCCCTCCGTGAAGCTTTTTCAAACTGCCCGTGTGTTGAGGACACGACTAGTCAGTTCGTTCGTTCCCACCTCCCCGACATGTAGCAACGGTCCCACTCGCGCAGGGGCGTGCACGTGCTCTCTCTCGCTCTGTCCTTCTCTCTCTCTCTCTTTTACCCTCTTTCACACTCTCTCTCATCGTAGAAATTGTAATCCTTCGAAGTAATCCCCATTTTTAATAAATGTACCTGTAATCTGATTACATGTTTTTTCCTGTAACTGTAATGGAATACAGTTAAAAAAAAATTGCAATCTGATTACGTAACGGCGGTACATGTATTCCGTTACTCTCCAAGCCTGCCAATCGCTAAATGCTATCTCAGCTATTGGAAGCTGGATTTGCCGTTAACCTTGCGCCGGTCACGCTTTACAACATTGGAAATATCCCACTAGCTTGCGTAGTTTGACCGGCGATTGGCGACAGCACTGGATAAGTTGCTTAAGCTTGCATTTAACTTTTTAATTTGTTAGAACTTTAAAAGGGTGCAAATTGTCTAGGATAAAAAAAAGAGAAAAGTCTATAAATTTACAACACAAGATTGGTATTTATATTTTAAATTTTTTTAACAACAATGTTTTTTCCCCCATTTTTATGGAAAATGAATATCGGCTTCAAATGTCGATTATCGGCCTCACTGACTACTAATAATCAACATCGGTATCGGCCCTAAAAAAACCCTGTCGGTCTATCTCTAATCACGAGGCCGCCATACTGGCTCCAAGAACCATTTCTGACTTTGTCATCACATTTCAAACAGTCATACCGCACATTTTTAAGTGTTCGTATTATTTCCAATTTTTGTAGCGTTTCAATCCAGTTGTTGATTTGCGGGGATAAGACAGGACTTTATGAGCAATTGCGATCGGATCATGCTGTTGATGAGGTTTTTGTTTGACTCATCGTGACCTTGTCTGCACCAGCAGGACGCGCGAGAAGAACCACAGATGCTGTCAAGTATCCAAAAATAAATTTTGATTCAGGTCATGTGTGACACTGGCTTATACCAAACAACAATATGGTCATTTTACAAGCCTGCATCTGTGTTGTTCTGCACACATTGTGCAGTAACATGACACATAATGAGTCTAGACTGTGAGTCATTTTGTTTTTACAAAAAAATAATTAGTAAGTATAGGGCATTTGATGCCTCCGTCCTTCAGTTTTCTAATGCTACGGACGCTACGTTCTTTTTTAAAATGATCAGAACACTGACTTGGTGCTCTCACAGGTTTATCCTTAAGTGTTATCACTCCCTACCTCCCACACAACAGAATATTTCATCAGTTTCAAGGAAAGAGGACTGTCTCTGGATTCACACTATTTATTTCTTTTAGGAGGGGGAGGGGGAGGGGAAATGTTCACTGACTGACTGATGAGGATTAATTGACAAGGCTTCCACACCTACTGACAGGAAGCCCTTTTAACCCCGCGGCGATTCCACCCACGCCCCATCTTGCGTATCGATGGCTCCCACCACTCGAAAGACGTTTCACATTGGTCGGTGCAAAAAATGTGAGGAAAAAAGTGCTTTCTTCACACCCGTACTGCGTCGTGTTATTTATGACTCACCGATGTTTGTGTGTGTACTGTGTAGGTGTGTTCGCACGAAGAGGTGAACAGTCCTTGCTGTCACTTCAATTCCCGTTAAAGTATATTTAAGAGGCCACATACAAGTCAAATTGTTCTACAAGTAGGCTCATTAGCAAACATATAATCCACTTGTGTGTGCATGTGTGTGAAATCTTTGACTTGCGGGTGTATCGTCAGTGTTGCATCAGCTTAGCAGTAGAGTGAAGCTGAGTCTTGGGAAAGAAAAAAACAAAACAATTTCCATGTGTTTTGAGATGTTTCAAATTTAAATGAATCAAAATAATATCAAATTGCATTCTCAAAGAAGGCCTGTAGTCGAGAGGAAACTTTCTGTTGTTCTTTGGAGGACATCATTATGAAAAGTCAATTATTATCCAGCCATCCATACCGCTTGTGCTCGTTCGAGTTGCAGGTGAGATGGAGCCTCGCAATACACTTTCTAAAAAAAAATACTTTTTAGTTGTGTTATGTTTGATCCAATGTGTGTGTTTCAGCAAGTTCATTGGGCAGGATTAGCTCATTGTTTTCTATTAGCATCTGTCATTAGTCAAGATGAACTCAAGCCAGTTGCAGTCTTAACCCCTCGGTGGTAATGTGACCCGTTTTGGGCTTTTTGATGGTTCTGACCAGGCTATTTCAACTCAAATAACTCATTCACTGCCATTGACGGCCATAAACGTCAAAAATTCATTTGAACTATTTCTATTAGTTAAACCTTTTCCCCCACTTTTGTTAACAAGAGTATGAAAACCTAGATTTCTTTTTTTTAAATAATCTTTTATTTTATTTTTAAAGAAAAGATTATTAAAAATTAGGGGCGTCAGGCGATTAAAATTTGTAATTGTAATTAATCGTAATTAATCACATGACTTCAATAGTTAACTCACAATTAATCAAAAATGTTATATCTGTTCTAAATGTACAATCATTTTCGTCTAGGTTTTCATACTGTTGTTAACAAAAGTGAAAAAAAACCTAATAGAAATAGTTCAAATGAATTTTTGACGTCTATAGCCGTCAATGGCAGTGAATGAGTTAATAAAACTCACAATTAATTATATTTAATATATTAGCTTTGGATTAACTTAATTCAATTGTGTGTTACCAATTGAAGTAATTCAATTAAGATGGTCAACAATTATTTTTATTTATTTTTGTTGGTTAAACAATTCTCTTTTTAGAGTGTAACTAATGTGAAGTATTTGCACAAGCTAAAATATTGTCCCTGTCCACAGTGAGTTTTACTCTTGTATGTTTCCAATAGCTCACCTTAAAGGAGAAGACCCCGCCCCCATCCCAAAAAACAATACAAAAAGAAAATATGGTAAAGAATATCATGTTGTATGCGGCCGCACTATACACCACAATCTGATTAATATTGCATTTGTGGAATGAGTTAAGCAGTAAAATCAATAAAATCTTTATTTGTATAGCGCCTTCCATACTTTAAAAGCAACACAAAGTGCTTCACATAACATTGAAAAAAAAAGATGCGACACTCAAGCAAAATCACTTCTTGGTATACCACATAGTGTCTGCCCCTTTCTTTCTTTCAAACTAATATACTCTAGACATTTCCCTCACTTTTGCAACAGAATGGATCGGTTAATACAAATACAGCAAATTGAGCCATTTTTTGTCCAATGTGGATGTCATTTTATAAATTGCGGCTGATGTTTTCAAAGGAAGGCATCAGATATTGTTGCCAGAATGAAAAGGGTCTGAGGATATGACGATAGCCAAATAGTAGCAGCGATGCCAAGACTTTGTTTTATAGAGCAAATATTTTCATAATTGGGTGGCTTTGAATTCACCATGAGAAAAATACACTTATGACTGTATTGTTTTGAAAGCTTATACAAGAAAATGTAACTCAGAAATAAAGTAAGCGAGACAATTTCTGATACAAACTTCCTTTTCTGAAGGGGCTTGAGAAACAAGCAGGATGTCCATGTGTGCTTTTGGCAAAGGAAGATGAGAGGTGGGAGGCGGCGGGGAGAAAAAGGGCCACAGCAGACTGACCCAGAACAGTGACAACTTCACCGGGGGGGAAACACAAGGTTGACTCATCTGCATCCAACACGGTTTTACTTTTTCTTTCCAGAGACTGCCAGTCAAAGCAGCCTGTCTTGCAACAAACATAGCGTCGCACTGAATTGCTTTTAAAAGGCTGTGAAGAGAAAGGAAATGCTTTTAACACTCTGCCCACACAAACCTCACTCATGCCTTCTTCGCCATGTGTTGAGTGCTCCAAAATGTAGTCCCCTTTGAATATTTTGGATGGTGCGAAAACAAAATCAATCACTATAATCAAAGCTGTTATTGACTCTGTCCAGCCTAACCGTCATACACTCGGACTCCTACAGCACTGAAGCAGTTTTGTTCTTGCAGCACCGATTGTTGTCCTCTGGGGAAAACCAATTAGAAGTGTTTAAAAATCACTTTGAAGGGTATTGTGTCAGCTCATAGAGCAGTTGAATAAATCAAAGGAAATGATAAACGTTCATTCAAGTATGAAATAAGAGAACGATGTAATCAAACGATAAAATAGATCAAGCAGAACACACTCTTTATTCAGCAAAGACAATCGCTAGAGCGTGACAACATCGTACAAAAATACATACGAACACGTAGATCCAAGGGTTTAATGCTTTTTGCATTTGTGGAGTGTGTAATAGTCCTATTATATAACTTTATTTTTAAATACACAAGAGTGGTTTTCCATTTTGTATTGTACCGTATATCAACATTTGTGTATACCATTTAGTTAATCAATAAGGATGTAATGATATCCAAACGATACAACAAATACCACAGTATGAACCTTACAGTACGATAATTATCACGGTATTGTGGGGAGGTTGGCGATATAAAAAAGCTCACGAAACAGGGTAAAAACTCACAATATTGCAAAAACATGAATACATTTAATTTAATTAAATATTGGTTGAGCGCAATATTGTGTTTTTGTACATAACAGCAGTGATGAAGAAATAGGCTTAGCCATTGTCATTGTCATGTGCCCTGCGGCGCAAAGTATCTTGGTCTATGTAATTCACAATCTTGTGTTTGCCGGGCTAAAGGTAGTAGTAAGTTTTGATGGAGATTTTGAAAAATATTGTCTGGTATGACTGATTTGTAAGAATGGTAACTTTCACAGTGGCCAAAACATTCCTTATTAAAATTAAACTACACTAATAAACTAACCACCAGGGGGTGGTAGAACTGCATAAGTGGAATAGAACCTCACCTTTAACAGATGAGGTCCCCGCTTGCTTATAACCCAAAAATAGATTTTTCACCTGTGTGAAAGGATCCGTGCATTTTGATTGTCTATAATTTGTGACGTTGTCACACCGTGCAACTACTATTCAAATTTTGAATCGCCACAAAACATGGCCACTCGAGAGTGTTGAGTGGAGTGGTGCAGCGGCCTTAAAATGGCACCTCAGTGAGGGGATTTATATTCTAGGCATCTAGGCATAGCATCTTATTCTATTAGTCATCTAATAATTCAATGCCTTAGTGTATTTTAAAGTTGACTTTCAGGCAGTACTGTAGCAAAGGATGCATCTGTATGATTTAAAACCATCCCTTGATATAAACTGTTCTTAAAATAAAGCAAGTGAGGACCTAGAAGGTTTAGAGGATTCTGGATTACATTGGGCTACTGTCAAGTTCACTGTGACCTGTCTTAAGACGAAGACGTCCGTCCTTCCTTTCAGATGACAACAAGTCTTGATGACAATGTCAATATTCTGACTAGCTGTCACCCAATGCCTTGTAAAATTCCTGGCTTTATTTTGGAGGGACAATGCATTTTGTCACAAAGTCCCATAATAAGCAGCTACTATATTCTCTATTCCCACAGAGTAGAGAGTACATATGCCAGTGAGTACTTTTTGTACGCATTGTTGCTGTGGAATTAGCACTGCATATACAACGCAATAATCGGTGTTTTGAGTTGTGAAGCGTTGAAACATTCATGTGATGACTTATATTGAGATACTTTCTACATGAAAGCGAGGACCCTACTCAGTGTATAAGCATTAGGCAACATTCATTGTGTGGAGCGAGGTGGTCTGATCCTTTGTGAAAAAAAGGTATCTGACATTCCTTGTATTTGCCATCGCACAATATCTTTAATCAAGATTTCCCAGAGTTTCAGACAACATGAAGTTAACTCCTTCCTGTCCATTATGACCAACAAGAATGACATAGGCAAGACTGCCACTCAACGGCCAAGATGTCTGAACGGAGGTGGCAAAAGCCTTTTAATATTTTATAGCACAGCAAAGAAAGTTGGTATGGAAAACTATCAGATGTATGCCCTTCAGCCAGCACATGAAAATGCTGTACACAGTTGCCAGGTTAGCATGAGCACACAGAAGGATGTGAAGAAGACCAGGACGGCAACTGAAGGACGACCACGCGTCGGCTACGACGGCCTCTTACGTGAATGGTGCCAGACAGGTGGCGGCCAATGGCAGCAGGAGCAACAACATCACCAGACCGCCACGGGCAGAGGAGGCAGCGGCCGTGGGGATGGTATCGCCTGCCTTTTTGGTGGTGGCGGTGGAGGTGGCGGTATTGTTGCTGCCGGTGTTGTATAAATCTGTGTCACAGCAGACTGTGCCAGAGGACGCCCAATCTGCAGTCAAACTACAGCCCAAGCTAGAAATCTTGTCGCCAACTGCATCGGAAAGAACTAGTACTTTAATGAACGGTCCAGTTCACGTGATCTCCGTCAAACACTTGAATCAGGTCGACCCGAACTTACCCTGTGTGATGGAACACTTCTTTCCAAGATCACAGAACACTTTGGGTGCAGTTTCGCGTCATGTGATCGCCATCAGGTACTTGAGGTTATACTTACCCTTTGTAATGGAAAATTGCTGTCCCACATCGGAGCTTTTTTGGGCAGTTTTCGAAATTGCCATCATCGCATTGGTAGCATTTCAAGCGTTTGTTACACAGGTCACCGACATAGCATTCTGATCCTGTACATTCTTTTTTTTTTTTTTTACTGGAGAGCTCAGTATTGTTCATTCATCATTCATCATGTCATCATCATTGCTCTCTCCTTTTTTTTCCTTTTTTAAATTTTTTTTTTTAAATTTATTTTGTATGTGGGTGAGAATGTGTATGTGCGTGTGTGCGTGTGTGTATTCATCAGTTCACCTAAAACCTATTAAAAAATCCCATACCGTTCACCTAAACCGAATACTTCAGAATCCAGCCAGAGCCGTAAGACCGTCATGAGACCCGAGGAAGGACCAAAGAAAAGAAAGGAAAGTGAAATCCAGCACCGACCAGACACCACCCACCAGGCCACCAACCAGAGTCCTTCACCAACCCCAGAGACATCTAAATTCCAACAAATCAGGGAGACCTCAAGAGACCAAAGGAGAGACTGAGGAAAGGAAGGAAGGACAGACAAAGGACAGTGAGATCCACAGACACCAGCCTCCACCGGTTCAACGTCCAGAGGAAGAAGCAGATTGTCCTGTACATTCTGACAGCGCTTTAAAGCCCAATGCAGTAATCTTGTCGTTGCTGGTGTCTGCAAGACATCAGCAAAAGCAAGCGCTGTAAGGAGCGGGCACATCACATGATCTACATCAAGTACTCGTACCTGTTCAGGCTAAACTTACCCGTTGTCGCAAAACATTGGTCTTGGCCGGCATTACAGAATTCGTCCTTACATGATTTGAAATCTCCATCACAATTCCTAAAGGTTGATCCAGTGCAGTGATAGCATTTCAAGGGTTTGTTACATGAATCCGTGGGGCAACATACGGCTGACGTTTGACATGTTGCGGCTTCACAGCCCAACTTTTTAACCTTCCCTTCGGCATCTGCAAGGCATCAGCAAAAATGAGCGTCATGTGATCTGTGATCTACGTCAGGCACTTGTATCGGGTCAAGCCGAACTTACTCTTTGTAATGGAGCATTGATTATCACTCCCGGGTGGACAGGTTTGTTTGCAGGTTTGGAGATTGCCGAGACAAGTCTGGCAGGCCGGCTCATCATTGCCCTCACAGCAGTCCAATGCAGTTGCTGATCAAAGACACAAATGGTAAACGGACTGCTTTTTATATAGCGCTTCATCTACACTATATGGTGCCGAAAGCGCTTTTCAAAGCCTCATTCACCCATTCACACACATATTCATACGCCAGTGATTGGCTATTGCCGTGCAGGCCGCTGCCAGGTCCACTTGGAGCGAGTTGGGGTTCAGTGGCGTGCTCAATGACACTTCAAGGTCATCACAAGGGCTGAGGTTGGAATATTAGATGACCACTCTACTACTAAGCCAGGTTTATAAGACACCAAATATTCGTCATGAGCTTGCTTGGAGGGCAAGTTGGGTTCACTTTGCAGGATGGGCAGATGGAAGCAGTTGGAGAATCTCAACAAATGTTAAAATCTTAATCGTGGCAGGAATTGGCTACCGCAAGATGGAAGCAAATTTGGACTTTTGATGCTCATTCCAAAACGGCCGTAGTTTTCTCTCGAGCACATCAGGCCCTCATTATTCTAATACTAATAGTAATATTTATGAATTAAGGTGTAAGTTGTTTTGAAACATAATAGCTTCTTTTCTTTCTTTTATTCATATTGCACAAACTCAACAAAAAAACATTTTTCAATTCTGCATCCAAAACTCATCTGAGATTTAAATTTGCTGTTGAGAAGTTTTCTGGAAGATCAATTGTGCTTTTTTTTATATGCTTTCTATCAATTCTTGGAAAAGAGCATTATGACAACTCAGGAGTTCAATCACAACAGACTATTGCATTCATTAATCATCTCAACTCCATCCAGAACTCAACGCTTGTACTGTACTAGCAGCAGTGATGCCTCTGACTGCGATGATCAACGATCAAAACTGCTTTGAATGTTCAATGAGCCTCAAAGAAACGTAAAATCTGTCATTGATGATTATATTGACGTACGAAAAGGCACTTCCGGCAATGCTTAGTCCGTCAGGTTTCCCGTCAGTCGTTAATCTTCAACAAAATGGGCATCCGTCATTGACAGATTGACAGACCTTCTGTATGCCCACTACCAAACTGCTACAAACAGAGAGCTTGTTGTTGTTTTCCCAACAGGAAATAGAGGAAGTAACAAGAAACAATGTTAACTAAAATTCTCCTCTGCCAGTGGCAATTTTCTGTAAGGGTAGCTTTTTAATACAGCCCTTGTAGTTTACTTAATATTGTGGCCATTGAGTGTACACCACATGTACAGTATTTAAGTAGGTGGGTTGTGTGACCACACCACAAAAAACATTAGTGAAGCATTCTCTCTTCATGTGTATTCGGAAAAGTGTATCTTCCATGACTGATGATAGAGTCAGACTCAAGAGTCAGGGAGTAGATTTCCTTTCATATTGTACAAAAACACACACACACACACGTTCATGACAAAAAAGACACACCCTGGGGCAAGAGTTTCCAGTAAAAGTAATCACAAACATGTTTTTCAGACAAATCTGGGAAAGTGTCTTCAAGTCAAGATTACTTATAAGTGAAGGTTATCAAACGTTTTTTCAGCATTCTTTGGTAGCTCACACTTATTTCTAATATAAATAAGTAGTTCCAAGTACATAAAATCAGGCCATTCTCTCCACTCTGGAACACTGTGTATCTACTGAATGCACTGAAACTGCGCTCCACTCAACTCTCAGATGTCAATCATCAATTTGAGCCGCAAAAAAATATCCGTTTAAAGCCTCCGGTGGCTGGAATATATCCCACCGGATCGTTGCGGGGCTTTCCACACAAGAGATGCTAGCCACTAGGTAGCTTACAAGCTAACAGGCTCCCGGAAGCACGTTGGAGCTGATGTTGCAGACGGCGCGGTCTGATATGGTGCATCACCTCACGAGATGTTGTGTTGGTGAGTAGGTCCACATAAAACATACACTGCAGGGAAAGTCAACAGTTTATTAACACATGACACTACATGACAGACATGTGAGCGCATGATTCATGCTAGTTATTATACTAACAATGCTTTGCATCACAAAATGAAAGAAAATATTTTTATTATTTTTTTCATATTTGGGAATTAAAATCATAAAACTGTGATGTTCTGTCAATTTCAGCCACACCCCAAAAATCTGGAACACTGATGGTGAAAAACAGTTTAACAAGTATAATGTATCTCCACAATTCAGTACTAAACTGAGTTTTTAGTCTTTGCATGTTTTCCCAATTATCTTCTTCTTAATTTTATTTAGAAACAAATCTTTGAATTCACAAAACAGGGTCTTTAATGAATTCCTGTCCCAATGACACTGTACTTCCTTTAAACTCGATAAAAACCCCAAGAGCAGATTTTCTTTTGTCTGAAATTAAATCATTTCTTCGTGGAGCAGACTATATCAAGGAACTTGCATAATCTGCCAGAGTTTTGGAGAATTGAAGCATTAGAGAGACAGGCCTGCGCTGCCATATAAAAGTGGAGAAAACATAAAACGAAAATAGCCAAAATGCTAATAAAGACATTGAGACCCTCGTGAGGAGATGCGGTTTAGATAATGAATGGATGAATTAGTTGTTTTACAGGTGTTAGTGATTGTATCTGCTTTTCTGGTTTTCTTTGCTAGAGCTGGTCCAATGCTTGCAAAATACCGTAATATCTGGACTATAAACCACAACGTTCCCCCCTCACTTTGATGGAGTCACGACGGATGTCAGGAGGGAGTATTTACCATAAATTGTGTTGAATATAAAAAAAAAAACTGTTTTGCTTCAAAAGAGTACAAGACTTTGTCCATCAAAGTGTTTGTAAACGGCCTACATGCTGGCGGCAGCGGTGCAATTCTTGGCATTTGTAACTATTTTATCTTTTGACAAAAATCACTCAGGAACTTGTACTCCTTTGGAGTGAACCTGCTGGCCCCGTTTATTCAACACAACTCTCATTTGTAATCCCCGACGTGGCTCCATTATGGCGTCAATGTGCAACTATTGCGTCTACAAAATGTATGAATTTGTAGATCCCTTTGAAAATTCATGAACACACCAGGATAGATTTTGTCGGAGTAAAATCAGTAGATAACACTGGCATTCTAACAATGGAGTGCTAATTCAAAAATGATCCTGTAATGTAGCCTATGACACAGCTGAAAGGAATTTGAGCAAACTTTACTTTTTAGGAACTTGGAAGGGAAAAATCCTGCTTCTTGTGTGCCTTTTGGAAGTCATATGTCAAGCTTTCATCATCCTCAGAGTGTTTCACACACTTGCAGCATATCTTCAGCCGGCTGCATTCTGCTCAGATTTTCTTTTTTTGTATTTTGCTCAAAGTAGCATAATACGGATAAAATTAGTCTTTCTAACCGTTGAGAGCTCAGAGAGGCATAAGTGCTTCCAATACACTTGAAGTAGAATCATTTATTTAATGGAACAGTTTGAATCGAAGAAGTCAGTTTTATTTGATTCTTTAAATGCGGAAACCCACAATTGTCCTTCCCCGATGTCTGCAGATTTCTCACATATGGTCTTTTTACATAATTCAGAAGAAATATCTAATATTCATACCTAAATGAAAGCTGTTCTATAATGTAGAGTGAAAGAGGTGGTGGGTGGAAGTGCTTGTGGACGTGGCAAGGATGGGCCTGGAGATAAGGAGGGACAGAAAGGATGCAGTGTGTGTGTGTGTCTGTGTGTGTCTGCCTGTGGGAATATGAACTTTTCAGATTTTCATATATGATTAAAGGAAATGGACATTGCAAAATGAAATCCACCTCCACACATCACCCACTGAGAATAGAAGGCCTGTCGGATTTTGAGCCAACTACCAACTCTAAGGTGATTTATGTTTTTCAGTGGATATTGGCAGCCCAAAAATAATTATATGTAACGTGAGAATGTTCTCCTATTCCATTTAAAGATGTGTGTGAGAGATGAAGACCTATCTATCTATCTATCTATCTATCTATCTATCTATCTATCTATCTATCTATCTATCTATCTATCTATCTATCTATCTATCTATCTATCTATCTATCTATCTATCTATCTATCTATCTATCTATCTATCTATCTATCAAAACCAAATTCACTTAAATTACTGATCCACAGTACAGTTTAATACTGTATCAGCCTAACTCGATTTTTACATCACAACAGCAACGCCATCAGAAAAGAACAACAAAGTGGATTGTAAAAAAATTTACAATATAGAGGAAGGAGGAGCTATTGAGACAAAAGTTGAATAAAAGTATTCAGCTGCTTCCTTCATTCTTTCAGGCTTTCATTTCCTGGTTCCCCCGGTGCCGCACCAGAGAGATTTGGCCTGATAAAACAGACATTGAAGGCATCACGCAATCGAGAGGATGACAGGAAGAAGTCAACAGGTGTGAAATGATTGAAGAGGAGGCAAAATCAGAATGACAAGGAAGGAGCGATAGATGAAGAAGGAAGTGCTCGAGATGAGACGGTCAGTTTAATCACAGATTTCCTTTCCAATCTGATACTGCACCCTATTAGCAGTTGGGTCAAAATTGTGTTTTGTGTTTTGTACAAAACAACCCAGAAATCCCTTTTGAAAATATTGACCCAACTGTATTTAGAAAAGTGAGTACAATTCCAATTGGTATCACCGATACCAATCTGATACTTTGTGCAAATAAGGTGGCTAGTGAATCTTAAAAGTATTGCGTTTCAAATCACAGCTTCATAAATATACAATGCAGATGTATTTATTATTATTAATAATCTTACTGACATTGCAGTCTGACACTTGCTGCTTTATAATAGCGGGTGACTCAAATTGAAATATTTAGGACATATTTGATTACATAAGTGACTTATTGAGCAGCATAGCATGCCACTGCGCATTACACAAAATGAGGCGGATGAAAAAGTAGCTCCCAACAATCTCATATCGTTTAAACAAGATCTCAATAATTCTTGTTAATTTCCACCTTGTTCCTGTTAATGATCTACATAATGGAAGTCTCAAAAGTAGGGATTCGCGAGTACCGTTACCAGGTATCGGTCTGGCCTTATTTCTAAGTATTGGTACTTGCTATGACGACCAATACTAGCATCAGTATAGATATTGGCTGTCTTGTAGCCGTTCTGTCATTGTTTTTTTGAGGAAAATTTGATGCACCAAAAGCACTCGTGGTATCGGTACTTGATATCGGTATTGGTGACTGCTCGGGAGTTGAGTACTCATACTTGTATTGGTCTAAACAAAAGTATAAAATTTTGCTTTGAGAATCAATTTTAGAGCTCAATGATCTGGTATCAGAGCATTTCGTACTGGTTGATTTTCAGTTACGTCAAATTCCAGCAACGAAAAGACTGAAATGGTTCGTACAGCAACCTGCAGGATGTAAAAATCTTTGCGCAATTCACAGTGTGCCAAAATGGCTGTAAGGATTGCTTTGGAAACTATCAAACCATTCTGCACATCTTTTTTTTTATTATTTGACCACACAGGTAACTGTGATAAAACACATTTCATAATTTTGATTGTGAAATCAACACCGCATCATTTTATAACCATCTTCAGATTAAAACTGCTTTGAGGTTCCGAATAAGGCAATAACAGAGGTTTTGTGATGGCGATTGTTAGTTTAATGCTTTCTTCATTATTTCCCATAGGAAAAAAACTTTTTTTTGTCCCCCAGGGCAGATTATGCATGACCTCAGAGGTTCCACGGTAAGCAAAGTGAGTATACACATCTGAGTGCATGTCACCTCAAATATGAACTCTTATCAAAGCACCTTCTACACAGACAGGAAATGGTTAATCACAGCCTGCTGTCACACTCAATCACTGAATACAAAATCAACAATTAAATCATCCCTTCAGGCCCAAGCAGCCATTAATTTCCATCTGACTTCTGTGGCGCTGACTCCGCCGACCTTACTGCAGATACGTCGGCCTGAAAAGCGCATATGTGGTTTCCATGGCGACTCATGTACAAGACAACATCATCGAGCCCTTCTCCCCGCGGTTTCTTCTTCTTATGCTCTCTTACCCTTCCTTCATCTCCTCCTCGTCTCGAAGATCACTCCATCTGCCACAAATGCGTTACACTCTACACATGATCAAACACACAGCAAAGACTACAAGACTCACTGATGCGGCAAATGCTTTATTTATCAAAACCATCCAGCTGATTTCCCCCCAAACAAAACAACTGAGAAAGACACAATAAATTAAAGCCTACATTTTTGTCATGAATAGTCCAAAGATGGCAAAAAGTAGCACTTTTTTTTTTTTTTGACAGAGCTGATCATTATTGATGTGTGAGTCACAAATGGGGGAAAAAAGAAGAAAGTGTAAGTCTGCAAAGCTAGACTAAGTTTCTAATGTTCTGTCTGAATCTGGAGCTTATGTGGTTTAAGTGATGTAAAATGTCGCCCAAGTAACTTTAAATGTTGCTCTTTTGGGTTGTGTTATTTCCTGAAAGACACTTTGGCGTGTGCAACACTGAAATGTGCTGTCAACACTGTCACACTGAAAGACACAGCACACGCAAACATTGTTAGAATTGACCTTCTATGCAGGAACATTATCAAAAGTTGATGACTTATGACATGAACAACTTCCAAACTTCAACAGCATTTACTTGTCAATTTTGTGTGCAAATACAACAAATGGAAATGGCCACCACGTACAGAGATAAGAAAGCAACTGAACATTTATATGTGCTACGGTTAGTAGCATAAAGAGATTATCGGTGTCAGTGGTGATGTCAAGTCAGTGCAGTGGCCCACCAGATCCAGCAGATTTCAAAAATGAACTATTGAACCGCGCAATCAATATTTTTTTGAATATCTTTTTTTTTTCTCGTTTCTGCAGGCATTTGTTGTTTGCAATGATTGCGCTCCATCAATGTTGCCTTGTAAAAATGCTGCTCAAGCATTTGACATGACAAGGAATCAGAACAGATCAGATGGCTTTAGGAGTCAGTTCGGCATCCAATTATTGTCTTTGTCTGCCTTCAGAACAAAAAGTAGTGTGTGAAAATCATTTTTTCTTTAGACATCAGACGTGTGTCCGAGCGTGTGATGGCGAGACGCAAGGGAGGCGATTGCTGCCAGACAATAGAGGACTTGTGTTATTTAAATCTCACATCTAAGTTGTTTATGTCTGATCCACCAACACACACACACAATGGCACCGTACTTGCACACTGTCTCACACATTCCCACGTCAAATTGAAGTCAAAAGGTTGCTTGGGCTGCTCGGTTCGAGACTGTTGGGAATCTTCTTCACCCCTTAAGACAAAAGTATTTCCTCATACACACATACAACACACACTCACTCACCAAAATAGCATTGATCTAATTTGCATAAATGTTTGCTTTAAAGTGCTAATTACAAGGTTGCGTGCGTGTGAAGAAACGGATCCTTGACAAATAAAAATGCAAACATCAGCAGGCTAGCTGAAGGTGAAAATATGGACTTAGCTCATCCATGTTGTAAGCGTGATGTGTGAATTCTGTGTATATTCTGATTCAACTCAGGAAGTGTGTGCATTCCCTTTAATCCTTACTGTAGGCCATGGTTCCCCAAGTAGGTCTCAATTAGGGCCAAATTATATCAAGGTTGGGTTTGGTCAGCGAATTGAGCCGTGATTGGTTGTTACCTGTTTCCTCAGCACAGGTGATGTCAAAATTTGTTACCGCAATGATTATAGACAAAATCTTCTTACTGTTGAAAATGGCTCAATGAGTCAAGTATCCCTTTAAATGCAAAGGTGTGTGATGTTGTTGATGGTTGAAGTCAGGACTAGCTAGCTAACTAGCTAGCTCACGAGCTAGCTAGCTGCGTAGTTTCTAATCTTCTGAGAAGACTTTTTAGAGCTGTTAAAGTGTGCCTATTGGAATTTTGGCCTGATTATAAAAGTAGAAGAGGTTAGACGTCACCTGGGAGGTCCCTAATTGCAAACTCTGTTCTAGTTCATTCCAAAGGTGTTTGATGGAGTTGAAGACTCGGGAATGGTTCTTCTAAATCAAATCCATTCATCCATGCCTTTATTTTATTTTTTTCCAGCACTGTTATGCCGGAAAAGAAAAAAAAACCTTCCTCAAAGTGTCTTTATAAGATGATTAATTAAGATTAAGGATTCGGATCTCTGTTTGAAACAAAGGAGTGGCCCATTGTTGCTCAAACACTAGTGTATGTTATGAAGAAATAGCCGTGAACATCTGCCAGGTGTCTCTCTGACTGGTTTCATTTCTGTCCCTCTCTCTCTTTCTCTCTCTCTCTCTCTCTCTCTCTCTCTCTCTCTCTCTCTCTCTCTCTCTCTCTCCTTGTGATGTTTTTCAGTCTGAGGTGGATGGTGTTAGCAGATTTCCCGGTTAGTGGCTGGAATGCCCGGAACGCTCACAAAACTGGGCAGAGTGCAGTAGCCTGTGCTGACATCTCGGATATGTTTAGTAGTGAGTGATAGGCGAGGATGTGTGTGTGTGTGTTAGAAGAGACTGCGAGGGGGAAACAAAGGGGAGTGGACGGGGTCCAGACGGAATGAAGGACAAAAGGATGCTGGAATTCTTGCAGACAGGAATGTGTGCAAAACAAAGACAGGCTTTATGTGGAAAATCAGAAGGGTGGGGAATTCAGTATTATAAATAACAGCTTTTTTAGTCTTTAGGTTCCAATGAGCCTAAGCTTGGATTCACCCCCCTCCCGTCCGTCGCTCAGAAAAGACATCTGAAGATCCACTTAACTCATGCCATCAATGTATTTGCATCGTTCATTACTGTTTGACTTTTAGTTCACGATTATTCCTCTGGATTACTTACTGTTACGTAATGTTACAGGTTGTGCATCATCCGTCAAATCATTTCTTCTCTGCATTTACTGCATTAGCTGGTTGTATTAAAAAAAAAAAAACATGGCAAATTGGCAGAAAATGTCCAAGAGTTCAAGAGCGTTTGTGTCTCAGCGGGGAGGCTGCGAGGGACAGGCACATTCGCACTTGTCGTGGTGTGTGAGGAAGATCTCATCAATGACCCAGCGCACCCTTGTCCTGCGATGGCGCGGGAACAGAGTGCTCTCCGGGGCATACTTGAGCACCTGGAAGAGATGCGAAGAATCAGATGAGACAGTGCAGGACTTTCAAATGGTTTCCTGCATGGCCTAAGCTGTGTTGTTCCTGAGGTCTGAACCTCTGTCGTTTTTCCCCATTCCTCACCCATGTTTGCATCATGTCTGTATGCAAATGTTTACTTTTTGTGCATGCGGATTGACAGACAAATGTTTGTATAACTATTGTGTTAATACGATTGTGCACACATGTATGCCTGTTAAATGTAAATGGCCAGAAAGATGTTTGCATTATCTGTGTATTTGAATAAAAATGCAAAAGAACACGTTTTGTGTATTCACTGGATAGACAGATGCCAGCATTAAATGTATAATGTATGTGAATGGGGAGGCTTTTTTTTATATAATTTTTTTACATTGTGTGTTTGTGGCAGGACAGATTGATGATGTAAGAATTAGGTGCGTAGGTGGATGGGCAGTTTTTTTACATTAGGTCAGTGTGATGCTCCAGTGACATACAAAAATGTGCAAAGAAATTGTGTTTGATCTCAAGGTCTCACACAAGTCAGTTTCAAACAATAGGCCTGGCTATGGCTGCCTGATTTGGTTGTTAATGGTAAATGTACTTGAAATTTCAAATTTCTGTATATGTTTCAGGAAGATACTCTTAACTCATCAGCCAAATATCTCAAACACAGAAAAACAATGTTCTTTGAAATAAGTGAATCCCACTTGATTTCGAAATTTTCAAAATTAGATGAAAGGAGGAAATATACTTAAAAACTCCAGGGTAAAACACTAGGGATAGAGAACATGCTAACATATAACTCACAGTAAAGATGCAAACTAAAACTCACCAACATGTATTATTATTTATTACAGTTCACCCCTGCATACTTGCGGTTTGAAACCTGGGGTTTTGCCTAGTCACCACTTTTTTTTTCTTCAATATATATATACACATATATATATATATATATATATATATATATATATATATATATATATATATATATATATATATATATATATATATATATATATATATATATATATATCCAATTTCCCCAATTCTTTATGAAAGCATATATGTAATGTTTTTCAATATTTTTTTGAAGAATTTTTGGGGTTTGAAAAAAAATTTTTTTTGAGCCAATTTACCCAAATTTCCCACTTAAAGTAGTGTACTGCATTTTAAACATATTGTCTTGTGTTGGTGAAATGTGGGTGGTGTGGAGTTTTTAATTTGGAGCGCTAGTAATACTTCTGCTTCGTTTGAGGCACGGTTGAGCGTTGCTGAAAGGCTTCACTTAGATGATGTTGCATGACATTCATCCTTATTGGAATAGTGCACACGAGAACAACTTCAATTTGTTTTCTAGTGAATGGCCAGCATTTAAAAAGTTTCAAAAGAAAACAAAAAGTAATCATGTGATTTTTTTAAAAAATATTTGTTGCAGGAGTCATATTTAAACACAAAGGAAGTTTTTTCTCTAATTCCCATCAGTGGAACCACCAGGAGATGAGTAACGCAATAAAAAAAAACTAAATCTGCAGTCTCATTGTAAGACATTACAGAGAGAACGAGAGAGGGAAACTCAAAAACGAAACAATGGAAGAACAAAGAGATGACAGGGCAAGAGAGAAAAGCCTGAATGACATTGGGAGCCTACAAAAGGAAAAGATTTGAACATTGCTCAGAGGAGAATTGGAAAAGTAGCGAGATGAAGAAAGGAGGAAAGAGTGAGACGCTACAAGTGTGTCACTAGTTGTTAAATTGGGACCTGTTGAGCGCAACCAGTCTGATTATGTCTTCACTACTTTTGAACTGATTGATCAAACGTTCTTTTTGTGTCATTTATTTATAGTTGGGAAGCTACATTTGGTCACTTAAATTGAAATAAAGGCGCAATTTAGATACATGAATGTTTTTAGAAAGTAGGAGGAAACCGGAGTTATAAAAATTATATGCAACGGCTACTTTTCTAGTACTTAATTAATAATATATTATTAGAAAAATGATGGCAAAATTAATAGTAAAAAAAATTGTGAATAATTACTGAATTATCCCTTTGTTCTCATGTCATGTCCTTCCTGTTCTACTGAGTGTGTGCGAGCCGTGTCCTGATGATATGTGACCCACCTCGTGTAGTTTGAGCGTTGTCTTGGAGGCCTGACAGGTGCAGCCGTTGTTCCAATTATTAGTGCCACACCCACAGTTGCCGCCGCAGCGCTTGACCAGCATGCACCGGGGGAAGAAGACGGCGTTGGTGGCCCTGAGCTCCTCACGTAGATTCACCGAGTAGTTGCGAGGGGTGCAGCTGTAGCGCTTTACGTCATCGTAGAGGCGATTCAGGTCAACTGGAAAGTGACAGAGAACAGTGGGATGGAATCACTTCACATGTTATGCCTATCTCAGTTTTTCTTTAGTATTCATTATGATGAATGGACGCTAGTAAGTAGTGATGGGAAAATGAAGCCTCATGAAGCTTCATGAAGCACTTTTACTATTTGTATTACTCCTTTAGATGGTGCTCTTGGTTCCATTACAAAGGCTAGTGCAATGAAAATGTATTACATTTCCACTGCCTTTTCAAACCAAGTGTGCCATCTAGAGGAGTCAAAAAATATCACAAGTGCTTCATGAAGTTTCATTTGCCCATCACTACTAGTAAGTAAATGATGGGAAAATGAAGCTTCGTGAACCACTTGCAATATGTTTTCATGCCTCTAGACCAGACATGGGCAAACCCCGGCCCGCGGGCCAAATACGGCCAGTTATGCGTTTCAATCCGGCCCGCCGAACTTATCCAATAAGGCTAGAAAAAAAATCAATTTTTTATTATTTTTTATTTATTTATTTTATTTATTTACTTAATTTATTTACTTTATTTATTTACTTATTTATTTATTTATTTTTTTTCCAGCTCAGTGGCCGAGTGGTTAGAGTGTCCGCCCTGAGACTGGAAGGTCGTGGGTTCAATTCCCGGCTGGGGTCATACCAAAGACTATAAAAATGGGACTGCTTGACACTCAGCATTAAGGGTTGGAATTGGGAGGTTAGATCACCACATGATTCCCGAGCGCGGCACTGTTGCTGTTCACCGCTCCCTCAGGGGATGGGTCAAATGCGGAGAACAAATTTCGCCCCACTTAGATGGGTGTGACAATCAGTGGATCTTATCTTATCTTATCTTATTGGATTTGGACATTTACAGCAGGAGACGGCACGGTTTTGTGTTGAACGCAGCAATAATGTCCTGATAGTCCAGAGAATCGGTCAATTCTTTTTTGAAAGAAAGCAGGTACAAAGAGTTCAGTCTATCAGTCAACATTGTGGCACTGTTGCGTGTTATGATCCTTTTGACAGCTGAAGATAGTCTTTCTACATGTTGTCATGGGTGAGGTGAGGAGCGCGTATGCAGGAGACTGTTGATATTGGTGAAGACATCCCCGGGGCGTGCGTCGAGCACTTCTATGAGCGTTTCCTCGTTGGCTTTTGGCTTCTTTTTGAGCTGCTGCACAAACACCGTGTGCTATGCGTCCCCCACGGAGATGGAAAAGTGGTCAGAGACGGATTGGATGTACGCGCTTTGTCCTCAGCGCGTGACAGGCAGCAGCGGCTATCATGCAGCCACATGTGTCACACGTACTGTGGGCCCGGGTTAAAAATGGGTGGGCCAATGGAAAAAAATTCTTTAACTTTACGCCTTGAATTGAAATCTATTAATAATAGATGCAGTCACCAGGTTTGACAGATCACAGTGTATGTGCTATTATAATCTATTTACATTTCTCCTCCCACTTTGCCAAATAGTGTGTAAATGCCGCATCTTGCATATTCATTGAGGCAAACGTACTACCTGGATTAGGGCTATTTTATAATAATCATAATAATAATAATAATACATTTCATTTAAAAACAGCACCTTTCAGAACACCCAAGGTCACTTTACAAAGCATAAAAACACAGCAAAAGTTGAGCTAAAACAATAAAAATGAAGCTATTGGAAAAGATGTTTTAAATAAGTGGATTTTGCACATTTGAAAAACGCAGTCCTTAGTGCACACTATAAGTAAATTGGGTTGTACATTTATCTGTGTGTTTTTACTGTGCTATGAGGTCCAAATGCTCCTGGTCCGGCCCATCTGTCAAAATTTCAAACCCATTGTGGCCCGCAAGTCAAAAAGTTTGCCCACCCCTGCTCTAGACGGCACTTTTGATTTAAAGTTGCAGTGGAAAATTTATCTTTATCTGGCCTTTATCTTTAAACTAAGAGCACCATCTAGAGGAGTAAAAAATATTGCAAGTGGTTCATGAAGCTTCATTTTCCCACAACTACTTTTATGGTGATGGGGAAATGAAGCTTCATGAAGCACTTGTGATATTTTTTGACTCCTCTAGATGGCACTATTGGTTTAAAAAGGCAGTGGAAATGTAATACATTTTCATTGCACTAGCCTTTATTTTTGAACCAAGAGCACCATCTAGAGGAGTAATAAAAATACTAAAAGTGCTTCATGAAGCTTCATGAGGCTTCATTTTCCCATCACTAACTAGTAACCCATATTTGAGGGAAGATGAGCTTTTTCTGCAGCATCATTTCACATTAGGAATTATGGAAATACAGTGGAACCTTGTTTCACAAATTTAATTTGTTTCAATGTGGTCATGTTTCTCATTGAAATGATGGAAAAGCAAATAATCAATTCCAGCATGAAATAAAATTTTTTTTTGTTTTTTTTACCTTGTTTTATCAGTCTAAATACAGTACATTATAGAATTAAGTGGAAGCGCACTAATAAAGAAATAACATGGTGTGTTAGCTATAAATTCAATCAGGAAGAGAAATGCACTATAAATTTTCTTTGATGGTAGTTTACACTAAACAAAACTTTATAGCTACATCACGAACATGAACATGACCCTTGATCATGCTTGGCTCTTATTCCCCCTTCCATAACAATAATTCACTTGAGTCTCATACTGAAAGCTAAAAAAAACAAAAAAAAAAAAAACAAAGATACTTGCAATGAAGTTGCACAACACATGAAAAAGCAGAACTGGACCATCCGTACCAATGCCAAAACTGTCCAAAACGTACTTCGTAACCCTAAATGTTCATCTACCAGGTCATATGGAAACCAAGGTTCAACTTTATGAGTAAAGAAAAAAGCCCTGGAAGGGATCAGGAGTCATACATAATATTCAACATGGTGGCTTTTTAGAATACGCAGGCAAACTTAAAGTGGGAGTGCAATATGCTTTATCTAAAGCGCAAATCTGAGGGAGTGCTCGAATGTATGATGGCCTCAGGAGCACATGAGTAACTGTTGTGGAATACAAAAGACATGGGAGGAAAAAGAGCAGCAATCAGGGCTAGATTGCCCTCTT
Organism: Vanacampus margaritifer; assembly: GCF_051991255.1. Classification (NCBI taxonomy): domain Eukaryota; kingdom Metazoa; phylum Chordata; class Actinopteri; order Syngnathiformes; family Syngnathidae; genus Vanacampus; species Vanacampus margaritifer. The sequence continues at coordinate 14,680,933 of NC_135436.1, forward strand.
GACAAAGGTCAAAGTAAGCAGGGTAATCATCACCCTTCTGTCACCCCTAAGGGTAGTGATTACGCATGAGCTATTTTTAGACTGGCTGATTGAACCATTGGTTATTCTCTTTTTGATGCGCAACAGTTGTGTACACAACAACAGTATAATTTAGTCAAGGTTTCTTTTAGCGAGTGTGACGTAACTGAAATCACAATCTTGGCGGGATGTACTGTAAGTGCCCAATTGAAATGATGAAGAAAGAAAGCATTTAGCGGATTGAGCATCGTTCATGGACTGAATGTCAAGCAGATAGCAAGCAGGAATAGTAGACTAGCAGATGCTCCAAATAAGCAAAAATGATCATGAAACAATTTCATTCTAGCTCATAAACAATCAAACAAACAAATAGAGCTTTGCAATCACTCCACTACTTTTTTTTTTTTTTTTTTTTTACAGGAGAGCTCAGTATTGTTCATTCGATTTGACATCATCATTGCTCTCCTTTTTTTTTAAAAAAAACAAAAAACAAAACAACAAATCAATTAAAAAAAAAATTAGAATTTTTTTTTTTTTTTTCAATCACTCCACTACTGATGTGAGACTGGCAGACATTTTGTCATTAGCAAGATGACAAGAATCAGCTGCACTTAAAACTGCCTTGAAAAGAAACATGTGTACTTTTGGTCTCATGGCATTTTGGATGTGGACTATTGTGAGAGAAGAGGCTGTCAGGTCTGAGCAACGTCTACAGTAGTGCTATAGATAATCAATAGGCAATTGTTGATACAAAGAAAAATGTCTGTCATGTAGGGTTCTATTTATGACATAAATCAAGGCAAACAACAATGTGGAGAAACAAAACAGAGGAATATCACTATTGGATAGGGGTGTGAATTGCCTAGTACCTGGCGATTCAATTCGTATCACGATTCATAGGACACGATTTGATACCGATTAATCCCGATGCGAATCTATAAATTGATTATTGCGATTTTTTTTTTCTTTTTCAAATTTAGAAAATACTAATCAGTAAACTTGTACATGTACACTGTAAGATTTGTATGAAAATGTGTTTATTTATCTGAAAATTCAGGCTTATAACAGGTTGCAGTCTGTTTCATGTTTGAACAGCATTGAAATAAAATATTAAGGCTTAATGTTCCATTAATTTAACATTCTTCCATGCTTAATGTGTGAATTCTAACCCTAAGTGAGACGTTTTGTTGAATATTCCCATGAAAAAAAATCGATTCGGCCGCATATCAAATCGATTCGAGAATTGCGCGCTGTAATATCCCGATATATTGCCGATTAGATTTTTTCTGACACCCTTACTATTCGGTCTACCAAGATGTTAGATGGGGGGGGGGGGGTATATTTTTCCATTCATACATAATAGAACGGACCTGAGACCAAGTTCATGTAACCTTGCCATTTTTATCCTCACGCTTCTGACCTGTCAGTTAACAAATGTATGCCTACCACTGTTGATTTGTATTTTTCAAAGTGACATAGAATGAAGAGTTTGATTAGTTAGCTATGACTGTATGTGTTCTTTTGCCTACATGTAGCCTAAGTAACTCGGAATTACTAATCAATTGTAATCATGATCTGGCTTGGTGTCTTTAAGGGAACAAAGGAGAATGTGAGCGAGTGAGGATGTGTGTGTCTTAATGAATACAAAGCTAAGCTGCTGACTGCGGCACATTTCTGCTCCACTGCACAAGCTGAATTTCCAATTAGAGTGAGGTGGTGTGTCGTATCAACGACCTGCAGCGACTACTCCTCCGAGGGGGCCGCAATATGTTTTCCACAACATACGGGACAAACGGCAGCTAAAAGAACATACACATGCATTGATTATGCTGTCTAGCTCAAACATTTATCAAACACGCGAGAGTGAAAGGAAGGCAGGTATGTCTAGTTAGAAAGATAAAGACACATTTGTTCAGATTTGCTACCAGCTTGAAGATTTCTAACAACTGACATTTCTTGTGTGAGCATTTGTTGTGGACAGACATCACAATATAGTCAATCTATACATTAAATAAGAGAATCAATTAAAACTTCAAACTCAAACAGAGTGCAAGTTTTAGAACATTGGTTCTTAAAATTGTTGAAGGTACTGAACTCCACCAGTTTCCTATGCACATTCATCAAACTCTTCTTTATTGAAAAATCAAATGCGATTCATTTTTTTTTGTTAATTCAAGACAAGTGTAGACAGCAGTGTTAATTTTGTTAATGAAAACTAAATAAAAATATTTTTGTCAACACATTTTTCACCGGACGAAAACTAAACTAGACTAAACTAAAACCTTCATTAATAAATAATTAACAGCAACTAAATCAGTCTGCATTTCCGTGGACTAATGAAGACGGGACGAAAATGTAGCTCACTTAACAAACCCATGCTTTGCTTTGCTACATTGAAGTGGAGAAAAACCCTATGCTTGATTTTAGTCGAAGGGAAGGAATGTGTACACAAGGTAGTAAGAAAAGAAGACAACAAACCTGAAGAGGGGTCGCAGTTCACCTCTTGGCTTTTGTCACATAACAATAATTCAACAGCTATAGCATTTCAACAATAACAATGCTGGGATGAGAGAACATTTAATGTGAAGTAGTTTTAGATTAGATGGAAATGTTCAATATTATCTGCTGACAAGAAAGAAAGAAAAAAAGCAAAAGGGTATAATTATTGCCCTGACTAAAACTAGACTATAATGTTCGATTTATAGTCGACTAAACAGTGACTAAATAAAAACAGGGATGAGGTTGGTTAACTATGATAAAAACCAACGAGCGTGATTGAAACTGGACTAAAACTGAGACAAAATTGAAAAATGCCTGCTAAAATTAACACGAATAGACAGGGGTGAGTAGCTAGTAATAATTTCATCAAATATGGCTCTCTTCACCTTGAATTCAGAAAGTGTTGTGCTCTCGTATTCCACATCTCCATGCAACTGAAGGAAGTGTTCCTTTAGTTTTGCTAAATAGCTAGAATTGTTCAACTTGGCATTGCAAATCATGCAGTTAGGATGCTGACTCAGCCCAAATCTACGTTTAGAACACTTTTAAAACAACCACCGCTGTTCTCTTAGGATGGAAATCAGGGGCAGCAGATACAGCAGAGGCCCCAGAATTGAACCCTGTGGAACACCACGCACATGTGAATTCATATTGCTAATATCTAAAAACAAATTTCTCACTAGCTTACTGTACATGTGTCGCATCGCACATCTTTCTAGCATCATCAAAGTGTGAGTGGTTGCCTTTTTTTAAATAGACGATCCATAATTTTGAAATTTGGCATTGGTCTTGATTCGGAAAAGGGCTCATTCCATTGATAATGCATCGCAAGCAGAACTTGTTCAACATATAGTCAATATTTTTGGGGTTTGGATATTTTCATTTAACCCTTTACCAGTAACAGTTTTAATAAATGCATTTAATAAATGTGTAAATCTAAAGCCTTTCTACAAGCACAACTACTAATCACAAGGTTTCCCACAGTGCTTTATAAGCCTAGCGGCATGCCAGGGTTTTCTTAACCCCCTGTGGTAAGCTAAATATTTGCACCCTCTACACCCTGTTGATGAATATCTTGCTGTGCGTTACTTGTCATCCGTTGTCCCCCGTTGGACGTGTGAGGTTAAGAAAGATAAGGATTTGTCCCCACGAATGTAAATATGAATTGTTCATTGATGGGTGTCAATCATTGATGTTAAATGGACTGCATGCAACCTACCTTTGTTGTGCCTGCTTGCCAGATGATAAGCCCTGGATCTATAATGAATGTGCGTTTGTGTGTAAATGCTGTCCAGGTCCTGTTTCCAAGTGTCTGGGTTCAACGATCTCAGAAGCTGTTCCACGGTGTCAAAGGCAGCAATGGTTCGATCCAGGTCATCTAATGAGAGCGGATCCTCTGTGACTGCCGATGGCCCCACAACACTGCCATCCTAAGAATCAAAATACAAAAATGTTTCAACTTTATTTGTACGCTAGTGAAGGGAAAATAACCATGGTTTGATATGTCCTCATGTAACCTCTTATATAAGGATATGTTGTTGTCCTGAACTGTTGTACGAATCCAGGTGCCCAACAATTTGTAAATAAAGGGCGGAATCAACCTGGGAACTCTTCCTTGTTTATATTATAGTCCTCCCTGCTTCGGAAACATGTTTTCGAGGGTGCCTGGGAGAGGGCTTGACCAGCCCGGTTTCTCACGCTCACAACTTTTTGTTAACGAATAAAAGACGGAGCGGCACACGGTGTGGGTAGAGTCAGCTGTGGGATGCGTACGATCGCCCAGCCGTTTTGCAGCTCGTTCTACCCGGACCGTCGGCTCTCCGGTCTAGTGTCAAGGTAAGCGCTGATGATGATCATATTATGCTGCTTAGCGTTGAAGTGTGTTGATTGCTGTTTGCGGGGAATAAAAGGCACATTTGTTCTAGCACAGTATATCAGTCTCTGTGTATCTCTGTGTCACTCACGATCCTGCATAAAAATATAAAAGTGAAGTAGTGTTTTCCACAAAACAGCTAGGTCGAGGAGTATTTTTGAATTTGATGTTTAATCGAACCAAAATAACTGCCAACCAAAAGTTTATGAAAGCAGAGGATACAGGACATTTGTACTTGAAATGTCATTTTAATAAACCATGTGTCTGCAATAAAGAAATGTGTTTATTTGTCCAGTCAACTGTAACAGTTCTCAATATGTGTATACAGTGACTATAACATGCTCCCTACGTTGTATGTGAATACTAAAACTAGGGCAAACTTGTGCACATGCATCCCCTATGTAGTAGTGATACATACGTGCAGATCGCGTACACGCCCACACGTCAGGCCATGCAGAAAAAGTGCCGTACGCAAGAACGCACACTAATTATTATGATTTCATACGTCACTGACCACAGAGCGCTAGCATGGAGACAAACACAAATTACTGGGATTACATGCACTTACAAAAACATTAGTCTAAGAAAGCATGACATTTTACATCTCAAGTCTCATGTATAATACATGCAGCGTGGTGTATGCGTGAATCGACCGTGTGCGTGTCATATGTGCTGTGCCTTGGTCCATGCGATGGGGCATTTTGTCACAATAATTATAAATGTGACCATTAAACATTTCTTTTTGCTTTTTGCTTACAACATTATAATTAAAATAAGTAAATGGATGTGCTGCTGACTAACACTTTATCTGTGTTACAATTATAATTACTGGTACATTCCAATGCGAACTTCTATTCAATTTTGCAGTCAGGAGTTTAACCATTCGTAGAACCCGTGTCAGACTCACCGATGTGGTGACAGCCTCCCAGTTAGTTTGGGACGCAGGCAGGGGGGTGTCAGGCTAGGGGAAAGAAAAGCAGCAATAATGGATTCATTGATCAATTGATTATTCAGGGTTTCCATTGTTACACTTGAATGTGATTCCTTTCCCTGCAATACTAAGTGGTGCTCAAACAGATATCTTAGAGGGCCAAACATTATCATTTCAATGGGTCAAAGGTCAGTGGGATCGGACAAACCCCGTGCGATAATACTGTAATAATTAAAACAGCAACAAAAAGTTGCAATTGCAAATGCAATTTCCATTTTGACCAAAAACTGAAATAAATAGTTGAATAAAACAAAACATGTCCGTGTCATGAATCAAAAAACAAATAGCCCGTGGGCAGCATTTTATTTGGAAAATGGGTGAAAACGACTCAATGAGTCAACTTAAGGAGATTTTTGTTTTTAATTATAAACACAAAAAAACACAAGAATGAAAGAAACGTGTATTAGGCTACACACTTTGAGTGTGTGTGTGCATGTGTTCATCCTCTGGTTTTGGGAAAGACTGTGACAGTTCGGGAACCATGAATAGACGGGTGGTGGGCCCGGGAGCCGCCTATTGAGTATCCCTGCGCTGCTCATAAAATGAATTGGGGCGGGTTGGGGCTGGGTTGGGGTGGATGGCGGGGGGGGGGGGGGTCGTGGGTGGAGTGGGGGTTGTGGGCCGGTGGGGTGCCTGGTGGGCCTGCAGTGCTGCGTTGGGTTGGGGGCGCGGGCCGCGTTGGGGTGGGGGGCGCTCCTGCTCCTGGGTTTGCTCTCCGGCTGGTGGCCCCTGCGGGGCCCGGGGGTCGTCCTTTGGCGCTGCCGCGGCCTGGGGGGCCCTGAGGTGTTGCGCTTGCTCTGTCCTGGCGGGGGTCGACGGCTCCCCTCTTTGGTGGAGATTTTCATGCATGCCAGATCCACCACACCAGCATCTATCGAAACTCAGACACAATTTGTTTCTCCCTCAGGTCATTGATTCGGTGGAGGCTGGTGTCTGTGGATCTCACTCTGCTTCGTCTGTCCTTTCTACCTTTCCTCAGTTTCTCCTTTGGGCCCTTGAGGTCTCCCTGATTTGTTGAAATTTAGATGTCTCTGGGGTTGGTGAAGGACTCTGGTTAGTGGCCCGGTGGGTGGTGTCTGGTCGGTGCTGGGCTTCGCTTTTCTTTCTTTTCTTTGGTCCCTCTTCGGGTCTCCTGGCGGCCCTACGACTCTGGCTGGATTTTGAAGTGTTCGGTTTAGGTGAACGGTATGGGAATTCTTTTTTTTTTTTTTTTACACGCACGCACGCACGCACGCACACACACACACACACGCACAAACACACATACAAAAAAAAAAAAAAAGGGAGAACAATGATGATGACTTGTCAAATGATCAATACTGAGCTCTCCCCCCCCAAAAAAAGAACGAAAAACAAAAAAAGAAAAAAGAATTATATGGGCATGGAGCTAAGAAGGAAGGTGCCAGATGGACCATGTTGTATTACCAACCCGTTTTGGAATTCAGTGCCTTGCTCAAGTGCACTATGACACTCTTTAATCCAAGTCTTTTGCTGGAGAACCAAGTTGGTGTCAGGGATCTGTGAAATGTGACCACACAGCCCCGGTGCCCGTCTGTGGCTCCTCTGTGCTGTCTAAATGTCTTTTTATTGGTTTGGCCTATTAAATAAATGAGTGTTAAGACACTCCATCCTTAGCTTTTCAAGAACTGTGGCAAACGACTGGGTCAGAGAATCCCAGATGTCCCTCCCCCAAACATCACCCTCAGGCTTTTACAGGCCTTTTGAGCTGTATAATCCCCGCAACGTGTTGTGGAGCTACCGCAAGGGCCTCTAAACACATGGACATGCCCTGTCACTTCAGGCAAGTAGCACACAGAAGGCATCTAAATCAGATAACTCAACCACCACACCTCTATTTTGTGTTCCTACTGGACGTGTAGACCCGGACGCTCAAACTGCCCACATAGAAGAGCCATTTCTGCTGTTTAATGTCTTATGCGCCATCTTGCCTGACAATTTGGAGATATTAACTCGGTCACTTGGGGCAGAAACTCACTTCAAATCTGGAGAGAGCAATCAAAGCCTTTGACTTTAAGGTGCTGACTCTACTCAGCTGTAATATAGTACAACCTTGGGCCCAGTGAAAGTGACAGTGTGATGAGGCCAGCAAACAGTATCATCAGCAAAAAGGTAAAATGGCGATCCAAGGAAGCATTTGAGGAAGGTCCTGGCTTGTCTTATACTGAATTGTTGTCAAAGAAAATGTCTCTTCAAAGGATAATTGTGAATGTAAAGGATAACTAGGAAAAATAACGCAAGCAATATTTTTGTTCTTCATGATAAACACATGAAGCTTCACAAAGCACTTGTGATTGAACTAAGTTCTTATGATCACACTCGGCTAGCACAATATAGCAAGTGTAAAATCACTTTCATGTGACAAGTATAAAATGATTCAGGCAAAGACTAATTCAATATTTTCAGGCTCTGACATAAAATCACATTTGCTGCGAAATCCATTTCTTGAAGTCTTTAATAGCATCTCTGGTGCAGATGTGAGAGCTCATTCCCCTTTGACACAACAAAGTAATATCCTGATTGTTTACATCTGCAAATGTTAGTAAACAAATTCTGGCATGTGGCTTTTTAATGACTGCGTTCATACACGTTTGTCGACCAGCTGTGTAAAATGAGGTCAGAGGCTTTTCCTGTAAGAATGTGCGTGCATGCAAGTTTACACAACCTGGCTCTCATCTCCTTTTAAGGTTAAATGTATCATGTCATGCACATCTGGGCTACTTTAAAAAAAAAATGGAAATAGAGATCAAACAGTGTGGGAAATGTTGGAGTACCTAACGTTGACTTTTATCTAAAGCCAAGAAACATCACCTGACTTTCAAATAAACAAACCTGACCTCTTTTTTCATTGTAGTTTGATTGTATAATGTATGAAACAATATTGGCTGAAAAGTATCTGTGACGAGCGTTATTGCAGGTGGCAAAAGGGCACTCCCTTATTTACAGAAGCAGCGGAGTGGCGGGGACACCAGGGAACTGCCCTTTTCGACCTCCATTTGGTACAATCGGACAGTGAGACAGCTGAGGATTAAATGTGTTCTCGATGGCCACCAAGGCCCCAGCATTTCACTGTCGACTTTTACCACACACAACCAGTTATCAAGAGACACTTAAAGCTCTTTGAGCGACTTATTGCCATCTGACATTATGTTTTCCTTAACTTTCCCGTGCACTGCATATTACTTTGTACTTAAATGTACTGAACTAGAGAAACTACGAAGGCATTTATGAGAGAGGATTCCTATTTACTTGTAGACCAGTGATTCTCAGCCGTTTCAGCTACTTTTTTAAATTCATGCGATTGAGCTGCCACCAAGTTATGACATATTTTTTTCCAGTGTTTTGTGTTGTTTTCTTATACAGACGCTCCCCTACTTACGAACATTCGAGTTACGAACAACGATACATACGAACATGTCTGCGCGCATGCGCGCATGTCAAAAAATGTTCGGAAAGAGATGCTGTAAGTTAGATTTTGTATTGCGCACCTTTTTCCGAGTACTGTAGTGCTTCTTTCCGCCGCTAAAACCGACGCTTGGCGCTGTGAGAGCTCACCCAGCATTGGAAGCTCAGCAACGCGTCGAGGAGGAGGAAGAAGAAGAAACGCCTGTCGCTCATAGATAAAGCCATCGCACTCTTCGAGCAGCAAGACCCAAATATTGAACGTTGCACAAAGGTTGCAAATCAATTGAATGATGCCATACAGTGCTACCGCATCATTTATGATGAAAAAAGAAGAAAACTGTGCAATCGTAGTTAGATCGCTTCTTTCGGCCAGTTTCTAATAAATCCTCCAAGGAAGATACTCATCAACCCTCATCTTCTTTTCCGCGACCCTCAACTTCTTCCTACATTGAAGTTACGGAGGAGGAAGTAACTTTTGAAGCCCATTCCAGCGACGACGAAGAACCTCTCATGATATAAAATCCTCCTCTTCCTCCTCCTCCTCTCCTTAAGCATCGAGTACATCTTCCAAAAGTAAGTTAAACTTCATTTTATTTATCTTATTACGTACATGTACATACTGTGTGTGTCTCTCGCTCTCTCTCTCTAACATACGTAGTACAGTACTGTACGTATTCTCTTTAAACATAAATTATAATACAAAATATAGCACTGAAGCAACTTACGAACAAATTCACCATATGAACGATCGCTCGGAACGTAACTCATTCGTAAGTTGGGGAGTGTCTGTACAGTTTATTGTGCTTCTAGACTAGGGGTCAGAAACCTTTACTGTCAATTTCATTTTAGGCCAAATAAATAACCCAAAAATCAAATTTTAATGAAACAGTATGGACATATTATTGTAATTTTTTGCATCTCTTTTTTTCTGTTTTGGACATTTGTGGCAATTTTGTGGACATTTTATGATAGCCTAATTTTCTCGTTACTTTTTAAAAAAATTCTGTTCTGAGTTTTTAAACATACATTTTCAGACTTTTTTTTTGTATTTTTCATTTTTACAATTTTGTGTACAGTGGTCCCTAACCTTTTTTCCTCCATGGACCGGTTCATACAAGTCCACAACTTTCTCGGACTGGCAACCCAATGGGTTGGGGTGGGATGCTTGGCTGATTCATAAAAAGGCTACAACACCAATGTAAATCCACTATGTATTTTTATGTTCCTGTACTAGCAGCAAAAACACCATAACAAGGGTAACAACAAGGCTTTAATATGGTGAGGTCACTATGGTAATGCTTATGAATGATATGAGCAACACAGCAACTGGGGTATTAGCAGCGCCCTCCTTAAATGCGCCAACATAACAAGGCACCACAAAACAAATCCAAAGTCCAAGAGTAACTCACTCACCATAACGCTAAACTAAGAGCCGCTCACCGCAGAGCGGGCCATCATGCGTGGGAATCATCTGTAGCTGTAAGTCCATGCACCTTTCTTTTTCTTCTTGGTCATAAGCTCCTGTGTTGTCTCATCACTGGGCTTTTTTTTCCGTTGCAAAGAAACTTTCCAAATATGTCTGTTTTTTTACTCATTTGGGTAACTTGTTGATTAGCATCAGCGCTACGCGACTGAGATAATTAGCATTATGACATGCGTCAAGAGTCCGTCATAAACAAATGGAATCCGGTCACTTCAAAATAAATATTTTTAAGCCTCGGCTAATCAATTCACCGGAAGTAAAGTAAGTTTTTTTTTTCTTTCAACTGTGCGGTCTGCCGCTGCCCGGTTCAAAGTGGCCCACGGCCCGTGACCTGTCCGCGGCCTGGTTGCTGGTAACCAGTACTTTATATGATGATTTGGGGGATTTCTTTTTTGGTTTTGGACATTTTATATTTACTTTACAAATGTTTTTCTTCTCTGTCTTTAATCAATTTTCAAACTTTTTTTTTTTTTTTTACCATTCCAAAGGCATTTTATGACAATTTTCTGCCTTCTTTTGTTTTTGGACACTTTATGGTTACTTTTTGAAAATGTACTTTTCTGCATTTAAAAAAAAAAAATAATAATTTTTTTTTCAGATTTTTTGGGCAATTTTGTGTACAATAATTATATGGTAATTTTCTGCTCTTTTTTATTTATTTATATATTTTTAATTTTTACGTACCGGTATTAAAAAAAACAAAAACAAAAAACGTTTTCATCTACCTTTTGTCTTACAAATTTAGACTATGACATTTTTTAAATATTATTATTTTTTAACCTAATTGTTAATTAATTCAAAGAGTATTTTATCTAAAAAATTAAAATACATATTAGAAAAATATAAATCATTTCTACAATTTTTTTTAGATCCTCAGGTAGCCACAAGAGAGGGACTAAAGAGCCACAGGTTGCAGACCCAATCAAATCATAGTCATTGTGAAGCTGATTATTGAGATTTGAATTACTAGACATAATGCAACAACTGTGACAAAGCAATTAGGGTTCTGTTTTTCTTTCCCAACCTTCATGTTTCTGAATGAATCCAGCTCAGTCCGTGCCCTCCGACATCTTCTACACTGTCTCCTCCTGTTTTCCTCTCTCAGTTGAGGCATTTAAAGTCATTAGCTGACTTGCTGATACCATCTCAGACACCTGTTCTCTCTTTCCAGAGATGCGTCCGCTCTCCTCCTCCTTCCCACTCGCTGCCGTCACATCTCCTCCCTCTTATCAGTTTGACAGCTCTGAAGAGAACAAATTAGACCTGCTAGCTACACAACTTCAGTCCAGCTGTGTACGCTATTACTCAAAGACGAACGAGAAATTGTATAAATGGGTACAATTCATCAAAGGAGTGATTTGATGAGAATTTGACAAGGAGAGCGAAAGAGGAGAAGGAGACGGGGGAACAAACAGCAAAATTCTACTTGCAAACGCAAGTAGAATGCTTTACATTTTGGCATGTTCATGCACAGTATACAGTGTGCTATATATAGCCAAACCTTTTAGCACAAATTGTAATGGGAGTCAGATGTTGACGCGGGAGCTTTTACGTCAACATGAAAGAAGAATAAAAGCAAAGGATGTTCTACAAATTTATCTCTGTAACTTGGGCTTGCTTTTCTTTTTTCTTTTGTGCAGATAATGAGCAATGTTCAGTTCCATCTGTGACATGAAAGAGGAAACCAGACATCTTAAAATGACTTTCTGTTTCTCAACTGCTATTTTCTCCCTTTTTCCCTGTGATTAAAGGGTGAGGAACATCAGAAATCCTCTCTTTATTCTTTCCTCTTCCCAACAAGGTGACTAAGCTGATTTCCTTATCTGCTCATTTGACAAACAAAGACAAAATGTTTCTGTGTTCACACCTACAGCATCTTATCTCGACCCACCCATCACTCTACCCATCCATATTTTACTGCTGATCTAATTCACGGTCATTGTGAAAACTGAAAACACTACATGCCGGGCAAATCCCACCCTACGTTTTGTCACAATCTTATGCAAAAGTGTTCAGTTAATCAAGCTTTTAGATTTGAACTGGGAATGGACTCTTGCCATGTTTATTATTTCCCGTGGGAAACATTGTTTTCAAAGCTCAACCAACCACAAATCCAACAGCATCCTATAGAACACAATTGACTTTGGCTTTTAAGGTGCCACTATAGGCTTTAAAAGCTCCCACTGTCTAATTGAGTGTGACAACATATAGACAGCAAGCAAATATTAGTTTGACTTTTGACAGTTGGTCAGGTGCTTGAACCCAAAGGATGCCAGTACTTGAGCAAGGCAGCAAACCCTCAGGAGCTCTGGAGGCTTGCACACTGACATCTCCCCATTCATGCGTCTCAATAAGCTTCTTTTTCTTTTTGTGTAGGTAGCAAAGACACAGCATGAACATTTAATTTATCCGCAGGGGTCTAGTGGACTGCGATTGGCTGGCAACCAGTTCAGGGTGTACCCCGCCTACTGCCCGAAGCCAGCTGGGATAGGCTCCAGCCCCCCCGCGACCCTTGTGGGGAAAAGCGGTCAAGAAAATGGATGGATGGATGGATGGGTCTAGTGGAGGCCTGTATGCGTTGTGAAGTGAATGTTGTTGTTTTTTTTTGATTAGCCATCACAACATTGTATTTCTCGCCTAAACATTTGTGAAGGAATCAAACAGATTAAGCCAGATGTGACAGCAACTCACTACTCATCTGTCATCTGTGTGTGTGTGGTCATTTTTTTGTTACATAGTGGGGCCAGCATTTCGGGATTTCACAGAGTTGTGGGGCCCACCTATCCATGTGGGGCCATTTTGCTGGGACCCACAAGTTTAGACCTCTTTTTGAGGGTCAAGACTTGGTTTTAGAGTTTAGGTTTGAATTGGGTCATGGTTGAGGTTAGGATAAGGAATGGGGGTAGGCAATCATTTTTGATGGTTGGGGTTAGGAGAAGAGGCTAGGAAATGCATTATGTCAATGAGATGGCCCCACAAAGATAGTAAAACAAACCTGTGTGTGCGTGTGAGTGTGTGTGTGTCTCACCAGAAATGAATAGTAGACTTTGAATCCCGGCTTTGCAACAAAGTAATCGTCAGACTTGAAGGTGATTTTGAGGATGTTGGATTTGGAGTTGAGACTAGGCGGTGCTTTCTGTCCACACCAGCGACCCCAAATGATTGTGCTGGTCTCTGATTGGTCTTCCACTTCAACAAAGTCATACCTGCGGCGAATAATAAGAAGGAAGAGGCCAAGAAAACGTCAGTAAGTATACTAAAACCTCAGATTACTGCATTTATTAGTTTGTATTTTTAATTCACATTCCTGAGTCAAAGAATGACTATTGATTGTGCTCAGTTCTTCGGGCCTTCACCAGGTTTTGGAGTGAAGATGTCAATTTTCAGTACTAGATTAATTACGACTTGGCTTTGCAACTTTCCAGCGTTTAATTGCTTGTTCAATTCCTTCCAGATAATTGGTGTATCTCCCTCTTCATCAGCAGTAATTGTTTGTTCAATGTCTGTTAATGAGACACCTCAGCTTCTGGCTTACTGATTATATAACAATACTGTCAGATCATCTGCTATTGGCATCAATTGACCTTCTTTACTTTTCAACAGGTGACGGTTTGGCTTCCATTTTTGGTACTGCTGCTGTTATAAGGTTTTCAATAGATTGATGTAAGTCAACCCAGGATTCCTTGGCTAATTTTATCTCATCTTTACATTGTTGTTATAATCATCATTGTGTCTCACATCTCACTTCACATTTTGACAAAATGTCAATTTAATCGAATACTTGTAAATGCAGTATTATTGAAAGGCAAATATTAATTTAGATACAACTTAATGTAATGCAGCAGACAATACAAGCACCAGTAGGTCATGGAAGTTATCAAATAAAACCCCCACCCACCTCCCTCTGATTCCCTGCTGTGGCTCTTCCTTGATTTTTGTCCCCCCCACCAAAAAAGGGCTTACAAAGGCAAGTGTGCATATTTTTATCAAAAAGTTTAGTTTATTTTGTCAACCCTCAAGGACAAGCTTGTTTGCCTAGAAAGTAAAGAACTCTTTGTCTTCCTGTTATGGCTACCTGTGTTCTTTTATTCCCTCACTCCATCAATTGATATTTTGTTCACGTGCTTTTACTGCCGTGTCATTAAAACTTGTCATCTGAAGCCATCCATGCCAGAGTTCCTTTCTGATTCACTGGCCCTCTTTCTTGTCCTTGATGAACCGAAACTTAGTTGACTTTTTTCCTCATTCCTTGTCAAGCCTAACACATATTTGCATTCTGAGGCCCATCTGCCGATTACCACCCCGCACCGTCATAATCATTCTGCTTAGCAACCTCTTGAAGCGCTATTTACATGACCGGTGCAAATCCGGCACACTGAGCGGTGTAAATCTTCACGGAGGCGGGTTAGACCAGGTGTTGGTAACAGGTAACTCCTCTCATTCCCTTTAAATGTGTGTGGAAAAGGACAAAGAGATCTATGTACGACAGGATCATTGTCACTATTCTTGGCCTTTTCTAAGCAGATACCTTCGTTAACCATCCTTTCAAATATCCTCAGAATCCAGCCACTTCCTTCTGATCCATCTACTGTAGAGCATATCCATGTCCCCACTTGTTACCTGCACACGTTATTGTCCGCCTCCTCCAAGCCAAAGTGACCATCAAACTCCAGGTGTATCCGGCTTCCCGGTGGCGACACCAGTCTCCATGACAACAGCAGATTGCGTGGATACGAGCTGGGGAAACGCGGACTATTGATGGCTCCGCCTGGCGGTGTAACGGTGATGTTGTCTTCTTTTCGATAAACATCTGTGGTGAGACAATTGATTATAAGAGCAGTCAATTGTGTCAAAATAGGTGAGTGATTTTCACTCAAGAAATAAACAGTAAGACAAAAGCAAGACAAAGAAACAACAACAGAACATCTGAACATATATATCTATAAACACTATTTTATATGTATTTATTTATATTTAACTTTATTGCTTTTAGTGCAGATAGCACTTTACTTTTTATTCCCAAACGAGGCGTGAGTCTATATAATATGGCTGTGTAAGCAGATTAATATCCTTAATAAATGAGGAATACCTGGTGTGTGTACACACACACGTACGCACAGTCTGAAGGTCAAGCAGAATGCTGAATTGAGCTAACAGGGCTGTTTCTTCCGAGTTGTGTGGATTTTGTACAAGGGAGCTGAATGTATAATCAAGGCTGCACAGTCTGCAGCCCAGAATGACGATGAAGAAGCTTTGGTCTTCTCCTGCCGCCCAATCACTTCTACGCCTTTCTCACTCAGTTCTCGCTTGAGTTGCTTTCTTCACTATACTATTTTATTGATCAATGCATTAAGCACATCAGCAACAGAATGTGTTTGTATCATTAAAGGCTAAATACGTAGATGGTTGTGTCTCCTTTTTCTCACACGGTTGAGCAAAAGTCTGACTATGTCATTCCATTTACTCATAAAAATGCTTAGTTGACAGGAACGTTTAGCCTCTAAGGTTATTGATGGACACATCCGTACATGTGTGAGGTTGTCTGTTAATGTGGTGTCTGGGGACTTTCATTTTCACTCTTGACTGCTGCACTGCAGGTTGCAGTAGACTACTGGCAGGCTGAAGTGGACATTCATACAACAGTGAAAAGCTCCATTTTTGTCTGTTGGACATGTTCCTTCCTCTCAGCACTGCCATCCCAGCCCACATCTACATAAATGCCACGCCAACATAATGTTAATGTTGTTTTGCTCTGTTGTCTTTTTAGTCTCTGTCTGATTATTGTACATGCGTCATATTGATTGATTTCAGTTATTTAAATGTCTGTGGCAGGAGGTCGGAGATGATAGGAAAAATAGGAACTTGTGAGGGAGATGCCGCAGTTAGATTACCACTTTAAACCAGGAGGCAAGATTGGATAGTGCTGTTTCTTCACCATTTGCATACAAAAAAATGCATTAATTATGAATATGACAGCCCTATAACGGCAAATGCCATATTAACTACAAGACATTTTCAGCCCTCTATTTCATGAGTATAATATTTTTTCCCTCCATTAAATCCCTGACGTATATGATCTGACACATTCATTGCACGGATAATCCATTAGTGGGCAGTATCACCAAACTAATGGCTTTTCCAGCGACCTTGCAAGATCATTTCATTTGAGAAAGGAGAATATATAGAGTGGCTAAGGTATGAAAAAGTTGAAAAAATATTAGACAACATTATAAAAGGTAATGGGTGGATGTAATGTGAAAGTACTCAATATTTTTGACTAAATGTTTTAGTAAAACCGTGTTAAAAGTAAGTGTATACAATTTGAAACAGTATGTGTACAAAGTAATTTCACGCTAAATCAGTCAACTGTTATTTTTTGTAAATTTTTGCATTTGCCATGTACTCAAAGCTTGATTTTTCAATGAAACTAATAAAATGTTTAAATTACATCATTGATCATTGACCATACATTGTTGATTATTTCCCAAAATGACAAACACGACAGAGATGCAAGTCCTGCACAGGCCAATTTGCCTATGTCTACTGTAAGAAATGCAAAGTACACCTTTGCCTGAGCAAGAACAGAAAATGTTTTAAGGCTTTCCACTATTCAAAATAAAAATTTGTTACCCAAAAAGTTAGTAAAAAAATGTATCTGTTTCCAGTTACTTTGGTGGACTTCTCAAATCCCAATAGTGCATGATAGCAGATACACTATAGGCTACTTATTAACAATGGGAAATGTTCTTTCTGATTTGGGAAATACTAATATATCTGATATGCCTGTTTATTATTATATTTTTGACAGTTATAAATGTACGAAATTAAATCTTTATGACCGGATGTATCAAATATGACACAGATCAAAAGTCATATGTGGAAATTGATTTTCATTTTTTTTTTGTTCAAAAGGACCAATAAATAATCTATTTACAAAGAATCAAATTTTTTTCTCACATATTTCATGGTTCAGGCTTTTGACATAAAAACTATATTTTAATCTAAGCATTGTTCTGTCTTGCATGACTGTATATCATTCATATTTGTATTTGTACATACATTTCCCAGAACTTTTTATTTCACATTTGTCAGGATGCAGGTGGGTAAATTCTCACTCATGAAACTTGTCTCTCCCACCTTCATTGCTGGAGTGTGATGTTCTTCAATCTGTAGCACTGAGGTCTATTTCTGATCCAAGTGCCAATCACACTCTTATCAACAGCTCTGAAGAAAATGCACCAAACCAAACATAGGAGTGGTGAAGTGTGAGAGTGTGGATGTTCAACAAAATGTTGTATCCACAAGGAGGAAGTAGATGGTTTTAAATTGTTGGGATTGATTTGGATAGTTTTCTCACTAACTCAGTGATCATTAAATATGCGTATATTCTATATTAATTATATATGATTTGTTTTCTTTGTTGTGCTCGTCCATGTCTTCTCTGTGTTATCCGTATTTTGCTGTGTTATGTAAAACATGTCCAATTAGCCACATAAGTGAGGCCATCCACTGTGTGCTACTATAGGAGGTTGTGCATAGTGGGTTTGTGCACATCTGTCCGACACTCTACAGTGTACATTGTATATTATCTGTTTGCATAAGATTAGGTTTTCTGCAAAAGTGCAGATTCTGATGTGCAATACTGTTCTTGCACCCACAGACAATTTCCACCCAGAGAGAAATAAATGACCAAAGCCTTTTCCAGCCGGCTAAATGATAGCTCAAGTCCTGTGTGTGTGTGTGTGTGTGTGCGTGTGCATTGATTATCAAGGTCTGTGCTGGCTCCACTGTTTTGCCATTCTCTCATGACAAATCATCTTTAAATATTCTCCTTTGCTTCTCAGTCACGCTCACACAAGCACGGAGGGATGAGAGGGAAACACACACACACACACACACACACACGCACACACAGCTTTGGGACGAACACTGCATGTCATAGGTGTCATCTTTGGTCACTATCGTCACCCACGTAATGCCTCTTCTTCTGATTCCTCTGTGATAAGAGGAAGCAAAAGAGATAGTGGGTTCTGTCTCGTATATGATTTTTCTCGTTCTCTACTTCTCTATCACAATGATTAGTGATTTTACCTCTGCATTTGAAATTTTGATCAGATCTTGTTTTGTTTTTTCTACAGAGCTTTAAGGGATACTTGACTCATTGAGCCCCTGCTTGCAGTAACAAGTTAATATTTTGTCCAGAATTTAATAACGTCATTATTTATTCATGTACAATGAATACCTTTAAAAACACTTTTTTCCCACTTGCTGTCGACTGAAGATGACATCATGCGTGGTGAGTAAATAGGCAACGAGTCAACGACCAACCACGGCTCACATCTTCTGGGTTTGGTCAGCAAACTGAGCCATGATTGGTCGTGATCTGTTTCCTTTTTTTTTTTTTTTTTTTTTTCCAAGGAAAGCTCAGTATTGTTCATTCGATTTGACATCATCATTGCTCTCCTTTTTAAAAAAAAAATAAAATTAAAAAAAATGTTTTTTTTTCCAATTTTTTTTAAAATTATATATACATATACACACACACATATATATATATATATATATATATATATATATATTTTTTTGTATGTGGGTGAGCATGTGTATGTGCGTATGTGTGTGCGTGCGTGCGAGCGTGTGTGTATTCATCAGTTCACCTAAAGCCCATTAAAAAAAATCCCATACTAATAATATAATATAATAATAAATTGCCAAATGCAGAAACATCAATGTAAGTTATCACGATGTAGTGGCTCTCGCTAACAGACAGAATTAAGTAACCAGAATTAGGTTAAAAAATTCTATATACGTAGACCATGTTTCTATAAATTTTGATATTTGGTTTTTATTTTATAGTCGTGATCTGTTTCCGACGCACGGGTGATGTCATCTTCAGTCGACAGCAAGTGGCAAAAGGAGGTTTTAAAGGTATTAATTGTTCATGAAAAATAATGAAGTTATCACATTCATTCTAGATAAAATATTATCTTCTTACTGCTGCAAATGACTCAATGAGTCAAGCATCCCTTTAAAGCAGTTAACAACAACCAAACGCCTCCTATAGGAGAACAGGAAAAAAAAGGAGACTGTATACACTGGAATGGAACACAGCTTAATGATGGTAAAGTAAAAAATGTGTTTAAATGCATCTCGGAATTATTCCAGAAGAGAAGTGCATGTTGAAAGATGGACGATGTGGGAGCGACCAGTGCATTAGGCAGGCTAAGAAACTATTCAACTGTGAATCACTTGTGTGTCAGGCCAGCTGGGGTTTGGATATGTATGATTTATACAGTAGCAATGTAGTTCACATGATGATAGAAAAGTGCATGTGCATAATGGTGCTTCAGATGGACACTGCATAGCTGCCACATTTGCATTCCACAACTTTCAGTTTGTTGAATTCAATTTGTGAAGGTGATTGTCACGTTATTGTACGTAGTTTAATTTGATGTGTTCCAAGTCATTGTTTGTTAGCAGCACATTAAGACAAATGAGGAATGTAACCAAAACCGAGGCTGACACGAACAAAATGCATATGAGGAACTGGCCGAAGATTCTCAAGAAATGTCTTTCATTAACAACAATTAAATAGACATTAAATGCTCACGTTTGCATAGATTTTCTCTATTATCTAATATCAACAAATCAACAACTCTGATCAGTCATTTTAACATAATAAAACAACAAATATCATTTTAAAATAGGTTTTGCACTCTGGGGATTTTCTCTGTAGAACATTTGGCAGAGCACAAAATGAACTTTCAAGTGATGGACTTGGAAGTGTGAGTGGAAGAGGCAAACAAATACACTGTATTACTAAGTAATGGCATACATTGATTGCGCTGATGATTTTGAGGAGGTTGGCAACTGCCCAAAAAAAAAAAAAGCCACGTTTTGTTTAATTTAAGTGCATGGCAAATGTGTGCATGTGCCCATCCTGTGTAACATTGTGTTTTTCACACCTCAAAAACTGCACTTTGAGGGATCATATGGCATGACTCCTTCTTGTGACTGCCTCCAAGACAGCCCTGGGATCATGTAGAAGATCCCAAATTGCATTGGCAAATATAAGGTTCTGTCACACGAGGTGGGGAGATCGAACCCAGATGCAAACAAGGCACGGGAGGTGGGAAACAGAGAGTCTTTATATAGAAAAATACAAAGTAACAACAGAGAGCAGGGCTGGATTCAGATATCCTCTAAGAAAACACTTGATGGAGAAACCTTGACTAAGAACCTTGAGCAGGCTGGATGCAGAACTCAAAAGTACAAAGTAACCACAGCGAACAAAGAAGATGCAATGCACAATTCCATTTGCCGGAATAAAGGCCTAAATAATAAAATAAGAGTGACAAGAAATAGTCTAAATAAAAATGATGATTAGAGGACCCTAGCAACTGCAACTGACTATGTTATCATCATAAGGGGATAGCATAGGACTAGACAAACTAAGAGTGGCTAATACATCATTATCAAACATTATTATCATAAGGGACATAGTAACTGTATTAAGTAACTGACATCATAGCACATTGATCTCATGACCCGACCCAAAACACAGTCCTAAGAGATATGTTGCCATTAGGGGTGTCAAAATTATCGCGTTGATATCGAGTTAAATCAAAGTTCCTTTAATGCCACTCATTTATTTAACACTCGATTTTCTGGAGGAATTTCAGTCACAACACAGCAGACACGTTCACATCAAAATTACCCTCTCACTGGAGTCAAGTAGTGTTTTACATTTTTAAAAAGGTGCAGAAGTTTACAATTTACTTTATGTTAAAAAAATAGACAGCTCTTAATATGAAAAGAAAAATGCGCTGAGCTGTCATCAATGTCTAACAAATGCAATTATGCCATCTAGTGGCAGATAATGACCTCAACACAAATCAATGTTGCACTCGTTTTTTTTTTACATTACAATACTTTTTTAAATTTTAACTTCAAACAATTTTATGAATTACTATAAAATTACTGTACCAATGAACTAAAAGATGAAACCATGTTCCTATGAGGTTAACATATTTTTCCACTTTTTTTGTTAACAACAGTAAAAAAAACTTATTTTATTGTACATTTAGAACAGATATAAAATGTGCGATTAATCGTAATTTAATTATTGAAGGCATGAGATTAATTACAATAAAAAATTGTAATAGTAAAAATTGTAACACCCCTAGTTGCAATAAATTTAGTTTTTGGCATTTCAAATTGCGATGCTATATGCTATGTGGCTAACAATATATAATATGTGGAAGGTGTGCATTGATCTCGGTATCATGTGTGTGCGTGTATATGTCTGTTCTCCTGGAGGCAGACAAAGGGATGTCCTGTGACACAGACAGAGGAGGTTAGATAAACAACCAGGGATCAAAACATTGTTGACTCAGGACACTCACAGACAGATTTACTGAAGGCTTTCTTCTTTTCTTGCTGGGGCAGATGAGGCAATGAGGCCCCAGCAAAAAAAGGAGGAAAATACTTCAAAGATGTTTTGTTAAATGCAAATCACTATAACGTTATAGATATTCCTCTCATATTTTTCAGACCACACAATATAAATCCTGCTAATACGACTCTACCGCTACTAGGGGACCTCGATTTATGACATTTCCTACATAACAGGATATGAGGATGAACGAACGAATGAACACTATAGTGTACAATGAAGTAATTTGCACAGCATGAGAATATGTCCCTATATAACACTAACCCTCAATTTTAACAGCACCACAGCTAATAAATGCTGCTAATGGTTCTATTAACTACAATAGAGACTTGTGCGTCGGGATGGTTCTCACAGACCAAGACCAAGAAGAGGTTTTGGCACAATTTAGGAAGAGCACAAATATTAAAGACACTGTAATTTCCCAGGTATGCCAGCTAGTAATGTTTAAAGTGATAGCGTAAGAGGTTATTTGTGGTAAACTTGAACGGCAGCCAAAGGACATATTTTGCAAGCAGGATCAATGCAATCTCATAAACTGCTGAACTATGCCTTGCTAACTGGCAAACTGCCTCTGAAGGTTTCCCCTGGCACAGTCCAGGAACAGCATGATAAACGAGCTGCCGTCTTTTCCAATCAGATGATGAGCAAACACACAAATTGCAGCCTCACGCTGACAGACAGCCACAAGACAGACCGGACAAAATGACAGGCTGGCAGGATGCAAAAACTGAGAAAAGGATGAGGAAGCCAACCTGGCTGAGGTGAAGGACAGTCAGATGGAGGAGTAAAACAGGGCAAGTGATTGAGTGAGATAAGGAAGGACGGAGGTGCGAAGAAAAGAAAAAGTCATGAGCAGTAGAAACATGTATACTGCTGAGTAACAACGTCCTCAAATACTCACGAGAGCTCAAACCATTAGATAAGCCACACCAAAGAACATGTCGAAGACTCATAAATAAGCAACGATACAATCTGCTTTGTGAGCATGTGTGCGTGTCTGTGACGCCGTGTCACTCCTTGTCGCTTGTTTTTGTTCATTTCAATGTCAAAAGGGAGAGGAGAAACGTTACTGAAAAAAGATGACTCTCAATGATTCAGGAGCATTTTTATCTGCTCCTCATATCGTCACGAGTGTGTCTCAGTGGTCTCTTGAATGACATTAGCATCTGCACTTTGCTTCTACAACAGCCTCTCCGGCAACCCAAATTGTTGTCAGGTTAATTAGCATCGTATGAATCATCTGTTAAAGGACACAACATGAATTTGGTTGAATAATGTATACAACAGTAAATTTTATGGTTATCAACAACTTAAGCAATTTGTATAATTTATAAGTGTTACAACTTACCCGAGGCAAGTTTGTTTCAGCTAGCCGTGACTGCATTAGCAATGAACTAGCTTGGTTTAGAGCTAACAGTCAAAACATTACCACGATATGAATGAAATACGTATAGCTAAACGGACACATCATTAACAAGATATACACTTGATGAGTTGAACTACAAGGCAGGTTACGTAATCACAAAATATCACCCGAAAAACTGAGTTCAAAATTTTGCTTTCATTCACAAATTTTGAGGACTAAACTACACGTGTGCAAAGTGAATCAGGTGATTCCTAACTTGTTCCTGATTGGAGCAATTGCAAGTGTTACAACTGACCCTGGTCTCCTCTAACTACACAGCCGAATTAGACCTAATAAAGCATCAACACAATATCAAATACAACTAAATAACACTCCTTTAACTCTGAATATTTGTCAAAGAAAACAAGTTTATACTGTACATACTGTATCTTTTATTGAATTTCAACATTTCCCTGTATGGTGCTTTGACATGTTCCAATATAACACCTTAGCTAAGATAACTGAATAATGGATGGGACTAACTCTTACCAAGTCAGCACTGTGGACAGGTCAGTGGAGACACTGTGGCTGAACGATGCTAGCAGCCATATTTCTAACACGTCAGCAATTTGAATATTTACACTGATCAAATTTTTTGGGGAATCCTGCACACATGGAATAATAAAACTACAGAGCAGAAATGCGCAAGTCATGCAAATGAAGTAGATGCAGTCTTTTCTTATGAGTCTCATGAATGCCAAGTCAAGGTCAAGTGGAATCTTCCAGAAGTTTTTGCCAAGCATGTCGCAAGTCATGAAATTGGTGACTCGAGTTGACACAAGCCCAGGTTAAATGAGTTCTCCACCTCTGGCGTATAAACAAAGAGAAGGTGTCACATTTTGCGCCTGAAACAAACACATTCTAAAACTGTGAATGCTAATGGTAAATGCAGAGCTGCCAAATGAGATGGAAATCACTGAACACTACCTCGATGTACCCGTAACACGTTATTCCGAATATTATTATTTTTTTAAATAACACAACATCAGAGGCGGCCGCTGGTAAAGAGAGCTTTACTTTTCTGTTCGCTTCCTTTGTTTGTCGCTTCAGGTCTTTCAAAAAAAAAAACTGCTTTCTCAAATTTAGTAATTTGCTCTTAAAATTACATCATTGAGTTGCAAAATTGCTCCTCAGAGAAAAAAGTTATTTCGAGCCTTGACATCTATTTCACTAAATCAAGATGAATTTGGTTTCTTCAAAATGACCAGAAGAGAAAAACTGAGAAAGACAAGAACATATGGAGAGACTATAGGCAAATCAGAATGAAATCTATTTTGAAAGGGACAGAACATGAGTGATGCAAGTACATGTATGATGTCCCGTTGTGGGACATTTTCTGCAAGCTTGAAAGTACAATACTGAAACGCCAAATGTTTCTTCAAATTTGATGTAATATTTTTGAAGCTGGATAACACTTTGTCAACGATCAACTTTAACATTTACATCTTTAGCTGACTGACACAACTCAAGGTAGTGGCTGGATTTGAAAACAGGAATCTCTCTCCTTGACTTTGACATCACTCCCCAAGATGGGAGGGCGAAGTTGGCGGCATCCCAGCATGCAGCATGTGCAGCTGAATCCCAAATTAGAAACATCTCACAGCATGAAGCATTTCGTTTATTCACAACAATACATTCACACCTATCTCATAGTTTCAATCAAATTGAGCATTATCATTTTTGTAATGGTAGATCATTTGATATAGCTCATTTAACGTATTGAAACAGATTGTACATGTTATGAATAGAGGGTGTATATAAGGCATTGTGTGTTATTCAGTACACTGAAGTCAATATGTATCGATTGTACAGGAGAGGTATAAACTTGGCCAAGCAAATCAGCATGATTTGCGTAGTGTAGTGTGAGTACGCAGCAACGCTTGATACAGGAGCATCTGGCTCCTGCTGACAGTTACTGCAGTTTAAACAGCAACATTAAGGAGAACAATCAATAATTGCTGCAATGCACAACACACACAGGCACATATGTGCGGAATGGTTTCTGCTGTTTATACTTCCATACATTTTCTATAGCGCAGGACACATATCGACAAATAAACATTCACACATATATTCACACCTATGGACAATTTAGAGTCCGTGAACATAACCTCCCTGTTTTTTGGAATGTGGGATGAAGCACCTGGAGAAAAAACACACGAAAAAATATCCACGCACACCTGACCTTAAATTCAAACCTAGAACCTGATGACTGTGAATGTAGGCCTACTAACATTCTGACATTCAGCACACCCAAGATAATAATAGTTTTAGATTTCTTTGATATAGTTAGTTTTGATTTCATTTCGAACTACTTTGAATATGTGGGCATTTTAGCATGACAAAATCTCACAACACACAGCAAAATCGGTTAAGAAATGGTTCATGGATAATTTTATTTTTTTTTAAAGTACAACAAAAAATGGAGAAAAAAAAGTTTGCAGTGGCTCAGACAGTCCAGACTCGAATTCAATAGAAAATCTGTGGCAGGAACTAAAGATCAGGGCGATGACAAGAAGAACTCATCGCTAAAGATGAATGGGCAAAAATATTAGCCGAGTCATGCAAAAAGCTGGTCAGCAACTATAGGATTTGTTTTATTAGCTGTAATACTTAATTTGATATATATGTAACCAGGTGAAAAAGAGAGACACACACAAAAAAAAACATTGTTAAATTCACCAATGTAATACCTGTTTGTGTAAATGGGTGGTGCTAGTTCCCCATTTATTTCTAGTTATACCGGAAGTCTGTTTGTTTCCTGCTTGCGCTTGATGTCTCTCGAGGAGAACGAGAGAAGGACATTTTCACTTTTTCAGCATAGACTGGTTGGCGAGGAAGCCGTTTTGGGCCACATAAGCATTTACTTGATTGTCTCGGTAAGGAAATGTCATTAATATGTAGTTATCTATCTGTTAGTAGATGATACTAGATGATATTAATGCACAAATGTATTTTATTTTTTTGGGGGTATTCTTCCAGAGTTGCCATTGCCGCTTTGTGTACCGCTTTGTGCAGCGTTTAGAAAACAAATTCGCTTGCTAGTTTTGTTACACAAGCGCCATGTTTGCTAGTGTTGTTTGAACATAACGGAGAGCGTTTTTGAGAAATAAACAACCCCTTTTTTTATCTGAAGGTGTGTGCACCGTTTGACCGGCTTCATATACAATAGATATAAATTGATGTCATTCACTAGAAAGTTTTCTCGCTTTCTGTTTGCTTCTCTCTGTGCATGGGCTAACACACATTTTTTTCAAGTCCATTCACTCTAAGGGCAACTTGAATGATGTTTGCTAGATGCATGTTTGCTCTGTTACTGAGCAGACGCTTATGTTTTGACACAAGTCCTGCTCTCTTGCTCACATCAGATATGTGTGCGTGCGTGTCAGTGTTCTGACTGCCAGTATGTATCTGACCTATCCACCGCTGGGATCACTTATCTCGCTGAAGGCTCAACAGTAGCACATCAATATCCACCTGCTCCTCCTCATCTTCAATTCTGGTCCTGTCTGTTAACTACTCTGTCATCATCTTTCACCCTTTTCCCCTTGAGATCTCACAACCGCACTTTTACTGTCCTACCACATCCCGCTTCCTTCGTCAGCCTGCATACTCACCAACTTCTGAGAGAGTTAACGATGAGCTGAAACCAGGAGAAAGGAGGCTAATGAAGACCAGAGGAGACAGAGATAGTGACGGGGGGAGACAGATGGAGAAATGCCGGGATACACAAGTGGGAGAATGTGGGAAATATGTGGAGAAACGCTGACATTCAGAGAAGGCAAGATAAAAAGCCTTTGACGGGGGAAAGAAAGAATCTCTTTCATTTGTGTCAGAGCACCATTGTCAAAATAACAAAGACGTAGCACTCGCTGAGAACCAGAGGATTTGTCAAAGTCCCCCTCTTGCACACGCAACACACACATAAGACACACGGCATAAATACACAAACGTGTTTATCTCTTTCCTTCAGCAGGGACCGATCTCCTGGGGTGTGAGTGGCTTCTGCTCTCATTTTTCTGCAGTGTCACTTCTGGCATTTGTCGTGTGTCTCACCCTCAGTTAGCCCTGCTAGCAGAAACATGACGGCGCCATTCGATTCTTTCGGCTCCATTTTTAGCAGCCAATGAAGCCATTTGGCTCTATTGTGTTGCCGGAGAAACATCTTCACCTGTGTGCACTCACATTCTGCACAATCCCATTGAGTTTCTTTAGGTCTTTTCGACAATGTGTTAGAACAAATTAAAAAAATAAATATTATTCTATTATGTACATCAGGGATAGGCATCTTAAACACTGAACTTACTGTATGTGTAAAATACATTATTTTAGTATAGATCATTTTTATAATACATTTCTCAATGTAGAAAAGCAACAAAGGCTTTAGAGCAAACAACAAAATATCCACCGTTACCGTCCATAAAATAAAGAATAATGTGACTTTTGGTATTATTAGAGTATGTGTTGCTCATATTAAATGGCAACAAATGTGCACAATGCGTGCGCTATATGAGCTCAAGCAGCAGCGCCGCAGCGTTTTTTTTTTTCCGGATTCAACTCTCTGGCCAAGTCCCATGAGATATCCAGGGGAGAAATAAATATATAAAATAAATAAATAAATAAATAAAAAGCTAGAATGTGCTGGTCAGTGTGATTGACGTTTCGCTCCCTCTTGCTATTGGTCAATGCTGCGGAACCAAAAGGACGACGACGTAGGTATGTCACATAGACTTTCGTCGCGATGGTCGTGAATCGTCCCAGACAACAGGCGACCGATCGACCGATCGTTGAAGGTGTCACACTACACGTGTCACACTACATTGGGCCCAATCTGTGTTTGATCAGCATAACCGAACATTGCCCTGAATCAGGTGCCAAGTTGCATTTTAAAACATCCGTTTGAATGATGGATACATTTCCCAGCAAATATCAAATAAAATTTTTCACCTGGCAGAAGATGATGTCAGTTCAGGTGGCGGATGGATTCCTGAGGAGGGGTGTGTTGTGCACCTAAAGTAGTGATATTGTCCCATTTTGTTCTCCTTCACTGAAGCTATTCTATGGATTGTTTTTAGTTATATCAAGCCATTTACAATTTTGTTGAAGCAGTGAGAGTACTGTATGCACTCAACTGTAAATGCTGGGTTGTTGTTTTTTGCTTAGTTAACCGGTATTGTACTTGTTATTGCCTTCACCTTGCTTCTTTCAATGGGAAAATGATTCCACTTGTGTTGATGTGTACCTTAGTGTAACATTTTTTTAAACGGTTGCAAGAGCAGTAGGAAAAGTCGACCAAAGGAAAAGTTCATATTACTGAGATATCATGAGCAATGATGCAGCTACCACCCTTAATATATAATAACATTGTGTAACTTGCACTGCAACGTAAAACAAAATTTCCCAAAACTAGCAGTTTTCGTTTCTGTTTGTTAACCTAAACAGAAAGGTGAGATGTCGAAATGCATTCAATGCATAAAATCTTGTCTGCAGCTTAATAGTAATAACATGGCCTTCCGCTCAGCCTAAATAGAAGCTGAATAGCTTCACCGGGGATCCTTTTTTATTTCCCCTTGCATTCCCCTCAGAGAACCTGTTCCACCTTGCCAGAGGGCTATCAGTGTAATTAACACACCAGCTGCAACTACAGTGGCATTGTAATGAAGCCGTTAGTTTTATGAAGCAAAGCCATTTAAAGCTGTTCTGCCAACTCCCTGTCGCTGGATGCCTTACGGAAACACATCACGTCGGGTATTCTTTTCATGTTTAAGCGGTCTGTGCTTGGGCTGTGCTAATTTGACCCTGAAAGTGTTTTGGAATCATGGTAATGATTCCCTGGATTATTTTTTTTTATAATCAAGGAGGATATGGTCAATGATAATGTAGTGGCTCGCAAGGCTGACTTTCATGCAGCGTGGGATCAATTCTGGCTCACGGGCTGGTGGTGTGAATCTGAGTCTGACTGATTGGGAACCAATCACCTGTCCATGACCTTGAACAGGGTGGTTCTATGTTCTTTCCTGTTTTTGATACACTGTCCATCATTTCAAACTCTTGGCCACAAATGATTTTCCTTTGCAATCTAACCATCCCCATTTGCTGTATTACTTCTTCCCCTTTCTTTTCCTGTTTCCATATTTCACCTATACATGTTATCTTCTCTTTCATAGTCTGACCTTATCATCTTCTCCATGGCTTCTTGCAACTCCCCCATTCTGTCGCTCTTTCCTTATAGCCTTAATCTTCTTTTTCCACATCCAATTTAGCTGCTCCACTCTGTTTTCTGTATCTAATGCCAGTCAGGTGCTTCAGCCAAGACTCTACTCCACCTGAATTAATAAATGTCTCTTGTGGCTTCACCCTTTCCCCTTTTACACTGCTCTCGCAGCATTAACAAGTATAAGAATGCAGGTTTTACCCATACCACATTTTTGGGAAAGAGTCCTCACTGATATGTAGTACCAATACATAACAATGCCATTATGTCTTGTAATTGGGATGAATTAACTAATATTGTTAAATATCATCAAATTGTCTTAATCATGGCATAGCTTTCACTTAAATACAACCTTTTAGGTGACAACTTGTCATTATTGAAAATTTAACATCCACCTGCATGTCTTGCTAAAATTCAGGTGGGCATCGTTAATCAGTAAGCCTCTGTCAGTATTTCAGTCAGTGACAGCCAATCAACGGCAAGAGTGTATTTGCCGTTAGTACATCAAACACACGCACCACATAAAAAGAGACGCCACCAAATAAAAATAAAATAAAAAATACAATTAAAAAAGCCATAGAGTGTGTCTTTAGTTAGTGATGGGAAAATGAAGCTTCATTTTATTTTTTATTATTGCTCTAGATCAGGGGTTCTTAACCTTTTTTTTTTTTACCTTGGGGCCCAACTTTTCCTGTAAAAATTGGCCCGGGGCCCATTTAGAAATTATGATTTATTTTGACTTATTATTGTTTGTATTTAATAACTAAACAAAATCTAGTTAAGGTTTATATAATCATTATCAAATAACATGATACAATGTGGTCGTCAATGACATTAATCAATGACTGACACCCAATAAGATGCCACAAGCAAACAATTCCAAAATCAACTTCTTCGTTTTTGTGTGCGTTTATGTGGATGTGCTTTTTTTAAACAAACGAGGCAGTGTGACCAGATTGATAATTGTGATTCACTCAAGGGATTTCTTCACATTATCAATCTGGGATTGCTCCACGGTGATTTGCTCGGGAAAGGAGTGACTTGCTGTACAATACATGTACTTCGAGCTGATTGGACGATGTGACATCTTGTGCACGTTTGTTTTGACCAATCACGGCAACGGATGAAAATGTCGCGTTCAGTCTCGTCTTGAGAAAAAAAAAAGAAGCACGGACATCTTTACCAGATAAAAATGCACGAAGCGCCTCTCGCTGTTCAACATTCAACAAGGAAACGGTGAGTAATTCTGCGAGAACAGAATTAATTGCAGCGTCCATTCGTGTATGCTAGGTTTGTTCTATTCCCCTGGCATTGGTGCTTCCTAATTTCCTCAGAGCTGCATTCCCGCCCTAAACAACGTCTGATTGGTCCGACATAAAAAAGGTCAGCGGGAGCAGTATAAGATGGATTCTCAAAATTCAGCTTGCTGTCAAGGTTAGAGGCAGTGTGGACAGATTTTTTTTTCTCCACGGGGTGGGAGGGAAATATTCAGTCCGTTGCGGCTCACAGTTACAAAACTGAAATTACTTTGCGGCCCACTAGATGGCGCTTGCGACCCTAAGAATCACTGCTCTAGATGGTGCTCTTGGTTTAAGGATGCAGTGGAAATGTAATCAATATTGTTGCACTAGCCTTTATCTTTAAACCAAGGGCACCACTTAGAGGAGTAAAAAAATATCACAAGTTTTTTATGAAGCTTCATTTTCCCATCGATACTTTCGGTCCCACAGACTGCAATGACTTTGTCCCGCATTGTTACCTATTACCACACAGTGTGTGTGTGTCTGTTGTTTTTATTTTACTTTTCTACTTTATGTCTGTGTAGAGTTTGTATGATGATAACGAAATAGGCCCAATAATTTTATTTAGATTTTTTTTTTTTAATCTGAATAAATCAGAGGTTGACCAAGGCTGATTCCGTTCCATCTTTGTCGACTGTCTGGACTCCGTATAAAGCATTTCCTTCCATTACCTGAAGAGACCATTTCAACCTCACACGCTCCTTTGATGGGCTAACGAACTTAATGTTTCAGAATATCATTTAGATAATTCACTGCTACTTAAAATAATTTTCAGTCAAGAGATGAGGGAGTCACTTTGGGGGCAGACGACTCTAGACTTTTAATTTGTGACTCTTCCGCCATGACTCATCATCCCTTTTCATCATATCTTCCGATCAAAAGCCGGTGGGTGAGAGAGGGAGAGCTACCTCACCTTTTATACCGAGTCTATTTGGCTTGCCCTGAGTTCCTTTAAAAAAAAAAAATGCTGACAGGACGGAAAAGTGAGAGGACAACTCCTCCGGCTCCTTTAACTTGGCATATCTCTTCTTAAACACCTTTCCTCTCCAACTCTTGTAATCCCTCTCTACACTTTCACTGCTCTACTTCCAGCCGCTACCTCCACCTGACAGCAGCAGAAATATTAAGCACCACCTTCCGCCACTGGCCTTCCAAGACCTCATCACGCGCTTGCCTCTGTCTTGTTGCACAGAAACATGCACACACCCTCCCATCCGACCGTTCAAAAGGTTACCACCCGATTTCCTTTTTGCAGGGAAGGAAAGAAATGAACTGCCAAACATGTTTAGGTGGGGCTGCTTTTGCTTGTGTGAGTTGTGTGTGGAAAGTATGTGTGTGCATGCCAAATAATTATTAGGGGATTCCTTCGAAGGGAGATCCTGTAATTGTGTTTGCTTGTGAGCGTGTCCACTTGGGAGGGTGTGAAGTAGTTCAATGTCCGCTGTCTTGCGACTCAACAATTCCAATAATCTTAATGTCTCTCCTCCCCGCTCCCACCCTTGAGTTTCATATCACGACATGTGGAAAGACTTTGCAGCTGCGTTTGAAACGATGATGAATTTGACGCAAACACGTCATGGCTGTCCGATGATGCCAAGAGAAAACGTCCATCAAAGCTTACAGACATTACACCATGGACAATTCATCACATTCAATAGTCTAGAGTAATACAATCAGAAGTCCTGATAGCATTTGTCATGGCCCTCAAGGTGAGGTCATGTCATTGATTTAAAGGTCAAATGGAGATTCTTTCACTCAAAGCCATTGTAAAACACTTGTAATTTTGTTAGTGACATGGCAAACGCCATGGAAAAGAAGATGCCAAAATCATAGTGGACTTACAAAATGGATTCTCACAGTAACTTGCTCAAACATATTTTGATACTTGACTTTATTAAAAATGTGAGTGGTTGGTGTGTGTGTGTGTCTGTTTGTAGGCATATGCATATTATCAGTGTTCTCAGAAGTAGTCAAGGACCATGACAGCACACTCTCTGATATCATGCCAAGAAAATATAGCAGCACTTGCGCTACAGCTGCATGTTTGCACATGTGAATGAACCATATCAGGGTAAGCTTATGCACTTTTGAGTGAGCAACATAATCAAGTAATGTGTTCTAACAAAATTACAGTTTTTAATGTTAGCAATTTTGAAGTGTAGCTGCATGAAAACCCAATTCTTAGCCTACTGTATGATCCAGTGTTGCTGTACACAGAGATGGGACATAACAAAGTACAAATACTTTTTTTTTTACTGTACTTGAGTATGATAGTTTTTTCAGTACTTTGTGCTTTCCTGAGTATTTATTTTTTAGACTACTTTTTACTAGGGGTGTCAGGTGATATTTTTTTTTATTGTAATTAATCACATGACTTCAATAGTTAGCTCACGGTTAATCGCACATTTTATGTCTGTTCTAAATGTATAATATTTTTTTTCTCTAATTTTAATATTCTTATTAAAGTAAAAGTGTGGGGGGGGGGAATAAACTAAGAAATATGGCTGAATATTTTAGTCATTGATACAGTAATCTCATAATATTTCATAAAATTGAGTTAAAAGTAATAAAAGATTTAAAAAGTACTGTACTGTTTTTAATCACGTCCCATGTCCTTATATGGGCATGGCATTGGTCATTAGGATCAGCTGGCACAGACTTGCAGTTAACAAGGAAATGAATTCATGAGCAAATGGGGAAAGTATCTCTGCTCTTTAGGAACATGCGATGAATCTCTCACAGATGTTCCATAATTAAATATGCATAAAAAAAGGTTTATTTTCTCTGTGTAGATTCCTTTGGTTTGTTCCCGGGTCTTTGACATTGTTTGCCACCTTATAAGAGCTCAGAGAGATGACGGGGTAAAAGCTGAAGCAGATGGAAGAAGATGTGATGATAAAGAAAGAAATGAGAACAGGGAAGATTGAAAGCAGAGGATCTGGAGAGATGGAGCGATATGTAGTCAGGCGTAGACTGATAAGATAGCGCTGAGAGAGGGAAAGCTACTGATAAGGAAGACGACAGAATAGCAGAAATCAGAAAACTATAAGGGAGCCTTTATGAAACCTATATAGTATTGGAAAAGAAGTCGGATTTAGTACGCAAAGTCAGTTGCAGTGTTTTTTGGGGGGGTTGGGGTGGGAGTGGACGACCCCGGCACAACCCCCATTTTTCATAACAAACGCAAAACTGAGTTTTTATTCTTCCCAATTTTGCCAATGTACGTCAGTTACATGTGGAGTTTCACTATTTGTGGGCCGGCACGTATTTTGTCTATCATTTACATTGGCATTTTTTGTCATACATCTGGTTAGAAAGTGTGTGGTCCTATGTGACCTCTCCATAGTAGCACTGATGAAAAATGTTAACCCATTTAAGATGCATATCCCTGCTCTAAAGGGATTACTTAAAATGGGGAAACATCTAGTTTTTTGAAATAAATCTTTGTGACATTAGTCTTGGAACTTTTCCGACACACTTTGTATATCAGGATATACACGAGTGGACAAAATTGTTTGTACCTAGATGTCAAGACTCACAAAAGTAGAGCCGGCTACATGTTTGCCAAATATAATTACAGTATGGGCATATGTATTTTTCAGTGTGCCTGGTGTAAGACTAATGAGCCTACTGTAATAATCTCTTTAGTGAATAATATCAAAGTGACTATCGAGGCTGCAGTATAGCCTTGGCACAAGAAAATCTAAAAAATATACATTTTTAAAAAGCTCACAATATGAATTGATAAATGTCACTGGATAAATAAATAAAAAAACATAAAAAAAAATTACTTGAAAATAACAGCACCTAAAACTACACATCTGAGCAAAATTATGCGCAGGCGTCCACTTGGCCTAGTATGATGTTAGCTGTGTCTGAGCACAAAAACAAATGACTCTTTAACGACATCATCACAGGGACTTCCCAATTCACAGAGGAGTTTGCAAGATGTCAAGTACAAGACTTTTCTTTCTTCTTTAATTCAACTAATATTTAATACGATACAAAATTGAATACGACTGCAGGCAAAACAAAAATGAAAGAACATGCTCCATAAATGTGCTATGCTAAATACTGCAGTGCATTAAAAAAGTATGAGAACCCCTAATATCAGATTACAACTTGTAGTAATAAAAATGAATATAGCTGATTGGATGGATACAGTTATATACAGGATATATTCCCCCAGACTTTGTCAAGGAATAACTCATGAGTTTTTGGTGATGAACTGAAGAAAAATTTGTTAAAACATAACAAAGGACAATAAAAAAAATGTGTCTAAATATCTAAATATGGATTAAAAATATTCATAAGGGAGTCTAAATATAGTATATGTAATATGTATTACAGCTTTAACTCCACTCTAAATCTCACTAATGATACTATAATTTTGTTCCCACCTTTTTGCTTTAATATCAATCAAACCTTGAGAGGCCACACAAAAGTGGTGATGTGATTGCAAGCTGATATATGCTGCATTGTGCCAGTCATAATACTTACAGCTTGTGAAGTAAAGTGCACAACGCAGTCCTCGCATTGTTTACATTTTTGGAGAGCATTAGTCTTTCTGTTGCCATTTGCCCCCTTACTTGTGAGAAATGCCATTAGGCACAAAAGTAAATTCGAAAATGTGAAAATTCATAGCTCTAGGGCTTTTCCTAATGCATGACTAAGCAGAGAGCACTGAGTGCGGAGGCTATGCAAATGCTTCTATGTTTCTTCATAAACACACCGGAGTAGAAGGTGGAAAAGGCCTCAGGGCTGTTGTCCAGGTTCAAATCTAAAACTAAGGTATTTTCATGTTTCCCTGCCAAAAGCAACCCCGCAGCTGTCTGTGTGCTTCTCTGCGTGTTTAGTAAAAGCTACTATAGCGCATACTGTAAATAAAATAAAATAAAAATAATCGGAAAAAAACGGTACATTTCCAGCAGCTGGGGCGCCAGAAAATACTGTGAAATAACAGAAAATTACCTTCTTGTAAAAGCTGTTTTTTCCATAAAGCATGTTTTTTAACTGTAATTTTGACAAGATTGTATGCAATGTAACAGTATATGACAAAAAAAATAATGTGATTAATCTTTCAAAACATGGCCAATAACTGGTAAAAAACAACAACAACTAGATATTGGGTTTAAAATTGCAACAGTTTACTGTTAGTGCATTTCATTTATACAGTATAGCATTTTTACCTCTTTCAAACCGCTTTACATTTTGACCACCGGTTGTCACTCAACTTCTGATGACACATGCATAGGAGTTCAGTATTTTGCTCAAAGATACTTCACAGTTTACCAAGTGGATCAAACCAACAACCTCAGGGATACCAGACGGCCACTCTACCACTGATCTACGCTGCCACTGGTATTTTCTAATTTTGCATCTCATGAAATGTATAGTTGGTAGTGCTGATTCTCCAGTAGAGGCAGCATTCATGAGTCCAATTGTTGCCTTGCGTATTATTCACCCGCTCAAGCTTTCTACTAAGTTTTTTTTTTTTTTTACGAGAAAGTAATTTTCTGTTATTTCACAGTATTTTTCTGGTGCCCCAGTTGCTGGAAAATTACCGTTTTTTTTGTTAGTTTTTTTTAACGTTTTTTTTTTGTTACAGTGTATATTTCATTAGATATATTTTCAAAATAAATGTTAATACAATGAATGTTACCATCATTACAGAAATTGTAGTTATTTTTACTTTAAAAAAATTGTCAATTCACAAAGAAATTATGGTAAAATTTAAAAATGTTTCTTTATTTTGTGTGTGTGTGTGTGTGTGGGGGGGGGGGGTAAAGTCGAATTTTACATTTTAGTCTATTAAATAACAGGCAAATATTTGTGACATTACGATACATTTGTGAACGTATTAAAACAATCAATATATGTAGCTATTTCTAATGGATTTTTTTTGTAAAAGAACAGAAATAATGTGTATTTTTACAGTTACAGTGATTTCATGTTATTTTACATTTGAAATTTTAAATCAGTTTATTTTGTGAAGTAAATGCTATTTTTAAAATACAGAAAAAAAAAAGTAAAAAAAAAAAAGTAAAATTCTGTTATATTACAGGTTTTTTTTGTTTTTTTTTACAGTGCAACCGTAGCCTGGGGATGACATGAAAAATAATCATGGTGTGCACCTGCTCGGATTTATGGCTCAACTTCTCTGCTGATGATATTATGTTGTACTGTACTGTACTTCCTTAGACAGCAACATAGCTGCATGAGACTGACTCAACAGTGCCTCTGATGGCTGCAGCCATTTAGTGGTCCTTATTTATTTTTTATTTTTTTATTTTTTACTCCATTGCAAAAGTGCAATTCATTGACAATTTACACAATTGTCAAAATTCACAATGATAATTTTTGGGGGGATATGTTCAATACCACTTTTTTTTCAGACCGATACCAGTATGAGTAGCCTACTCAACTCTTGATTAGTCACCGATATCAAGATAATTTGTTGATAACCGCCCCCCCCCCCCCCCCAACAAAAAAACAAGCAAACAAAAAAACTATTACAGATAACTTTAAAGTGAAAAACCTATACAGGTCTATCCCAATATAGCATTTTTACTTAAAATTGTATGAAATCATTGGCAATTTTCTATTATTCTCATTTTTAATTACTACTTCCTGATCATAAAATGGTCACAAGAGGGCAGGCTTACGAATACTGATTCCTTTTAATAAGGCTGAATTTGGCACCTATACCGATACCTGGTATTGGTATTTGCCTATCCCTAAGTATTATTATTATTGTTGATCAACAGCTGGATAAAAATGTTTGTCATACTTTAAGGCAAATTGTTAGTTTTAATGCCAGTCACTGGAAATCATGAATATTTAATCATCAATTAAAGATGGGAAGCTACTAAAACAATGAATAAATAAGCTGTGTGGTATAGGTATATGGAAAGCCACAAATTTGAGCATTCATTCGATATGATATCAAGCCTATAGTCCATCTACACTGTAAACCCAAGCGTTCAAAATGATCAAATAGATTAAGTACACAATAGTCAAAGTCTTATGAAAACTACTACTAACTTAACTTTTTTAAGTTTGTGTAACTTTGTATGCTTTTATGAGTAATTTGTACTAAAAAGTTTTGATTAAATTGAACTATACTAGTTTTGGGGTAACTTAAAAACTTATAAAATTAAACATTTATTTTACTTATTAATTTGTAATTTTATTTGAGCCCTATGGTTGACATTGTAAATGGTAATTTGTTCTCAGTTTCTTATTTGGTCTAATTAAATTAATAAGAATTTATGTTAGATTATAAACATATGCTCATAGCAGGCGGCATGGTGGCCAAATGGTTAACATGTCTAGTCCAGAAGTTGTGAGATTAAATCCTTCCTGGCTAGAGATTGCATGTTCTCTACGTGCCTGTGTGGGTTTTCTCCGGGTACTCCAGTTCCTCCCACATTTCGAAAAATATGCAAGGTATGTTAATTGAACACTGAATTGTCCCGAGATTGTTTGTCTGTGTGTGTCCTGCGATTGGCTGACAACCACTTCAGCGTTTACCCCGCCTACTTCCTAAAGACAGCTGGGATAGGCTCCAGCATTCCTGCAACCCTCGTGAGAACACTGTGTACTTATGGTTTGGACTTTTGTCAACTTAATCCAGTGGTTTTATAACAGTTATAAGTTAGTAAATGAGAATAAATGAGTTGCTGTAACAAAAAGCTTCTAAGTAACTATGTATCAAAAAAATATATTTGGTGTAATCAAAGCATTCAAGTTCTGCTAAACTCAAAAAAAGTGAAAGAAATAGTAGGCAACACACTAGTAGTCTCCTTGGCCTTACTAGTGTAACCAAAAGGCCCACTTTTTGCCTCCCTAGTAACATGTAATTGTCCTATAAACACAGAAGTACTGTGGAAGGCAGTAGAGGAAAATATGCTTATAGGGTCACAGTCAGTCTTCTAATGCAACGTAGTCTTTCTACTAGTGCAGGGAATTCTAGTCTTATTAGTGGACAAATAGCATACTAGTATGCTACATATTTGCCTGTATTGACAATTGGGCATCAATTGAATATTCAAATAGCTTTCCAAAGGTCAAGATATGTTTTGTTTTTTTTTGGGGGGGGGGGTGTGCTGTGTATTTTAAGATACAGAAGCAATAAACAGTCCAAAAATAGCTGAATGAATAAATAAATAATTAATGAAAGAAGTGATCTTACCATCTCTCCTGATGTTGCCCCTGATGACTTTGATCATGGAAACCTGAGCTCTCCCCAGTGCTCCCGCGCTCAGTAAAAGTAAAAGCACCACGCACATGTGGAAAACTACTGGTCCACTCATGCCGACAATAAACTCGGGAAAAAGACGATTAACTGGCCAAATCTCCACACCGTACAGTTATCTAGAACTACTCGCTCCAAGCACATGAAAAGAAAGTTTCCATCCACTTGTTGACGCGTGGCGCGCACCAAAAACGCACACGGACACACACGCGAGGTCCTGGTCCAAAACGTATTCACCTCCTCGGATGATTGAAGCATACAAAGCACTCGGACTAAGTACAGGTGGAGTGTAATATAGTTCCCGTCATGGTGACACATGCGAGCGGAGGCGCCGGACGTCTTATCGCGCCTAAAGCAGTGAATTCAGTTCAGTATTGGAGAAATATCCTGCATAGTTTACAGCGCCTTTGGAGCTTCTGTCTGCTTGTCTGCACGCAACCGGCGCGTACGTCAAACTTCAGCCAACTAAGTTGGGTGGGCGCGCGCACATCAAGCTTTACTGAACTCTGCGTGTCAAGTGTCAGCGTGTTTTTGAGGGTCTGTGCTGCTGCTTCGGTAAGACCTTGACACTGAGGAATGACTCAATTAAGTTCTCTTGCATTTATAGGTTATATATACCATGAGTGGTTCTCAAATGGGGGTACGTGAAGGCACTCCAGTATGCAGGACCAAAAGTGCCTAAATTAAATAAATGAATAAACCATTAAATAAATGTGTCATAAAATAATTAAATGTGTCATTTATTAATTCAATATGGAATTAAATAAACCAATAATTAAACAAATATGTAATGAAATAATCAAATGTGTCATTTATTAATTAAATATGGAATGAAGTAAACCAATCATTAAATAAATGTCATTAATTAATTAAATTACCTACATATGTAAATATACATATCATTATTTCTGTATTTATTTATTTAATGGTCCTGTGTTGCAGCGTGAATTTATTTTATCTGTCAAACTCGCCCGTCAAAGTAAGTGGGCGGGGCTAAAGCCTGATTCACTCAAATCTTGTCTAATCGACTGCTTCGGCCTGAAGAGGTTAGAAACATTGCGGCTACGTGATGGATTTTTTTGTGGATATAGAGTGATCAAGACTTGTTGTTGTGCGAAACCAACATCAAAATAAAAGCAATATTTCTACTATTTCGCTAAAGTACAGTTTTGACTTGTAGGTGTTTCCATTGAAGAGTGATTTGCTTTTGAGACGTAGTTTTCGTAATGTCCCGCCTCGACTCTCGCGAGATTTATCAGTTCTTGTAGGCGGCTCCTCATGCAACGTCACAAGAATGAATAGTATGCGTGTATAGAGTCCCCTCAGGAAGCAATTTCGACACAAAAGCGAGTGGCCCTGTACTTCCAACTTCCTTTTCTTCCTTTTACCGGGCGGGGTCACATGACTACAGAAAATGCGAAAAAAAAAGTGACTTTCATTTCAACACTTCTCAAAAACCACCTCAGGAGAGCGTAAATCTGAGTCTAATAGTAACGCGTCTATTGAGGTCAATAGCGCCACCCAGCCTATCGAATTGCGTTTACTAGCTACTCACACTGCATCAATTCATTATTCTGAAATGGATTTGCCTTGACTTGGTGAGCAAGGTGACAAATCAGGTGCTTAATGGTATATTAATTTATTTAATTTTGGCACTTTTGGTCCTCCATATTCCAGGGGGTACGAGAGATTTAAAAATATATTTAAAAAGTACAGTATAGTCTATGTAAATAGTTCAGAAAAATATAAATTCATAAAATTCTATTTCCATGCCCTAAAAAACAGCATCTCTCCCATACCAGAATGGTTTAACCCAACTAGTCATATATATGTTTCACCTAGAATTACCTGTCAATTACTTGAAAACTTTTTTTTTTAATGCAGTTAATTATTTATTTTTGAAAACAGAGCTTTACTATAATCCCAAAGGTGAACACTTTATGTTGATTTATGCGCATAAATCTTTATTTATAATTAAAGTATTTATTTATTTTGTTTTTAGTTATATATTTTTTTATTTCCAAATAGTTCAAGAGAGGCCATGTAAATACAAATAGAATTCCAAAGTTTAATAAATCAATGATGGAAAAACACCCTTTTTTTCCTTCCTTTCAACCAGAAATGCTT
This sequence comes from Vanacampus margaritifer, assembly GCF_051991255.1. Taxonomy (NCBI): domain Eukaryota; kingdom Metazoa; phylum Chordata; class Actinopteri; order Syngnathiformes; family Syngnathidae; genus Vanacampus; species Vanacampus margaritifer. The sequence goes on from NC_135436.1 coordinate 14,721,979, forward strand.
TGCGCCGGTCACTGAAAAAAGGTTGAAAACCACTGAACTATACGATAATTTACTCAGGAGCTAAAAATAAAATAAAAAATAAAATAAAATGTTACAATTATTGTATAGAAAGGCGGGTAAAAAGAATATACTGTAAAAAAAAGTAAAACAGGATTTCACAATAATTAAAGTATTATTTTACTGTAATTTGTTGTAATTAATTTTCCTTGTAATATCTCAATGAATACCTGTATAAAATATACAACATCATTGGGTTTTACAGTATTTAATTCCTATTTTACAGTAAAATCCTGCAATCAAACAACCCTATTATATCACAAGGCCTATACTATCACAGCAACACAGTAAAAAAAGAAAATGCAAGGATTTCACAGTGTAATATTTGTATTCAAACCAGTTAGTCAAATGACGAAACTGAACTCGCCACTGAACCTGAAGATGCCATTTCCCTTTTCTCTGAAAGGACAACAAAGGCCCTTCCTCCAAAAGTGTCAACCCGATCATATTTGGAAATTTCTTGCGTGATTAATGAAATATAAATCAACGACAAAGCCGCTTCCCGCCCCTTCCTTTAGAGCTCATGCTCTTAGTTCGGAAAAAATATGAATAATCAGTGAATAGGGGAGAAATGTAATTTTTTGGTCCCGTTTGAGTTGTGTTATGAATTCCCTTTCAATTCAGCACAAGAGAGGCCTGACGGCAGCACAACGGACTTGATAGCTTTTGAGGTATATGTGAGATGTCTGCAAATCCTCATGAAAGCTCATTTCAGTTCAGCAAGTATCAAATGAATTAATTCTCCATTTGCCTTTTGCTTTTTCTTGTTCTCAGGTTAAAAACGTCTAGTTTTTTTTATTTTTTACTCTTAATATTTTACTCTTAATTTTTTTTTTTAGTTTTCTGTTAATGTGTGTTTTTTAAACGTTGTCAATGTATGTTGTATGTTGCTTTATTACGGAAGCGTAGAGCTGCCAATGGGGAGTCACCGTTTTTGGTCGAATACGTTTGAACGTATTGAAATACGTTCAAACATACTCGCAAATATGTTCGAACCTACTCGCAAATATGTTCAAACATACTCGCAAATACGTTTGAACATACTCACAAATATGTTCGAACGTACTTGTAGGCTACATGTTACAAAGTTAGCATACCTTCCCATAATGCTGCAGGGTTTGCGCATACCGAGTGAAAACAAACCCCCGTTTTTTTAGGCAGCTGTGCCACATTACCAATTCGTTGGAAAATTAAGTAGAAAAAAACATTGTTTATTTGTAACTTTTACGATTTATTATGTCTGCAATGCATGATTTACGGTTGTCATTTTTCGCCCCATAATGCAACGGGGTATTTACGCACACACAACTGTACTTCATGGAGGTAACGAGTGGACAGTGAAAAAATAGTAAGTAAACATCGTTTGTTCGGCTTTATTATGTCTGAATTGCATGATTTCCGTTCTGCCAACTTGTTGAAACGGATGCCAAACGCAGTACTTATTGTCGTAAATTCCCTTGCCTAGCCTTTGACCTTTTCTAGTTTTTTTTGTATTATCCAAAAACAAGGAACAGTCTCAGCAAGGGATGTTAACAGAAGAACATTCACCCTAAAAAAATATTGTTAAGTCAATCAATCAATCAATCAATCAATCAATCAATCAATCAATCAATCAATCAATCAATCAATCAATCTATCTATCTATCTATCTATCTATCTATCTATCTATCTATCTATCTATCTATCTATCTATCTATCTAATCTAAATCCAATCTAATCTACTGGTTGCTAAATCAGCACAGTATCAGGTTGACTGTCTCTCACTTCTATTGAAGACCTTCCAGGTCTGTGTACAGTATTTCCTCACCTTGCATTTTTAAGAGTTGTTTTGACTTCTGGGATGAACTTGCCAACTTGTGGGCTCTGCTGACAAAGCAAAAAGCTCCCCCTATTACACAGCAATTGGCTAATGAATCATGCAGCACCTTTAATAAATTAGAACCACTTAGGGGATTATATCGTTTATTAATATAGAGAGGGGAAATTAATTAAAAGTAAATGATTTTAAGAGTACCCCACAGGGATTCAAATGCACATGCACTGGAGAAAAGTATCTATACAGTAGGTGCCCCATGAAGAATACACGGGTGTGTCGCAGCGCTTGCTATGCATGCATGACTTCAGCAAATTCATCACTATTGGTATTTATTTGTCACAATAAACTCAACAATATTCAATCGAACTGCAGTAAACATCACCCTAAAATATGACAGAGACTATTATTAGGGGCCTTCGGGGACATTCAAACACTACTGCAATGTTCTCATAGACACAACTGAAACAGACAGACATTAGTGAGGTGAACTAGTTTACTTTGAAGAGGCACATCTGAGTTTGCTAACCCTAATTGGCTTCCATTTCATCTGAAAGGCACACAAATGAAATCCCGGTGTTGTGTATGTACATTCAAGTGAATCTCTTTTTCTTGCGCGACTGAAATGATTTCCGCTCACACACGCTACTGATGCTCACAAGAGTGTTTTAGTTGTGTGGTTGAGAGTGTGATCTTGAATTATGCCAGTGATGGCCCCTTCGTAGACTCTGATGAATTACTCTGTTTCCGGTTACTGTTGCGACATGGGCATGAGCGTTTTCATGCAAGACAACGGATCAGATCAGATAGTCAACACTAATGAAAAACGTGAAGACATTTTTTGTAACAGCGTACACCGACATCTGTAGTGTTGGTTTATTGTGTGTGTTTTTTTTTTTTTTACATCGCACCATCAGACAACTATCCAGTCATGTGTAGCAGGCATATAACTTCAACAACAGCCCCCCCACCCCCACCCGCCCCCTCTTGTTTTAATAGTATAATGTTGTACAGGACATGAATGATACGACTTACGTACTTAAAAGAAAATGGAGGTAAATCGCGCCGGGATCGAGTGGAAAACACGCTAATATTAATGGACGGAGGCGGTTGTAGCTAGATTTAGATTAGATGGGATCGGAACAACAACCCTCAAAAAATTACCTTGGCGAGAAATTGTTCGCATTTATACTTATTGTATTATGTACATCCAATAGGAAAAGTTGGACATTCCTACCTACATGTTTGTACTTAGACACAAAAACACAAAAAGTGGGTTTGAATCATCTGGGTTTGCATGTTTTTTTGCAACGGTGGCATTTTGAGTCTGCAAGAGCCAATATTTTTGAATTTATTTGAACAATAACTCCAGCAGAGCCAGATTTAGAGGCAAGGTATGCAGTATATCTCCACTTTGAAAAATAGCATGCATACAAACAGAAATGGATTATGTTGCACAAATGTTTGGGGGATGTGGCTTGGGCTTGTTTTGATATTCATATTCGGGAGCGAATGCTTGAGGTTTATAAGTGACCCAAATTCCAGCAAGCTACAGAAGTATTCTATTTGAACAGGAGTAGGTCGCATCATTCTACTTTTATACACTCACCGGACACTTGATGAGGTTCAGTTGCAAAATCCAATGATAGCATTAAATAGCATTAAAATATGTCTTACAAAATTTATGACAGGTACTTTACTTACCTGATGAGAAAGGGGGAAAACAATCTCCAAACTTCTCTCAAAAGCTGCAAACAAACATTTGAATCTATATCTCTTTGTTAGTATCAATTAGTACGACATGTAAATGTTCAATCTTGTAAAAGCATTTGGTGGGAATTGGGAAAGGTTTTGCAATTTTGCCACAGTTACCTTGAAAAAGTAACATTACTGATTACTTGATTTTAAGCATATCTTAGTTAGTTACTTTACAGATTACTTGTTTTAAAAAAATAACTACGTTAGATTACAAATTACTTTAATAGTCACATTTAGCAGATACTGACAACACTGTTCAACATAAAAATGATACCCGGTTTTGCCACTCAATATAATTGAGTGTTATGTAACAGTGACGTTTAAGAATGAACAACTTACATAAAGAAATGGTGAGAAAATGTTGTGGACTGTGAGAAAAACAAACAAACCCAAAAACCCATTATAATAAATTTTGTTCAACATGACAACAGCAGAGAATTGTACATTACTAGATGCAATGTTGTAGAAAAGCATTTGCAACTCACACATAGAAATGACAAACTGCTTTTTTGATTAGCACATGAGACACAATGATGTGAAGATTGAATTGAGTCGTTTTGACAATCCCACTTCTGAGCTGAGAAATGCACCCAAGCGACTGAGAAAAACTGTAAATGTAGGGAGGGGGTATGGTACTATAAAGGAAATGTTTTTCTGTATAACTGATTGTTTTTTACAACATTTATGATGTGCTACAGCAGGTGAAAAAGCAAGAACTGCAGGATTTATACAGAACTTGATAAAAGGCTGTATAAATGCAACTTTTCTCTTCTAGAACACTCCTCACCTCTTGAGCTACATTTAATGTGTTAAAAGATGCTCCAGTGTGCTAAGGGGGAACATTTTTCATGGGACGGTGAGCTAAATAAGAGATGACATGAGTGGTGTGATAAGAGGAAGAAGTGGCATCAGACTATGCATAGGTTTGAAGGTCAAATGAATTCACAAGATATTGTTAACGTGCAAGTGGTTGAATAAAACCGATAAAATCATTTAAAAGTGATGAGGATTTCCAGGCACCCTCCAGTACACAAAAGGCCCATTGTAGGATGCAAAGGGGTCTGCTCTTCATTGGCTTTTGTGAGCTTCATGATCGGGAAAACCTTTGTGTAAACATAGTATTCACATGACATCACCGACCCCCACCTAACGACCCAGAACGCCTTTGGTGTGGCAAGTGGCGAGCAATACAACGCAAACAAATGCTGAGGGAGCGCTTGTGTTGCTTACTACAAGTTACTTTGATTCATTCAAAATGAATGAAATGAAACTTCTAGAATCTAGATAGTATACACATGCCGTCATTTGCCCCACATTGTGTGCCAGTCCATGGAATGTCGAATGGCAGTGACAAAGTGTCCGGAATTATAAAGATACATCAAAATGATTTCCAACCGACAAAGTCTACCAAAGTGTGTTCTAACCATTTTGATTAAGGTAAGTGAAAGTGTAAGATAGTAAAAATGCTTTTACCATAATGTGATCGTGATATGTGAGCCGCTAGCCGTGGCTAGCTCTGGCTAGAAATAGATTTGTGGTCAAGATGTTCGATTTTGAGATCTCTCCAAAGACCGTCCTTAAGGTCTCTTATCTTCCTTTCCCGGCAGCCCAAAAGTTGAAATTGTTGAAGTGAATGGAAATAAGTGATGTATCAACAATGTTGTTTTTGTTATTGTAACATGTTAGCGCTAGTAGCTTGCGCGGTCGGGAAACTGTAGTTAACTTGGTTTAAAAATAACCCGAGATTCTTGACCTCGAATTCACAAACGAAAAATGCACATAGCAACCAATAAAAGCCAAAAGTACAGAAGATCCAAGAATGTCTGTGTTTTGAGAGCTTTTCTACCTTAGAGCATACGTTGCAATGTCGTCGGCTCTGGGCAGTAATACAATCAATTCCACTAACCAATTGTTTCAATGTGTACCGCTGCAAAGAATGTTCAGCTAAATCTAAATAACAAACAGATGTTCCTTCAAAAATATAAATTGAAAATGTTAAATGTCAACAAACTCGCGAACCCGTGACTTTAGTGAATACTATGTATTGGATCAAGTGAGCTGTCAATCAACGCCCCAGGGGCCAACGCTGTTTTGTTACTTCAGAGTGGCTAATCCGTGCACGCTAACTACTGAAGCTACAATCAAGAATGGGTGGATATTTTTCCATAACTAATGGGATTTTTTTTTAAAGTTTGCAGCAGTTCTGCTGAATAAGAAAAAAGGGAGGGGGGGGGGGGGGAGTTTATACAGTCAATCTGGTGACCAGTGTTTGTGTTATTACTTTAGATAATGCTAAATGCTATCTTGGTTGACAGTTCAACAGCTGTAAGCAACCAATGCACTCACCATTATCCAACCTTTTGGAGGAAGGACTTTAAGTGCGCATTATGGTCCGAAAAATACAGTACAGACGCTCCCCTACTTACAAACATTCGAGTTACGAACAACGGTACATACGAACATGTCTGCGCGCATGCGCGCATGTCAAAAAATATTCGGAAAGAGATGCTGTAAGTTAGATTTTTTTATTGCGCACCTTTTTCCGAGTACTGTAGTGCTTCTTTCCGCCGCTAATACCGACGCTTGGCGCTGTGAGAGCTCACTCAGCATTGGAGGCTCAGCAACGTGTTGAGGAGGAGGAAGAAGAAGAAACGCCTGTCGCTCATAGATAAAGCCATCGCACTCTTCGAGCAGCAAGACCCAAATATTGAACGTTGCACAAAGGTTGCAAATCAATTGAATGATGCCATACAGTGCTACCGCATCATTTATGATGAAAAAATAAGAAAACAGTGCAATCGTAGTTAGATCGCTTCTTTCGGCCAGTTTCTAGTAAATCCTCCAAGGAAGATACTCATCAACCCTCATCTTCTTCTCCGCGACCCTCAACTTCTTCCTACATTGAAATTACGGAGGAGGAAGTAACTTTTGAAGCCTATTCCAGCGACGACGAAGAACCTCTCATGATATAAAATCCTCCTCTTCCTCCTCCTCCTCCTCCATCAAATCCTTAAGCATCGAGTACATCTTCCAAAAGTAAGTTAAACTTCATTTTATTTATCTTATTACGTACATGTACATACTGTGTGTGTCTCTCGCTCTCTCTCTCTAACATACGTAGTACAGTACTGTACGTATTCTCTTTAAACATAAATTATAATACAAAATATAGCACTGAAGCAACTTACGAACAAATTCACCTTACAAACGATCGCTCGGAACGTAACTCGTTCGTAAGTTGGGGAGCGTCTGTATCTTTATTCTTTACTCTTTTTGGTTTGTTGTGGAAACCCTTCACAGTTTGGTTAAAATCGGAGCGTGTGACAGTGATTCCAGTTGGCGAGTCCACTGATAAATGGTACTATTCTCAGTGGTTCATAACGGTGCTTGGTGACGATAAATACTCACAGAGGAATGCTCAGGGTGCTGCTTGAGTAGCCACGTGCAGCAAGAAGAAGAAGATCTCCTATTCTTGAGCCTTGATGGGCTGCTCTAGGGCTTGTTCCATCTGTGCTATTACATGAGGGGACTTTCCCCTGAAGGACGCGTGTATCCGTGTTTCACAATGCAAGTAATGATGCTTGAAATTTTTCCGAGGCTGGCTTCATGCACTGTGCTTGTATGAATTTGAATACATTGTATAAATTTAATTAGTCAGTGAAATAAGAAATGACAAGCACTGGTCAGAGGGATTAAAGCTGTCTGTAGTCAAATGATCTAGTAACACACACACAGTAGGTAGTATTATGCAGGCTGCATATAAACACATCACCATCATCTCTGATTGCATCTGTCCTTACATTCAAAATATTATCACGGGACAAAATATACGCAGTAAGCTTCATTCATCAAAAGGAGCATCACTGTGATTATCTGAGTGTCGCAAATGCACTGCCCTCAACACCCACAGTGATGCATTTACTTCTAATGTTGAGAGCTGCCGCAACATAATTAAAAAAAAAAAAAAGACTGAAGATGTAATAGCGTGTTGAAATTACACATAAAAAACTTGGTCCACCCGTTGCTGGACTGGTTGCCATACAATCAGAGGGTACATTTAAAGAAAGGCAATCATTCACACTCTCATTCACACCATCACTGGGAGTGGGAACTGAATCTACACTGCCTCTATGCATGTAACAATGTGACTATAACACATTTCCCCACCTTTGTTTTTATGGTATAAAAAAACTAAGGTTGACCATTTTGGCCATAATTGCCAAACACTTTAATTGCTCATTACCAGAAGAATAACATACCTACAGTGAAGCTTGGTGATGGCAGAATCATGCTTTTTCTTCATCGGTAATGCTGGCCTTCGATGTGGAAGGAATTATGAACAGTTCCAAGTAAGCTACAAGTCACAAAAACTTCCTACTAGAATGGGGAAAAAATCATCAGGAAAAACCTACTAGATCATCTGAAATGTATTTTGAGTTAATAAGAGGCAATTCAAATAGTGGCAGATGTGTGTTGACTCACATTTAACAGCTTGAATATGATTGGTTAATGAAGGTATGCACATTATTTCAATTGTTTATTTTTACTTCGTCTTTAAAAAAAATTGGACTTGCAAAGGTTTTGCAAATTTTGAATAATTTAATTATTATCTGTAATTTATGTAGTAAAAAAAAAAAATCAAGTTACCTAAGATGCAGTATGTTAGTTTTTAAAAGTGGGTCACTTTGTTTGAGAAATCCTACTGATTTTGGTGCAGTCTGCACCTGTGGAAGTGTCATCCACACATACACGTTCACGCACACAAACACACACAATCATTATGCATATATACAACAGCTGTTTATGATGACAGCTTTGCAGATATTAAATGAAATGAAATTATTGCACGCATTAGCTACCTCAGTGTTTAACAGACGTTCATAATGAATATCAGTAATACACAAACACCCAAGCGCGAGTCATTCATGAATCACATGAATAGCACATATTACAGACACGCACAAGCAACAACGCAGCACGTGAACAAACTAATTGGTGCTCGCAAAAAGAAGTCTCTGACAGAGCTGATGTGATTTAACTGTATTAGCTCCTTATTATCGAGCATACAGCAGTCGCAGAATGTGAAGTAAAATCCTTTGTGGTCTCAACAAGAACATTAAAGCACCCGATTTAATGACCTTTTAAATGCAATCTTTAAAATGCGCAGTTTGCCCACAAGGCTCAAGACTGAAATTATTTTGTAAGTGCAAATTAATATCATAATTTCATAATTGTCTTGGCTTAGTGTGGCTTCAATGTCTGATGCTTGGTATTAGGTAATGCACACGCAGGCATGTCATGAGCTATAGCTCAAACAAATACAGTGTAACCTCTAAGGTAAAATGGCACAACATGTAAAAACAGTCAAAAAACATCATCATCATACTTGATAATCATGCGAGATGTCATCTTATTTCACCTTGAAATGCTAACTTTCACAAGCTGTTTTTTCTTTGCTTTTTTGTGTTGTCTGCCACAAAAAAAGGATGACAAAAGGGGAAGTGTGTTAATTGCCAAAGAACTGGACATAGAATTCATTGTGACATAGGAAAGGGTTCAGGCTGCTCCGTTCTATATGAGAGATATAGCCATCCATCCATCCAACCATCCATCCATCCATCCATCCATCCATCCATCCATCCATCCATCCATCCATCCATTTACTATACTACTTGTTCTTATTAGGGTCACGGGTGAGCTGTGCTGCCTTTTTTTCCACAGCTGACTTAGGGGAGAGAGTAGTGGTACACTTTACACAGGTCGCCAGCCAATTTCAGGGTACACAAACACCCATTTACACTCACATTCACAGCCATAGAGAAATTAAAGTCTTCGTTTACCCGTAACCTAATCTGCATGTTTTTGGAATGTAGGGCGAATCCAGCGTACGTACGCAGGGAAAACCCACACAAGCAGCACGCATGCAGCCAAATTTCAAATCCACGTGCTGTCATCCGAAATAATTTTTAAACCATGTTATGCAAGAATTAGTTCCAACCAAGCAATTTGATTGGCCATGAACGGTGAAGGAGCTGTGTTAACCACTACGATAATGTGCTGCCATGACCAATACAATTTGAAAATCGGTTTTATAGAACAGTTAGTTCCAACCAAGCAATTAGATTGGAAAAGAGTCCAAGTTACAGTATAACCGCACTCGGGAGTTTTAACTTTACAGATCATTATGCCTCACAGGTGTTTTAATCCGTAAATTTGGTCTACTGTTCAACAGTCAGTGGTTCTAGCATTACTACATGCCAAACAATGTTATCGGCTTCAGTCCATGGTTAGCAACAAGCATGCAAAAACAATAGAAAAGGAATGGCACTTACAATTCCTTAGGTCTAAAATGCTAATCCACACATTCCATCTCCTTTGCACACAACCGGCATTTTACAGATTTTTATTTGGCCTAAAGGTAAAAAATAACAGTTGTTTGTCAGCTTCTTCAAGGGAGTGGAAGATCTGCAACAACTGACGTGCAGTGAGCTCTAGATTTGGGTTGGCAGACGCACACACCAATTATAAATTTGTGTGTCGGCAGGCGACTGTAAAACGTATCCTAAGGTGACCATATTTTCACTTCCAAAAAAAGAGGACACTTAGCCTGACCTCGAGATACTTGATACTCACATACAAGATGCCATACATTCAAAGTATTTTAACATATGCCTCCTCTGTATGGGTAGAAAATAAAACAAAAAAAACATTACTAAGTTCTGGGCCACCGTCAGCCAGTGCGTAGTCTGCCAGCCACAGTAAACGTTGCAGTGCACTGCCTCCCATTTGCCGCACAACGAAAAACGGACAATTTCAAACCAGCCCGGACGCCCGGAAAGAATGTTATAAAGTGAATATCACCCTGTAAAACTGCCTAATTCCTCACAAAATCAAGCGAGCAATAGCAATGCCAAACATTGCCATGTAATGGGAAACAGCCAGTTAATCGAAGCGCATCCACAAAGCCAATCTTTCCTTTTGCAGCATTCTTTGTGAAAAGTACGAATAATTCTTTGTCTCTTAATTTGCTGAAGATCTGGTAGCTAAAGCGTTGGTCTCCCATTCTTCAAAAGGTGACGTTTTCCCTCAAAAGAATGGCGTGAAAATAGTTTTATATTCTCCAGAGCTGCGTCATCTTACCGCTTTGCTGTGCATTAAGTGTGTTTTGAATGAACATACGTTCGCATACGGATAATACAGCGACGTAAAAAAGCTGCATAGTGATCTGCCTATTTGTGTAAAGGACTTTTCTACTGGCGGCACGGTGGCTGACTGGTTAGCACGTTCGCCTCCCAGTGCAAAGGACAAGAGATCGAGTCTGGGCATCGAGTCTGGGCTTCGGCCTTCCTGGGTGGAGTTTGCATGTTCTCCCCGTGCCTGTGTGGGTTTCCTCCATTCCAAAGACATGCATGGCAGGTTAATCGAACACTCCAAATTGTCCATAGGTGTGAGTGTGGATGGTTGTTCGTCTCTGTGTGCCCTGTGATTGTCTGGCAACCAGTTCAGGATGTACCCTGCCAGCTGGGATAGGCTCCCCCCCCCCCCCCCCCGCGACCCTTGTGAGGAAAAGTGGTTAAGAAAATGGATGGATGGATGGATGATCTTTTCTACTGGGAAACTGACTACGCATGCGCAAACACAAAAATTAAGAAAAAAAAAAAAATCCTCCTGAAGGCACACCGCTACTGTGCTTTTCCCAGCCCTGTCTGCTTCAGGAGGATAATTTTTGCAGCATTTTTGCCTTCAAGCCAGAGGAAGTAATGAGCCATTTTCAATTGAGGTATGAAAATCACCAAATGTTGTCACTTTTTTTTCTGAAATGAAAGAAATAATTAAAATAAATAGAAAAAAACAAACTGTTTCAACTTTCATTTCAGCCTGGGGTAGGCAGTGCCTACCTTGCCTATCCTGACCGCACGTCACTGTCTGCAACTATGCATTGACAAGCAAGCTACTGCCTGCCGATCATTAAAAAAAATATATGGATGGATTATTATCTTATTAACTTAATAATTCAATTGTGTATACTACTGATAATTTCACTATAAAGTGTGTGGAAGGTTAATGGCTGTGATTGTAATGAATGTCACTGAACGAAAGTGATCAAGGCGAAACATTGTAATTAGTGGTTAATGGGTAATGGACTACTTTTTAGACAGCGCCTTCTACACCATATGGTGCTCAAAGCGCTTTACAATACGTCACATTAAATCTCACGCCTGTTAATTGGCTGTTTTTTTGCTGGTTATATGTCAAACTTTTTCATTGCATCCTTCCAATATTCATAGAAATGTAGTTAAAGTTAAAATAGCACATTATCTTCATAGCGCTCGTTAATGAAAACTGTTATATTAAACTGGAGTCACGTGCAGCTAGCTAGCTAGCTAATTAGTTTAATAGCTAACTGGTGAATGATAGCGTTCAAATGCTGCAATACATCACCAGCTAACAAGCCAGTGGGTACCAAACTACCTCATCAGAATCACACAGCCTGGATACATCAATAAAATTAATAAAGCCTTTACTAAATTCACCCTAATGAGAACTTACATCTTGTTGTATAGATTATAAACTCCATGAATTTACATGGTTCATTGTTGTAAATTTACAACTTCAATCAGCCGTTTTCAGCTTTTATTGGATGATTTAAATTGCTATTGTAAAACGGGGAACGCACTTGCCGAAGATAGGACAGTGATATAGTGTGACTTTAACCACCTCAGGACATATCATTTAAATTCTAATGTCAGCCATTTTGCACTGAAGACAAACGTATTATGACTGAAAAATGTGTGTACACGTGTGACCTTTTAAGCTGTGTTTCATCACTGCTTCAACTCTATTGAAGCGTTCGCAAGAACCAAAATGGGCTCACTGTGTAAAATGTGTGTGTAGGGAAATGTGAATAGCATGTCATTTATATCTAGTCAATATATCACATTTCAGCCATGGCAGGTAAATATCCAAGTTGATATAGAAGGATTATATATATATCGTATACTGTAAGTGTGCATGTGTGTGCGTGGGAAAGGGTGTCCCATTGCAGGGTCATGTTTCCCATTTTCTGCAGAAGAAATGGGCATCAGAAATGTCAAGTAGCCTGTAATGGCCTATTAATCCTCATGGTGGCGGCCTGTAGAGATTTGTAGTATGTTACGTGACATGACAGTCTGATCCTTTATGTGTGTGGATGACAGTATAATGGTGTGTGTTTTTAAAATACATGTAAAATAGCAAACAATTAAGATTGTGTTTGCCTGGCTTTACACTCTTTCCTTCATCCAGCTATTAAACATGTGTCTGTCACATCTCTTTGAAACATGCACACAGGATAAAACAAACAAACAAACAAAAAACATCCAAACAAATACATGCCCTGAAGTAGTGTTGTCTTCTTGTGTAGAAAATAGTAGTGTTGCTTCAGTAAAAAGATTAGCAGACACATTCACATTTGAAAATGAGGATAAACAGTATGGATAATGGATGGATGGATGGATGAAAAGGACTCAGGAGAGTTGAGACCAAAGGCGTGGGTTTTCTGGCTACTACAAATTCCTTTCACATTCTAAAAACCTTGCGTGACCAAATTATTGTTTTTCTTTATGTATTGTGCTTAACTGGTGACCAAATCAGGGTGCACCCAGCTGTCTTGCATCCAAACCAAAACTAAACCCAAGATTTGTGAAATCCATCCATCCATCCATCCCTTTTCTATACCACTTATTTAGATCAGGGTCATAGGTGAGCTGGGGCTTATCCAGGCAATTTGGGCCAACAGGTGGACTACACTCTGAACTGGTCACATGCCAGTCTTAGGGCACATGTTGTATGCAGATGGAGGACCATTTGCACTCACATTCACACCATTACTGAGTGAGAACTGAACACATGAGTAACAGATTGCGAATTCATTCATGATATTAATTTTGCACTTTCTAATATTGAAAATGGTGAGGATAGATGAAACGCTTCTACCCCAATTAAAATATTCAAAGGCAAAATCTGAATATTCAATTTTTACAGCTTTCATGTGGAAACAGGTCAGTGATGTAATTTTTATTTACAAAATCCCAACAAAATTCATCCCTCTTGCCCTACTTTGTATTCATGCAATAGAATTTTTGTATATTAACAAGCGGGCCCGCTTTGCTGCTCTTGTGAGTTATTGCCTTTAGTGCCTTGTTTTGTCTTAGCTGCGTTTGCCAATTTAAGGGATCAAACTGGTGAGCCGCTTTCCAAAAGCTTGCTTTTCTCACAACTGGGTCACTGCTACCCTAACTGATAAGGAACTTCAAGCTCAATGACAATTCCATGCTGTGATGGTGAAGGATAACTTCTCAGTGATCCCCAAAAGGAGCCGTGACTCAGATGGGATGTTTTCGCTAAAGCAGCAGAACACCTGAGATTTACTTTGGGAAACTCTACTGTTGGAAATTCCCATGAAGAGAGCTATGATAAACGGATCTAACAGTCCCTCCCAGGCCAGCCCCTCATTGGTCATGTTAAATATGTCCGAATTTCCACCATGTCTATTTCCGAATCAACTTACCTGTTGAAATGTAAGTTATGGACGGTGCTCTCACACATTTCAAACCATGGTGGAAGAGGAGAAGGCCAAAGTAATCATTCAAGCCTTTTACCGTTAATTACTCTTCCTTGATCAAAAGACAGGAGAAGGATTTGTATGGTGAAGATCGTTTGTCCGTTTGCCAACTGGAAGTACAGTACGTGTTATGGTGAAATGTCTCAGTGGAAGTGAGCGGACTTAAAAGCCGCAAGACTGCACTTCTTTCTTTATCATTAAAATTAACAGTTTAAATGTATAGTTGGAGTCCGTGAGTTACGGACGAGTTCCGTTCCTATGCTAGCGACGTAACACGAATTTTGACTTAAGTTGGATTTTATTATTAAAGTTGATATTTACATCAAAATACTTCGTACAGTAATTTAAAAAAAAACATAATTGCGTCACTAAGAAGATGCGGGAAGCAATATTTCGTGTTCCCGCATGGACATTCATTGCTGATGGAGGGCAAAGCGTAGCTAATGGAAACTTAAACACGGGAATGTGACGCGCCTGATGGCGAGCTAACCTGCCTCTATGGACGTCCGTTGCTGGAGGTAACAACAATACAACTTTAAAATGGTGTGACAAGGCAAGGGCTGCGTAAAGTCAAAATGACATTGGTCGTGTACGACGTAACTTGAGGAATAAGACTTAAAATATTATGTGAAACTTCGCCAGCATATTTAATTGAAGATTTTATTCAGGCCATTTTTTTTTATCTAGAACAATGATGTAGGAAAACTTATTTGAGGCCAAACCAATAGGAAGTCGACCGGCATCCTGCACCTTTATTTCACAGTCATAAATTAAATTAATCACTGTATAGAATCACTGTAAAATACGTTCATTCACCTTCACCTATACAAAATTTATTGTGCTTGTGCAATCTAAAGAGACCCATGTCAGGAGCTATATAAAAAAATTGCCTAATATTATATAATTAGGCTATAATGCTCAGTTTTGATTGACTCAACAGTCACTGCATGCACCATAATTTTTGTTACAGCTGTCAGTTTGATGGTGTGAATTTATACATTATACAGCAAATTCCAACCACAATAATAAACATTGTTATATTTATCTGCACTGCACTATAACAGACACTTTCAATGAAAACTTAACCATATTATGTTTATAAAATCCATCCATCCATCCATTTCCTTAACCGCTTGTCAAGGGTCACGAGGGGCGCTGGAGCCTATCCCGGGTGGCTTCGGGCAGCAGGTGGGGTACACCCTGAACTGGCTGCCAGCCAATCGCAGGGGCCGGCCGGGCACACAGAGACGAACAACCATTCACACTCACAATCCCACCTATGGACAATTTAGAGTGTTCAATTTAGCTGCCATGCATGCCTATGGAATGTGGGAAGAAACCGGAGTACCCAGAAAAAACCCACGCAAGCACGTAGAGAACATGCAAACTCCACCCAGCAAGGCCGAAGCCTGGACTCGATCTCACGCTCTCTGCACTGGGAGGCGGACGTGCTAACCAGTCATCCAACGTGTTGCTATGTTTATAAAATCACTAATTTAAATACACCTTTTGATTTGGATTTTGTTCGAAGCACTTGTCAGAGGCCTTTTGACTGTCATCCCTCTTAAGTGATGTTTTTGCTACTGCTGAGAAAGGCTAGTAGCAAGCATTGATCCGTCTAAGCACATTTGGAATGGTGGCATGATTACATGATGACAACTTAAAATTGCGACAATTATCAAAGGAGTGCGTGGTCTGATTATGATACAGTTGGCTAGGTAATTATATTACACTGACAATGACAATTTTGCCTTAGTGGATTTGAAATTGAACTCAAGGTGTTATTCAAAGCCATTATTCAAAGTTTTCCCACTTATTCTCTGTACAGTAGCTGCAAAATTCAGTCAGACCGCATGGGGTGAGAAGTGGTTTCTCCTGTCAGCTTTGATAACCCCCTGGGGCATAAGTTGAAATAAAAGCCCTGTGGAAACCAATGTGCAATATATCAAGTCTGTCTGTTTCATATAATGCATTATTTTGTTCAATGACAGCGTCAACGTCTCACAGAGTTTTTTTTTTTTTAAATTGCAAAATAAAAATTAATATCCATGGCTCAAGGCCCATACGGCTCATACTTGACATTTAAATATAGAGGTTGTGTAGCTTTTGAGTGGTCCTGGTCCTCCCACATACCCGTTTCACATCATATTCTATGACTCATTCTTCTTCTTGACAACACGCTGGCTTTTTATCTGATTAATGAGGACTTTTCCTTGAACGCTCCACTTGGACAGGACAAAGTAACGGGAACAGGTGATGCGTTATTGTGCTTGCCAGAGTGTTCTATTGATGCCTATTAAATTTACATACTGATTATTTAAACTTTGTCATCAATCAATGTGCCAGAATGTCTCTGGAGCTTTGTCATGAAAACTCATATGGATGCAAACTACATGAGCTGTGATGCCAAAATCAAAGTTTAAGAAAAATATTTTATTGAATGGATCTGCAGAACCAGAGGACGTGAGATCGAGTCCGGGCTTTGGCCTTCCTGGGTGGAGTTTGCATGTTCTCCCCGTGCTTGCGTGGGTTTTCACCGGGTACTCCGGTTTCCTCCCACATTCCACAGACATGCATGGCAGGTTAATTGAACACTCCAAATTGTCCATAGGTGTGATTGTGAGTATGGTTGTTTGTCTCTGTGTGCCCTGTGATTGGCTGGCAACCAGTTCAGGGTGTACCCTGCCTACTGCCCGAAGCCAGCTGGGATAGGCTCCAGCACCCCCGCGACCCTTGTGAGGAAAAGCGGTCAAGAAAATGGATCGATGGATCGATGGATCTGCAGAACTTTTGAAACATGTTAACATAGTATCTGCCATTAAAATTGGCGTACCCACACCACTAAAAGCAATAACAATTTCAACTGTCCTACAAATATTTGAGGAGGGAGAAATACAGTAGAGGGAAACTGGAAGCCGAGGGGTGGAAGTCGGAAGAATAAGAATGAAATGTAACAATGATGAGAAGTCAAGAATAATGACCCGAGGTAGATGACAAAGAAAGAGTGGAATAATACTGAGGATCGGTATGCAATAGATGATGAAACTAAACCATGAAACCCTGGGTTATCTTTTTGTTGTAATTTGAATGTTTTAATTGTTCAGCACATTGAGTTGCATTCTAATGTATGAAAAGTGCTATATAAATAAAGTTTGATTGATTGATTGAACAGCAAATGGCTGGACATTCACACATAGACAAATGTATTAGCCACAGTGCTCAATCAATTAATGCATCAATGAGGGTTTGATTAGAGCGATTACTTCCTCATGAATCTTAATTACTAATTTCGAGAAGAGATTTTTGGTCAATTCTGTGCCACAATGTTCATTACACATGCCAAAAGGCATCCTTAGACGAGTTTGGTGTAGCACAACGTAAGAGCCCTGACCCCAGTAATTTAATGCAATGGAAACATTGCTATTACTATGCAAAACAAAATTAGTTTTAGCATGACATAAAATACGCACAGATACAAAATCGTCAGGCAATGGTCAGTTGAATTAGTCTGGCTTGAGTCAAGCAATATTTATTTATTTTTATTTTTTTACATTGTTAGCATCGCTTTTAAAAATGACTGGTAGTACTAGCTACAATGTCACAAATATTGAGGTTTTATTATTCCAGGTGTTTTTTAATGGTGTAATAGTACACTTAGTGCAGGCAATGTGTGTTTAATTTCCATAGTGTGAATCTGCGTGTGAAATGTTGTCCACTTTATATGTGCCCTAAATGATGACTATAGTCCAGGGTGTTGTCTGCCTTTCGCTCAGAGTTAGCTGGGGCATTATTTGTTGACTAGAATATTAATTTCTGCAACTGTAGCATATTGTTAACTTTTTGACAAGAACACATTGGTAGATGAACAGCAACAGCTGTGTCCTGGTTTGTTTGTCTTGGCATGAGGCAAAACCAAATAATAGCATCATTAAGCCAATGTTGAGCAAGTGTGTGTGCAATGAGCCTCACTTAATGATTATTAAATTATGTTGCAGAGACCCGAGCTACAACTATAAAATGCTAAATATGTATGAATACTACGGATGTTTGATAACCACTTTTTTGTTTCAACTTTTGAGCGATGTCAAGTACCCCCCCCCCCCAAAAAAACAAACAAACAAACAAAACTGTCAGATAAAGTAAAGAAGAAAGACCTAAAGATATATCTCTATACAGCATTTCCTAAAAAAAAAAATGCAAGAAATGAATATCAACTTTTTATTCTTTCAATTTCTAATTTCTAGTTCCTGATCGTAAAATTGCCACAAGAGGGTATATTGTGCAAATATATTAATATTCATTGGGAAGTTAGATTTTTTGGTTTTCATATATATATATATATATATATATATATATAAAGTTTATGTACATAAGACCTTACCATCGTAGACAATGTTATCTTATGCTCCACTAAGCCTTAATGCTTGAAAAAAATATATGCATAGTGCATAGAGGAGATGAACAAGAAATGGGGCTGAGAAACAAGATGGAGATGAAAAGACCAAACAGGAGGCGATAAAGACTTTGAGAATCTGTGCAAAATTGATGTTTGATCACCCCCACTGAGTCAGCAGTGTCTTTGTTGAATATAGGCAGTCCTACATATATGTGAAGAGCATACAAGGAGTTTGCAATACATTTGAATGTATTAACATCCTCATACTCCCTCGATCACGTCTGTGTGTTTTAGCCAGCACAGAGTTAGCCCCTCCCTCTGGCAATAAAACCTGAAATTTGCAGAATTCAGCGCAGATATACCTCATGACTCAAATAGGTTATGGGCCCAGAATTCTATACCTTCAGGCTTTGTGTGTCAAGAGGCGTCAATGGCAAAATTTTCGACCCTAAAGCAGGCCAAACAAAAATAGCGCAATCAAACAGAATTTATTCAACCAAGGAAGCACGATAAACATGACAATCAAAATGAAGTTAACGAATAAAGAACGATGGCAAAAGGTTGACGTGAATAAACAACTAGTAGAAAACTAAGCTCAAAGAGGTGGACGTACACAGAGCAGCAGAACACTCCACAGAAAGGGCAAACATAATCTACTCTACAAAAAAAAAAAAAATGGAAGTAATATAAGTACTTCCATGCATCAAACAAATGAACAAGCAGTAAACAAAGCCAGCTGGATATTAAACTAGCAAAGTACACAAAACAAGCAATGACAGAATAATTTAGCAATTTAATAATCCAGCACTTTCTTTTCACTTGTGCTGCACCTAAATATTGAACTGATTCTCATGGACAACAGGCCGTTCCGCCCACAACATTCACCAAGGAAACTAGAAGCACAAACAAAATGGCAGAACAGGCAAGCAGAGAAGAAAAATGTGACATTGAGTGCGAATATAAGCACAGTGACATCAAATATCACACACATCAAGCGAGTTGAATTTATAATACAAACAACAATACACTGGTACAAATACAAATTTTCTTTTAACTGACTGCATAAAAGCTCAGACTCAATAGTGTTATGCATTATGGTACACTAAAAGTTGGCAGGAAAAGAATAATTAGCTAATAAATAATTGTAATACAAACACTTCACGTAAGTTTTATCCTGGCTTGTTTACATTGGCATGAAGAAAAAAACAATATCAATCTTTCAGCTATTAATCAGCAATGGCTTGAATGCTCATTTGCATCTCATTCATTTATTAGGAAATGACAGTATTCTCTTCCCAGTCTTTACAGTTCTTCACAGTTTAATGTTTCACACTTTGCATATTGCTGATGGCGTCCGGGGGAATCTTCACATCTACAAAACCATGACTTTTCAGAACCCCCACCTCGAAAAAAGCGTTGTTGATCCATTAACATTACATTGTCAAAATGGAAAGGCCATTTTTAACACATTCGATTGGTCCAAAAAAAAAAAACTCACAAGAGTATTGACTAATGGTATGGAAAAGTGACCAAATTTGAATATGGAGGCTTTGGAGTTTTCCGCTCGCCGCTGACAATAAACAGCATGTCTGGAACAGGGAAGGTCAACTCGCAGTCCCCGACTACAGTCCGAGTGGCCCCCAGAGCCGGCCCTATATGATTTGGTGCCCTAGGCGAAAGTGTAGATTGTAGCCCCCCCCCCGACAACTATGAGTCATACAAATAAATAGCATAAGTAGAGTGCAATACAGCTGTTTAGTGCAATTTGTGCTGCCATTATTAACTACAAAATGTTTTCAAACTATGTACAATATATTTGTGTAAGATACATATAAAAAGTAATACAAATAATGAGGTCAATGATGGACGCCCATTTTGTTAACAATTGACGGGAAACTTTAAAAAATTGACGAAAATTAACGCAATTTTGATGTTTATTTTTTATAAACAATTCAGATTGACTGACATACATGCCTTTACCCTGGGCCCATTCTTCCTTCTCCTCCTTATGCCACTTTCTTTTGTTTTAATTTTTAAAATTTTAATTTTTAAAATTTTTATTTTTATTTTTATTTTTATTTTTATTTTTATTTTAATTTTATTTTTATTTTTATTTTTATTTTTATTTTTATTTTTATTTTTATTTTTATTTTTATTTTTATTTTTATTTTTATTTTTATGGAGAGCTCAGTATTGTTCATTCGGTAATTTTACCGATTTGACATGTCATCACCATTGCTCTCTTTTTATTTTATTTTAATATATATATTTAAAAAAAAAATATATATATATATATATATATATATATATATATATATATATATATATATATTGTATGTGGGTGAGTATGTGTATGTGCGTGTGAGTGTGTATTCATTAATACACCTACAACCTATTGCCACTTTCTTAATGCAGTACCTGAGGGCTTGGTCCTTTTCATTGTAAAGGTTTTTGATGTATAGACAACAACATAAGCGAGCCATCCATCTATCAATAGCGCTAACACTCTGAGATGATGCGTGACCCCTCCCCCTACCTTTCACTGTAAACAGCAGCAAGTGCCAGATTTCCACTCTATAGTTTTAAGTTGTAATATGACCATTAATCACTAGATGGCAGACATTGCACATGCACCACGTCTTATACCGCCATATTGCAACGTGATTAGGTCTAAACATTTTTGGGGGAAAGCTTCTTGAATGCTATGCAGCACAAACATAGTAGATCAACTTCATTATGAAAATTTGGAGTGAGTTGATTTTTGTGAAAAAATGTCATACATCTGGTTAGGAAGCGTGTGGTCCTATGTGGCCCCCTAGTAGCAATGATGACAAATTGTGGTCGCCTCCATCATTTAAGTTTCCCATCCCTGGTCTGGAAAATAAATAAAGTGAACAGTGCAGCATCATTTTGTTGCAGTTTTACTATGAATATGCGGATTCAGTTATATATCAGACAGAAAATATGTCTGACTGTTTCTACTATTTTTATTTATTTATCAACAGTTTCATTGCAAACTACCCAAGTAATAAATATGTACCAACATAATACACATTGGGGCTGGTATTCAAATGAACACAGCATAGGCACACCTTTTTCCATATTTGTCATAAACTTTCCTTTCTTATGATGTTGCCTTCACCAGTCAACATTTATAATGCCCTTAGATCTGTGTCCTTTTTATGTTTTCTTTTCTTCTCTTTTCTTTCACTCAGTTCGTCTGAGGCTTGATCAAATGTGTGGTGTGGTGCATAAATGTATTGGTGGTGGTGTGGGCGTGGGGGGGGGGGTTGTTCTTCTGACCTCTGTTGGATATTTGTGAGCAAATCTGTGTATATTTGTGTAGCTGATCCACTTGTGTGTGAAGATGAAATTTGTTTACGTTCATGCCGCTGTGCCTGCTTGCTGATATGCCCCACGAAGCCAATAAAAGAACAGCTATTAGCAGGAGTGGATAAACCTTCTTTACACGAGCTTGCAAACACACAAACACAATTTAAGTGCAAGTCAAACTTAAAACTCATCCTCCTCAGGGTTGTTCTTTCCTTGCATCCATCTTTCCGCCTTGACTCTGACATAGCGTATCATTAAGAAACAGACTGTGTGTATCTGTGACTCAGTCTCAGTGTCGCCTTGATGAGCACTCCTATTTAATATAGTGACATCGATTTAGTAAAGTTCCCCTCACCCCCCCCAAAAAAGAATGACAGAGTAATTAATCTTTGTGAAAGTTCAGTCTGGAAGACTTCATGCAAGTCTGCCAAGTCAAGGCATCCCACATTAAGTTCTCTCTTTTCCTTCAGTCACAACCTGACACGCAGGCCTGCCTGTCAAGTTCTGACTAACCTCTTCTCAGCATTATGAAAACCCACACATCTATTCAAGCAATGCTGTTATAACTAAGAGGGGACCAACGTTATCCTCTATTTTCATAATGAACTATTATACTCATAGATGCAAATTAGAAATTGTAGAATATGACACCAGCATAAAAAAAGAAAAGTCTCATGAGGGAGATCTTTGAAAGGGTTAATTGTAATAATGTGAGCGGTTTGTTAAAGTGACTTCAAAACTGTGAATGCGAAGTATGTGAAAATTTACATTTCCAAAGAAGGTCAGTGTCATTCAGTGAATGTGTGATTCTGGCAATCAAAAATGAGTCAGCAGTGCACTCTGAAATAAACGGATTCAGGGGAAGCAAATGAAAAGCATGTGTACACTTCACGTCAGGAAAGTTGCAGTAAAAAAGTAATACCTCATCATCGCATTCAATTACATGACATGTAAGGTACATTGCCTCATTCTTAAATTAATGCCATCAGATTTCCCAGCCATATAAAGAATGCACTTTCCTTGGGGCCAATTTGAGAACAAGATGTATTTAGGTATGAGGGAGATTATCTATGCAGTGAGTGAAACAGGGACCAAGGACTCAGAGAAATCAAGTTGATTGACCAGCAGAACTCACACAGAGTGGCGTTTGCTGAAATGTAATAAAAAGATGATGTGATAAAATGAAGGTGGCAGAGATCATTGTCTTGTGGGATGCAATTTAATCAACGACGTTGCCTCTACTGTGAGCAACTTCATGTACAGATCGAGTGAACTCAACAGCACCATTATAACAAAAGCAGCAACAGTGTGTGCTGAATATTAAAATAGCATTAAGATCTACATAGGAGTGAAATATGTATAAGACAACCTTTTATTGAGATGGTCTGGAATCAGGAGTAGATGAAGTAGAATTCAATGACGAGTTTGGCCAAAGAGGTAACAATTGTAACAATGGCTGGAACATCTAGAGTAACACTAACCGACATCCCAGGTTAAAGTAATGCTAATATAAGGAGACAGTGCTCCAATAAATAGGACCACATAGGTCGTTTTGAAAAGGTGCCAAAAAACGAACAGGCGTTACGTATTTTAGTTTAGCGACCTCTGTCAGCCATGTTAAACAGTGCAAAACTACAAAATTGAGAATCAAACCCGGTCTGTCTGGTGAGAAGATGAGTGTTTATCTGAGGGAGCTGAATGGCCATTGAGGATTTTTGTGTTGACAACATGTTTTCCTAGTGTTGACTACATGTTTTGTTACGGTCTACAACCTCACTGTGCCTTTTTCTAATCTCAACCATTAGTGTCCCATGTAAAGACGTAACATGTACTGAACAACTTCACTGAAAGCCTACTGCTAACTCCAACCATTAGTCCGTGACGGTGAATTAACATACATGTCAACACTAAAAAAACAAGATCTTTATCGATGCAAATTTGTCATTCTGGCCAAGATTTTGGTTAATCTGTGTTAAAGGCTGATATTTTTTTCAGGAATCCCGTGACATCACTGATTGTCGCACCCACCTAATTGGAGTGAAATTTGTTCTCTGCATTTGACCCATCCCCCGACGGAGCGGTGAGCAGCAGCAGGGGCCACGCTCAGGAATCATTTGGTGATCTAACCCACCAATTCTAACCAATGATGCTGAGTTCCAAGCAGGGAGGCAAATGGGTCCCATTAGATAGTCTTTGGTATTACCCAGCCAGGGATTCAAACCACAATCTCCTGATCTCAGGGCAGACATTCTACCACTAGCTCACTGAGCTGGTCACACCTAGTGATCTAGATAAAAATATTTCCATTTTTAAACACTATATTATTTATATAATAATTTATACTATAGTGTAATCAAGTTTTTTATTATTATTGTTATTTATTATTTTTATTTATTATTTTATTTATTGTATCGATTTATTGTATTCTAAATGTATTTATTAACTATTATATTTCCAAGTGATCTATCTACAGTAGACTTACTTTCTATTGTAACCAATATCATTGGTTGCTTGGCTAACCAATAAAATTGGTATGCCCGTAAACACCCGGAATGGCCATTGGTAAATGTCTGACCAATCTATTGGTTAATCAAGTCAATATGATCTTAACCTACTAGATTTTTTTTTTTTTTTTTAACCAATCAATTTTTAGAGTGCACCCTAAGTAATGATTGATCAAACAAGATGTATGAATGGTGACCATATTTTGATTTCCAAAAAAGATGCCATACTGTGTTTGGGAGCACAGAGTGCTACCAGTGAGCTAAAATTCTGGTTCGCTAATATAGCTCGATACCTTAATTGACAAATGAATGAGATGTCATATTCTTCTTGTTATTATTATTATTATTATTATTATTACTATTATTATTGTTATTATTATACTGCATTACATATTAACAGTATGTCCACATTCCATCACATTTTCAGCAGCAAACAGTTTTCTCTGGCAAGCAATCACGTTTAGCTGTCCAAAATCCCACTACTTGTGTACTTTTCTGGGTTCTGTCCCGCCGCCGTCTGCACACCACACACGTCATAGGGCACATATGCCTCCTATTTGTTGTGCAAAGCGTCAGCCAAATTGAACCACATGCCGACACACATTGAATTTGTCCCATTAAAAGCAATGAAAACCGAACATTTTCATTCATTTATAAAACTCTTCCAGACAAAGTGATGGCATCACTCTCATCTCTAGAACAACTGCAATTTCTTGAGAATTACATGCAATCAAATATTAAATGCTTCCTGAAAATCACACGTCAAAAGCTGAGTTTATTATTATTATTATTTGCTCATGTGTATTACTCCATTTGCTGGTATCCACTTTCAAAAATGAGAGTATCATCAGCATAGACATTTGATAGATTTGGATTTCTTGTGTAGACATTCCAGTCTTCCTCAGAGCCGTTGCCGTTTCCTGATGTAGGATGGAAGCCTTTTTATGTCTTGGGCCAACATGTTAGCTAAAATAATAACCACATTTTGTGGTGGTTATAACCAGATCCACTATCCTGTGTTATTTTGGTTTCATGACATATTTCCTCATTTCCCTTTCAGATTAAAATTTAAGATAACAGCGATGGCAATAAAGAGTTGAATAAGATGGAAGGTGATTAATGGATAGCTGACGGTAGACTCAGTTGACACATCAGCAAGCATTTTTTCAGATGAGGGCACAGATGAGGCCAAATCTGAAGAAAAATGAAATACAGCTGTCAGCAAAACAAAAACCGGACTCACAAAAAAAAAAGGATAAAAAAAAAGGAACTCAAGCTGGATTTATGGACGATTTTCTGGAAATCGGAAGCCTGCTGGTGGCCTAAAAAGAAGATTGAATTTGAAATATTTGTTCAATGCTTACAATACAACTAAACAAACTTGTGTGTCGTGAATAAATAGCCGAAACACTCGTGGACGCCGAGGCACACAACTGAAGATAGGTCATATTGGGGGCACCATGTGGTACTTGTAAACACACCCTACCCAAGAGACGATCTACAACCACATTCAATGGTTGTAGATCTTGCTACTTACCCATAACATAATACATGACTCGACACCTTCATATTTGTCTTATAGTAGTGGTACCATGTGTTCCATCCTAACCATATAATAAACCTGAATTGATTCATAATAATATGAAGATACGATTTGGCTTTGTTCAGTATAAAATGAAGAAAATTATCTTCCTGGGTTGCTTGACGTGGTTGTCTTTTTGGGGGATGTGCATGCTGCCTCACAGTCAAGACATTCCACATGTTTTTTTTTTTATGTGTACATTAATAACTATTATATATTATATTATTATATAGTAATTGTGTGTACACTTCGGTAGAATGAACATGAATCAAATTGGGTAATAGCTGTGTATCTGTACTTGTGTGCACTAATTGGTGTTATATAGAGTTACCTACTAGCTTGTAAAATACCGTAAGAGCAGCAGTAAAGCAGCCTAATTGCCCTTATTGCTGGACAGAAGGCAAGAGTGCTGTAGAAAAAAAGAAAAGAAAAAAAAAAAAACACATTTTCTATAGTAGTCTTCATCTCAATGCAGAGACCAAATTGTCAGGGGGGTTGCGTCATCCACTTAAAATAAATGCCAAAGCTTACAAAAACATGTAGTTCCATGATATTAGCATGTACTGTACATACAAATGAACTGTAAGGAATACTCATTAAGATGACTTGAAATTCAAACAAAACATCAGAACAGACAAGAACAAAACATTTACTGTTTTTATTATTAATTATTATTATTTTAAACATGCAAAAAATAAGACAAAAATAAAAACATCAACATTAAAAACAAACTGAGCAAATCATAGTACTTATCGTAAAGTAGATAATGTACCTGCTGACACCTATGAAAGCAGTAGGAGGAAGGAAGTTTAAACTTTCGACCCTCAATTAATACCCCAAGGAATTTGATTTCATCTACACTCTCTATTAAAATCTTTATTTGACTGCTACCAGTTCGCATTTTCTGTGTTGTAAATAATCAGCAGTCATGGACAGGTGTACGTGTTTACTCATTTGTCCATGCACAGCTGTAGTATATTATCAGTGTGTGCACCCCAAAGGTTCCCCTTGTTGTGCAGTCAGACATTTGCTCTGCGGCTCTTTTACACAACAGCTGCTCTTGGCCTCAGAGGCTCGACCTCATCCCATTACTAGTCTGTCTCACATAGCTCATCTGGTGTCATTCAGTGCGCCAAGCTCATGGGCTTGGGCTCTAATCTACAAAGGAATCTACATGGCCGTGCACCCTACCACCTCCCAGACATCATTATACCGCATAAGCCTGCATGACCTCTACATTCTCTACATTTTAATCTCATTCTTCACAAATTCCTGCCAAAGGGACATTTTCCCCTTCATGACCTCTTTTCACATTTGGTACATTATCGACATGTCGGTTGAAGCAATATCTCATGTGGCAAATCCCTTTTGACATGCTTTAAGAATTACAAGACTTATATATTGATGTCTGCGCCTTGACACCGACTCTGAATCATTTCTCATTCATATCCAATCTACATTTACTGTTAGCAGTAATGTGTCATAACATGTAACTGTGCGCATGGGCGGAGTTTTCTTGCTTTTGGTATTTTCCCAAACGTGTGGGAGGGAACACAGCCAACTCCTGACCAATCGAAGCGGCTCCCCTCATTTTCTTTCAATTCAGCGCTGTGAGTGGTTTACATGGCATGTAGATGCAGGAGATCAGCAAGCACAAACTACATTTAGAAGGAAATGCAAGAACATCTCCACTTGCAAAACATGTTGCTGAAGATGATTACTTGCAGATACAACAATGTCCCGGTGCATGTCTATAAAAATAGGGCCTCTAGACTACAGCTTGGTTGAAGATGCTGAAGAATATGAAGAACGTGTTTTTATATAATATACTTTTTTTTGGATCAGTTTGTTTTGTCAGTCCAATAGCCTTAGTCTATGTACGTTTTATAGTTAGCCTATATACTACCATTTTCAATTAGATACAGAATGAAGGTAAAATATCACAATAGAAACTCTTTAAAACTGCTAGGTCAAAAATAACCCAATTTTGGTACAAACTAAATTGGACCGACCCGCTACTTGGGTCACTTTGACCTCAACTTTGGTTATTTTGTACCAAAATAACCCAGAAAGTTGGGTTTGTACTAAAACAACCCAGAAAGGGTCAAATTGACCCAAGTAATGGGTCGTTCCAATTTATGAACAAAATTGAGTTGTTTTTGACCCAGCAGTTTAAAGAGTGTATATGAGTAGAGTACAATATAATGATAAAATCAAGTCAATGCAAGTGACAAGTTCCACTCTACAAAACAAAAAAAATCTGTATCCTTTCTAAATATGCATTTCCTGTTCTCTCACTCTAATCTCACTGGCTGTGTTTCTGAAAAACTCTTCTCCCCAACTACACTCTTAACCTCTTCCTCTTTAGATTTTTAATGAGTCTATATTTAGCTGAATAGAAGGAATGTTTTTTATTTATTTATTTTTTAAACATTTTACCTTGAGCTGCATTCAACCGTCACCTTGGACATTTTCCCCCATCTGTGCTGTGCAAGTGCTTGATGCATTAGTAGAACTAAAATGAATCAGATTTGCTGGTCCTCAAATAAATAACATACTTATTCCATTAGGCACCTCCACATTTAGAGAGCGTGTGAGATTTTTTTGGGCCGCATTGAGCAGCAGCTCAAGGAAGGATGGGCATTGTGATATTTAGATCATCCATTAATTAGTTCATTTTCTACCGTTTATCCTCTTCAGGGTCACAGGTGAGCTGCTGCTGCCTTTCCCAATTGACTTGGCGAGAGTTACAAGAGAGAGAGAGAGAGAGAGAGAGAGAGAGAGAGAGAGAGAGAGAGAGAGAGAGAGAGAGAGAGAGAGAGAGTGATTGAGTGTATGGGAGCTACACACATTTGATAATGGAGGATGTGGTTTATGATGCACCAGAGGCCTGATGCCATCATGTTTGATGATGCTGATTCAATGCTTAGTGGCTGCGTGTGCATTTTGGTATGTAGCGATGGAGCGCTTTAGCTTGTTGACATTCCAGCAGAAGGAAATGACCTTTCTTGATTATCATTCTTGGAACAAATGATCAAAGAGGTCTTTGTTGTAAGTTTTTGTGCATCAAACACATCCATCACCCCTTGAGATTTTGGAGGTCAAATAAAGCATAATAGTATGCTGAGTAAAATGAAAATTTGATAAGTAATCAATGAGTAACTTTGCTCCAGGATTAGCATTATTAACATTAACCTGCATGGTGGTAAGAGTGGTGAAGGAAATGAGCAGCCAAGCTAGCTTTGAGAATGTCAACATCTATGGTGCTAGGAAGTTGTCTATTGATCTATGCATGCTTTATTCAGTCAGTCAGTCAGTCAGTCAGTCAGTCAGTCAGTCAGTCAATCAATCGATTGATCAATCAATTTATCAGCATTTATCATTATATGCATGGTAAGGAAATGCTTCCATATACAATGAATTTCAATTCAATACAAATGTTTTTTTTTATAATGAATGCCAAATATTTAAGAGTAAAAATGTATAACATTTATGGTTTGGACAATAATTAAGTGAATAAAATTAATACAAAATTAAGGCCATTTTAAACCCAACATCCATGTTTTTGAAACGTGGAAGGAAACCGGCAAGGAGAAAATGCTTGCAAGCACAGAAAGCCTCACACAGGAATGCCCTAGCTAAATTTTGGCCACAAACCTCAGAACTGTGAAAAATACAACAGAAATAAAATGAACTTGTAATAATATAATATAATATAATATAATATAATATAATATAATATAATATAATATAATATAATATAATATAATATTTTTTGTGATATAAAAAATTTGACCAAGTTAATTTCAGAGCTTTTTCAACTATCAATGCCACTTTTTTTTTTTTTAGATGGAGGATGTTCATGTGCTTACACAAGTGGGCACACCTCTTATAACTTATAACACACACTCCTGCCACCATTTAAAGTGCCTTTGACTCCAAGTACATTTCAGCTGTTCTTGTAGGCTTTTCTTATACTCGCTCACAGGCATGCATGCTTTCTTGCAGAAGCAGCAAAAAATGTTGAGAGGCCAACTGGAACCGATGAAATTTGGCGGGTAATCATTAAATAGAGGATGGTGTCTGCTACTCCATGGACATTTTATTTATTCTATTTTATTTATTATTATTATTATTTTTTTCCTGGAGCGCTCAGTATTGTTCATTCGGTAATTTTACCGATTTGACGTGTCATCATCATTGTTCTCTCTTTTTTTTTTTTTTAATATATATATGTTTTTTTATTAATTTTTATTTTGTATGTGGTTGTGCATGTGCATGTGCATGTGTCCGTGCGTGTGAGTGTGTATTCATTAGTTCACCTAAAACCTATTAAAAAATCCCATACCGTTTACCTAAACCGAACACTTCAGAACCCATCCTGAGCCGTGAGGCCGTCAGGAGACCGAGGAAGGACCAAAGAAAAGAAAAGAAAGTGACATGGACATTTTAAATCCACTTGTATATGCACCTACAGTCCTGTAATAGGTGTATGCAAGGAAATACTTAATGCTTGCTATGTTAAGGAATGACCACTTCATAAAAGTTGGACAGCATAAACACTCTAAATTAGGACCATAGTTTTAAAGTAGTTCTGTAATCCATTAAGTCATGCCATTCGTCAATAGCAACTTTTTAATAAAAATAAAAGATGAGAAAAGTTTCTATATGTATTAAACTGTTGTTGGTAAAGGAGCACCTTTTTTGTCAGATTTTTAACAACACTCATTGAAGATTGTGTTGTGTAGAGGCATGTCTCATAAATTCAGAGTTAGGCATTGGGAGGCAACTCATGATGCAGCAGAAAACTGTTGTTTTTGCCTTAAAGGCTGTTTGAATCAATCCCTACTTTTGATGACCTAATAACTCTGTTTATGCTTTTATATTGATTTTGGAATGAAGACAAACGGACCATTATTTGAGATAATGGAGTGAAAACAAAAGAGAAACAGGTCTACCTACAAATAAGCCTAACCTGTCAGAATAAAGCACGACTTTAGTAAAGCTGTTGTTTCATAGGTAAGTGCTCATCCATTTCACATGACCTGTGTTTCTTTTCTCACATGAAGACAGAAGACAAACAAGAACCTTTTGAACATTTATCACAAAGCCATCAGTGACCCATGACAAAATGGCTTGACCTGGTCATGGAAAGTATTTGCACCTTAGATAGGGACAAACACATTCACATGCAAGCGAGTTAGTTACAATGGCAGGAAACACATCGACTGTGGAAAGGAATGGTTGAAGCATAACAAGTGAAGAGGGACCAAACTGCTGAGGTAAGGAGAGACACATGACACACATGCACACACTTTACAGAGTTGTTTTCCTTTTTTTTTTCTTTTGCAGATAAAGTCTTTCCAGGGGATTGACTGCATTGTATTTTACAGCTAAACCTACTCTGCTTATGCACGGTCGCCTAACCTCACAAGGTTTCATTGATATATCATTGTATATTTGATTGAAAGATTATAGGTAATATACACTTACTGGATTCATATTTTTAATTTTGTAGCAATTTTCTGCTCTGCAGGCAAACCTGCACGGTGTAATGAGATACAACAATAGGTACAAAAGTGTTTCTTTTTGAAGAAAATCCTCAATTGTGACCAGATTAGCAATTATTTTTTTAAAGTGACAGTGATAACTATGGATGTTCGATACCACTTTTTTCCCCTCTCATAATTGGGGTCTTAGAAAATCAGGCCAATAGCGAAAGACGACCATTGACACTCACATTCACACATATGCATTCACGCTGGAATGCACCAACAAAGCTTTGACTTTAAAACCAGATTAAACCATGTTTTAATGGCACCAGATTAACTTTAAATTTCTCTTTAAACCTTAGTATATTTTTTTACCCTTAAACCAAGTTTAAATTGGATTCTGTTGCACCAGAACTTAAAACTAAAGTCTAAACAGTGATTGAGAACTAATTTTAAACTGACAGTTGGGAAGGTTTAACTTTAACTATGGTTGCATTTTTGATGTGGCTAGACTCTAGCCAGTTAATAATAATTTAGTTCCTTGAAGAAAATTGAGAGAGAGGCTCAATCTTCTTGAGTTTTATGATGAAGATAAATTTTTGGTGAGATACTGCTTTACCAAGGAAACGGTTTTGCAGCTGAACAGACCGGGTGGCAGAAATGCAGCTGCCAAGCAGTATCTTTCTTTTTCACTGTGCTATGGTCCATTTGATTGCCTTTCTTTTTTTAGTGCTCATTTTGCTCAATTGATTCGGTCAGCAGGCTATTTTTCAAAGGAGGAAAAGTTCGAGCAAGTTAACAAGTAACATTAGGCTAACGTTTTTGCTAGCTTGCTACAATGTAACGCTTAGTCGAGGAAAAAACACCCACACCTGTTGAAACAGGCTCGAGGTCTTAAGAGCGCAAGTCAGAACAAATTTGACACCACAAGTTTCCGCTGAGCTTCATTATTATTCTTTTTTTTAAGAGTTTTTGTGTCTCATTAGATGAGGTACAATTAAGACAGCAGGTAATGAATGTAAGTCAACAAACAGTAAAAGTACAAAACACAAGTAGCTTTATCACACATGCAGCTAAGTTCCAACCAATTGCACTTTCTCCACGTTTTGAGCTCACTGAGATATGAATCTAATCTTTCATATAATTAAATTATACTCAATAGCATTCATTATGATGCAGGAGTGACCTACTTTTTCGTTCCTGCTCTTAATCCTCTGCAGTCTTTCTCGTGTTTTTCCTTGCTTCCTGAAAGTTGACGAAGGGTCATCACAGGCAGGGCCGCTCATGTGCAGCGGCACACACATGCACACACACTCACACATACATGGACTCGCGGGTGCACACACATCAGCAAAGGGATGGGTTCCTTTAATAATACATCACTGCGCTACAGCTATGTGTGTGTGTGCGTGCGTGTTGAGGACGTTAGCAGGTGGTTAAAAAACTAGGGAACCGAATCAAGGTGTTTTTGAGAGTGTGTTTGCAAAATTTGCAATTAAGTGTTGGTGTTTTGTGTCTAGGGACAAAGACATCTTGCCATCCAAGTTTGTCACTGATCTGTTTCAATTTCAAATCATGCGTTTGAATGATGGCGTCGTGTTTCAACGCTTTCCTACTCACCGACAGACAGGCAATCGGTGCTATACACTGCGCTTTTACTATGGAGTTAAAATGAGCTAGTGGGCTATAATGTCAGGTTGAGGGTGCTGAGCGTACCTGCTCTTGGTGGGACGGAGAGTGATGAGACTAAAACAAATGATGTGTGCGAAGGACACAAAGGGAGAAAGATGGCCAGCTTGGAGGAGATGACAGAAAGCAGAGGCGGTAATGGTCCTGGTGAAAGGGAGATAAATGGTGTAAGAAAGTTAATAACAAGCATTGTGGTTCCTCAGCACAGAATAGTGTAGAGAGTAGATGTTAGCAGAAATGAGAGGAGAGGAGAGACTGAGTGATAATTTATGAATTTCTTCAAGCAATGATGTTTATTCAGTCTTAGAAGAAATTAAATGAATGCACTTCCCAGAAGCAGAAGCCTTTGACATTTAAAAAAAGAAAAATGACGTGCAACAAGCTGCCAACCTGTACCTACACCTGCCAACATCATTTGTGAGGTCGGAAATCAATGACGTTGGACAAGATGGTCTGTCTCGTAAGCTCGCAAAACAGCTCTTCCACGCCAAACTCTTCCGACCTTGGTGAATGCAATGGGGCACATTCATCTTAGAACAGTCCAGGATCTTGTGCTGTTCCTACAATATTCAAAAATAAAATGCTCTTGGTATGCTTGGTAACTGTATGTTATCTCACTGGTTTGCTGGTTCAAAATGTTAGCCAGCCAGTGTCACCTACAGTTAGGGCTGCTCGATTATGAAGAAAATATTAATCATGATTATATTGGTAATAATTGAAATCATGATTAGGACAATCATTTATGTTTTGGTGCAAAACAGGAAATTGTTTAAACATAAAATAGATTAAGACAAATAAAATGATTTGAAACAATACAATTATGCAAGTTCCTTTTGGATGAAACAAAATGGGGGCAAATTTATTCATTTAAACAACTCAATTGAAAAATAAGCATTATAATTATTTTTTAAGATTATGTTGATTTTGTAATTGTGGAGTGTAATAATTGAAATTGTAATTTAATTTCGAATAACAGTGGCTTTAGGCCGCCTCACCATTCCAACTATGAGGAGAGCTCGTTGTCAAATATCAAGATTGCTAATCTTCCAGACACCATCTGGCATAAATAGAGGTTCCCTAAGGGCTTTAAATTGTAGCTAAAATAAAAAAAATATATATATAAAAAATTAAGCTTTGAAAAATGCTATATACCCCACTGCTAATCACCCATAACGTTGAACGGTTATATGAAAAACAAATAAACTGTACATGAAAGTAATATTTTCTTCTGTAACTTATTGCTTCCTTAATTAAATACCATTAAATTTAACATAATTAAATAAAAATAATCAGTTTGCACATCACTTGTCAAGTGGAATCCTCACATCTACAAAGTAGTTCCTTTAAGGTTCTTTTATTGTGGCTCTCGTTTTCCTTTTGTAATACAGTACTATCAAGAGGTAAAATGAGGGCCACCAGACCCCAAAAACAAAGAGCTGACAGCAAGCATCAAGAAAGCCTTGGCTTCGCAAGACCCCCAGGCAATGCCACGGTGCATCGAGGCAGTGAATAAGGCAAAGAGAATCCAACCAACTATTGAAGATTGACATATCGTTTTGAAAATACCGTCCATCCATCTTTTTTCCCCCCCATGCAAAACACTGGGAAGTATGCATGGTGATTTCTTTACGTTATTCAGATTTTTTTACATCCTGTTTTTGTGGGTTTTGTAAGCTGGAAGCCCAAATAATTTAAAAACAAACACATAAATACTTAAAATCACTTAAGTTGTGGGCCCTGAATCTATAGTCTATGAAAGTTTGACTTTTTGAATAGAAAAAAAAATGTTGACGAACACCTGAGTAACTTTGTTGCGTAATTTAATTAAACATACATTGGTGTATGCAAAGAACGTAGCGCATCATGGTGCATTTTCAACAAAAGAGTCCTATGTTAACGTCCTAAATTTATTTACTTATTTATTTATTAATGAGCGTATTATTTTACTGTGAAGTAACTTCAGCGGATCATCATGCTGTTGCTGGTTGGTGTATAGTGCACATTTGCAATTCCTGTAATAACTATTATTAAAACCATTATATTGTTTGTGACATATTAGGAAGCTTGCTTATGAGTTGTTTAGGTTGCACGAAAGAAAGGAAATATTTGCAGAAAACATAAAATGAGAAGTTCTCTAGCTGTCACAACATAAAAGGAGCAGACGTCAGAAATGTAAGAGCTGAAAAGCACGAGGAGATAGTCACAGAAGAACACCATGTGATTTCTACAACATGCAAGCTGTAAGCTGTAACTGGCTTGTCAACCACCGCTAAGCAAGTGGGAGCAGGCGACGATAAGGGAGGCAATTAGTGAGAGGGAGTAAAATATACAAAGTGACACTGGGGATGAGGGGACAGGTTGAAAGTATGAAGTTAACACTTTAAACAGAGCGAAAAAGGAAATCCGGGAAACTGTGGTGGAACAGGGAAATAAGGTGCACGTTAACCCAGACATTCAGAACTGGGAGGCCCACATGCTAACCAAAAAGCTACTTACCATTCTGCCTCAAAAAATATTAAACACAAAAATAGTGTCATACAAAGATAGCACACATTAAAAACATCATCATTTCAGTGTCCTGTTCAGTCACATGGCCTTCAGCTCTTCTTGGCTCTAATGAACTGAAATTGCTGTAAATGTGGCTTTTTTTTAAGTCTACCACACGTATCTTGCATCCACTCCTTCTTTTCCTCTTTTGTGTGTTTATTTTTAAGACCTTTTTTTCTTGCCTTTTATGAAGAACATGTGCCCTTGTCTCATTTTGTGTGTGCCAAGAAGCTGCTCAATGGCCACCCTGCTGCAATACTTGAGCCCCTCGGGGTTAATGTCTTAGAGAGAGAGCGACTGCGGCAGTTACATAAAAGGATATTTAAAAAGAGTGCCTGCAATAGAAGGAGCTAAAGGGAAGACTGGACATCATGCTCTGAAGATGAACATGAGTCTGCCAAGGAGCACGGAGGAGATTTAGTGAGACAAACAGTGCAGGGTAAGACTTGCTAAAAATAAAAAAATAAAAAAGTTTAAAAAATAATAATAAGAAAAAGAGAGTTGAGGAATACTGGAAAAGTGTAATGTAAAAGAAAAGGGTTATTTTTCAGTTTCTATTCTTTCAGATACAATGAAAACAGCAAAGGCCCTAGAAATGAACCATGTGGAACACCATATGATCACTTTCTTTCTTTTTTTTAATACTCGAGATAGTATGAAGGGATTATCATTAAAATAATAAAGAAATCACATGGCGTTCCATCACAACAGTCACAAGTGGACTGCTAAGTGCACCAAATTCCCTGCAGCAAGGCGTCATCACCGATCATATGAGTTGGGTGTGTGTCTTCTGAGTCTAGCTGACTGAACTCCGAGGGTTTAGATTCTGTGTGTCCTTGACGTCAAGTCCTATTAAAATTTATTTTATTTGATAGTTGTTTTACATTTGTTATGTATTGTTTCTCATGTATTACATGCTCCTCCGGTTTATAAAATTTGGTTTGATTTTTCACTTTTTGTTGAGTCTTCTTTGGGTCCAAGAGCCTGTGTGCCTTGATACAAAAGCAAAATGCCATAACAAAAATAACAAATAAACTAAACTCAGGATCAACTCAAAACTTTACTGAAAGATGCATTTTTAGCTACTTCATGATTATAATTACAAGTGGACAATACTTTACCTTTCATTCACTTTGATGCATGGAATCTCGGCTGGGGTTGATGTCATCAGGTGGTACCCATCATTTTTGGGTGTTTCGACCCCGAACCACAAAAGCCTTTTGACGTTCGATCAGAGGTGGTGGTCAAATCGCAGCCCATCTCCTGCTCCTGTCCTCTTCCTGTTGCCTCCCACGTCCTGCAAGCTGCTCTCTCCTTTCCTGTCATCCAGATGGTCATTCTCCACACTGATGGAGCAGGGAATCCTCTACAGTCAATGTCGACTGGTGACAGCCATGCCTGTCATCCTTTCTCCCAACAGTCACTTAGCAGGTCTTGGTAATTGCCGTTCTTTCTTTCGAAGGTCTGTTCATAGTGCTCCTCTCATGGGACAGTGAGTTTGACGAGGAGGATTTTCTTTGCCTCGTCAGACCACAATACAACATCTGGACAACTGGGGCAAGGTTATTTGTCCATCCAGGTCTATCTTCATGTCTTAGGCTGGTGAGGGTTGAAATACGTAGTAAAAACCCTGCCACAGTTTAACTTTAGCCAACTGGTGCGTCTACTCAACCAGAGCTCGCTTACCTGGCGGTTGAGTAGAGGCACCGGTGCCCAAAGTCACATTGGTAACGTTAGTGAAGTCATGCTTTGAACGTGTTCTATCTGACATGTCTTATTTGGTCTCAATAATTCAATTCAATTCAATTCAAACATTTTATTTCATTCTTTAAAAAAAAAAAAAGAAATGAAAGGTGTAAAGCTTATATCTGATCATCACTAAAAAAAAAAAGATCAAGACAAAATAAATTACAGCAAGCAGTCAAGACGCTTTCAATATACAACAATTAAACAAAATAATTCAACGGCATGACCTTGTGCTATATATATATTTTTCCAATAATTGTGCTTTTATAATAAAAAAAAAATACAAATAGACTGACAGGATTTAGTTTTATGATCCAGATTGTTCCACAAACTGACACCTAGAGTTGAAATACATTGTTCTTTTTGTTTTATTCTGTATTTAGGTTTGGGAAAAAAATATCTGTTCCTCTTAATTTGTACTTACTTTCCATAAAAATAAAAATAAAAAAGAAATTAGATTTGCATGTTATTGGTAAAATTTCCTGATGGGCTTTGTACATTATTTTATTTTATTCATTAAATATTTTAAGTTTTTAGTTGTATAGATATTGGGTTAGTGTGATCTCTGTATCCACATCCAAAAATGACACAAATAGTACGTTTCTGTAAAAGAAAAATGGGTTCAGTCACGGTGTAGGTTTTGCCAGAACACCCCCACATTTCAATGCAATAGGTCAGGTATGGAACAACCAATGACATCAATGACAATAATCATGCATAATTGTGATTCTTTTTGTTTTAAATGTAATATTAATAACATCCACAAATTTTATGGATTATATGTATAAAAAGGATAATTTTAGATGAAAATATGATAGCTAATTAATAAAGATAGCAGATCAGAGATGCAGTTAAGAGCATGGTTTTGATGTTTAGGAGATGCAGTTATGAATGTGGCTATTGAGGGAAACACACTTACCAGCAGATGTGTTTACAAAAGAAAAAAAAAAAGTCAATCTGCATTCTTCAACTGAAACCCATCAACATGGCTGGCATGTGCGTGCCCTCAGGCTAAAAACACATTCAAGTGCAGCAGTTGTGGAACAGACTGTACTATCGCAGAGTAAACTATTTGAGTCTCATCCAAAATGACAAGGCAGAGAGGGGACATGTTTTATATGTCATTCACGGGACACGATTTCAGTTTCAATTTCACCAGTATGACAGGCATAATTAATCTTGTCCATACTGACCATTTCCCCACAAAACAAGAAAAAAATAGTCGGAATCGGTATGTGTCTGCCAATGTTCGACTCAGGGCTTGCTTGCGATGTTTTCAATATGGGGCAGTACGGGTGGTCAGCATTGCTGCCTCACACAAAGAAAGTTGCAGGTTTGAATCTGAACTATAGCCTATGTATTTACTCTAGCTTCCTTCCACACTGCGATAACAAGCACAATTTGGTCTATAACTGGACAGGGACTGGGGTTGGGTGATTTCCTCTTTTTACATCAACGTCGTACCATGATCTGAACGTCTTGCTTTCAGACGCATTTTTGGAAATAGGCAGTTCAAAACAAATAGTATGCCATGGTGCCTTGAGATACAAGCGAGCTCATCGGCTGCTTGAGCGACAGGTGTCCGCGGCACGGAGCTCCATCTTTGGCTGATAAGAAGCCAATTCGTCCTGCTAACCTTGGCTGTAGTTCGGTTCGACATTTTCGATTATGTGGACGATGTGGAATTTAATGTCAATAAAATCCAAAATATTATGCCGACACTTTTATATTTTCACAGATTGAAGTCAGATAATATTAATACTATTATAGGACTATTACTAATGCTTCGTTTAAGAAGCATAATTTGGGCCTTGTATTTTTTCCCCTTCAGATTCCCCATGTTTTTTTGTTTTACATCTTAGGGCGCACTCACACCAGGGCCGTTGTATTGTGCCCAAGCACGCTTGCTGCTAAAGTCCGGATTTAATAGGTAGTGTGAGCGCAATCGATCCGGACCTGGGTATGGTTCGGATCCGCAGTTTAGCACGATTGGGAGAGGTGGGCCCGAGAACGGTACGGTTGCTTGTGTGAGTGCGCCCTAAGAAACCGAAGCGAACTGTTCTTTATTTTATTTTATTTTTTTCTTGGAGAGCTCAGTATTGTTCATTCGGTAATTTTACCGATTTGACGTGTCTTCATCATTGCTCTCTCTCTTTTTTTCTTTTTAAATATATTTTTTTAAATATTTTTTTATTTTGCATGGGAGTGAGAATCTGTATGTGCATGTGTGTGCATGCGTGTGAGTGTGTATTCATTAGTTCACCTGAAACCTATTAAAAAAATCCCATACCGTTCACCTAAACCGAACACTTCAGAACCCAGCCAGAGCTGTGAGGCCGTCAGGAGACCCGAGGAAGGACCAAAGAAAAGAAAGGAAAGTGAAATCCAGCACCGACACGACAATCGATCCGCACCTGAGTACGGTTCGGATCCGCAGTTTAGCACGATTGGGAGAGGTGGGCCAGAGAACGTGCGCCCTAAGAAACCGAAGCGCTAAAGCGAACTGTTCTGTCTCCCTCTGTTAGTCACTATTATTTTTCATGTTTCTTGGACGGTCGGTGACTGTGAAGACAAATTCCTTGTATTTTTAACATACTTAACCAATACATCTGATTCTGATAAGATGATGTTTCTCTCAAAGAATCACAAGAAGCACACAGAAGAGAAGCACCTCTTGCTGATTGCTGGCACGTGTTGTTTGATGCCAGACCCTGTAAAAGAAGGTAATATATGATACACAGTGAAAGAGACATGTGCATGCAATTTTGGGTCGATGCGTGTTGGGATGAACAAGCAGTCATTGATGTGAAGAAGCTTATCAACAGCATTTATTGATTGGACTATAAATGTTCAGCAAGTTTCGCATTAATAACTCCCCACACGCCTCTCTTCTGTACATAACACAGACACAATTTACTCCGACACTGCTGCCACATTGATAATGACTGTAATCAAGCTCCCTGCAGCATTGTGTGTGCGTATGTGTGTCATCATGTGCTGTATTTGCCCACTGATAGAGTCTAAGCCTTGTTTTCACAGAACAATGATAATGTTGGGATTGCAACTCTGCCCTTTGTGTGTGCAGTTGGGTTTTTTCTGGGTAATCCACCATTTTCTCACGTTCAAAAAACATATATGGTAGGTTAAGTGAAGACTCCAAATCGTTCATCGGTGTGAGAGTAAATGACAGATTTTTCTATACATGCTGGCGACCATTTTGTTTCGTTGCCCTAAGTCAGTTTGAATGGTTTCCAGCTCACCAGCGACCAGCACAATAGAAATATAGATGGATGGATAGTATTATTATAATGACTTTCAGATGTGATTATTTCTCAGAAAAACTCTCGCGAGTGGGCTTGCTGGTAAACAATGTTATTAGTATTCATAGTTAGCCATTCCTGCTCATGCAACAGCCAAATGTTAAATAATCATCTTTATGTGATGAAAATGAAAGGATGGGAACAGAAATTTAGGGCAGCTAAATAGAAGAACTATTCCCTTCTAGGTGGTAACATACTAATGAAGAGGTTTATTAATATTATATTACATATCTGCCAATGCTCCCTACTAATGCACAACCAGTAAAAGAAAAAGAAGAAACCAGAATATTAATACATTTTTATGAATACATGTCCACTCTCACACACTTAAAATGGGATTTCTGTGTTCTGGGCTTTAGTCTCGCCGAGTTTGCTCTTGTGCTGGTAGAATTAAATATGTAAGAATTACCTTGAAATACAAAGAACATGGTTAATGCATTAGTGCGCCAAACCTTTGACAATGTCTAAGTTTAGCAGTACAGAAAGTGTATAGAATTCACCCAAGTTCTCACTCTTAATGCTTTTCTTTTTTACAGTTCACTAAGCTCTAAAGCAAACCATTTTGTGTCCGAGTTTGCTTTTAATATTAAATAGATAAATTACTGAAATAACATAAATATCACCCTACTACCATTTAAGAGTACAGACATTCTCCTATAGGTCAATAACTATAGGTGTGTCTTTTTGATAAGTCCATAATTATACAGTACAGTATTTCTTACCTCAATACGGGGAATTGTGAGTCGTTTAACTGATTTTCATTGTTCATACAATAGTGACCGAGTTCTAATATATTCCACCGAAGCCATGTAATGCATGACAAGTACTGTATGTTTATGTCAATAAAGAGTGTAGATTTTAGATATATGTAAGGAATGGGTGAATACCAACACCAGATGTCGATATTGAGCTGATTTTCCAGCCCTATTTCAAGGTATCGTTTTCACGACTGGCATGATAGGGTGTGCGTGGGAGAGGGTGGACCCAAATCCGGGGAGAAAGAGCAGGGAGACAAGAATGGAGAGTTATGTAAGGAGACCGGTCGCCAAGACAGGCCAGGGCGCGAGGAGACTGGATGCCAATACGAGGAAGGTCGAGAGGAGACGGGTCGCCAAGACGGGCCAGGGCGAGAGGAGGCTGGCCAGACAGAACATGGGCAACTTGATAGAGCGTGGACGACTCGACTGAGACGAAGATAACTTAACTGTGACGTGGACGACTGTGTTAGCTGTGGCAATGAGCACAAAGAAGACTTGGCAGTGAGGACAACTACACTAAGACGTGGACAACTAGACTGAGACGTGGACGACTACACTAAGACGTGGACGACTACACTAAGACGTGGACAACTAGACTGAGACGTGGACGACTAGACTGAGACGTGGACAACTAGACTGAGACGTGGACAACTAAACTAAGACGTGGACAACTAGACTGAGACGTGGACAACTAGACTGAGACGTGGACAACTAGACTGAGACGTGGACGACTACACTAAGACGTGGACAACTAGACTGAGACGTGGATGACTAGACTGGGACGTGGACAACTAGACTGAGACGTGGACGACTACACTAAGACGTGGACAACTACACTAAGACGTGGACAACTAGCCTGAGACGTGGACGAGTACACTAAGATGTGGACAACTAGACTGAGACATGGACGACTAGACTGAGACATGGACAACTAGACTGAGACGTGGACAACTAGACTGAGACGTGGACAACTACACTAAGACGTGGACAACTAGACTGAGACGTGGACGACTAGACTGAGACGTGGACAACTAGACTGAAACGTGGACGACTACACTAAGACGTGGACAACTACACTAAGACGTGGACAACTAGACTGAGACATGGACAACTAGACTGAGACAAACACAGACTCCCACACGTAACGTCAACAATGCTCCCACACACAGGCTGGACAAACACAACAGACTAAATACACCAACACTAATAAAACACCTGGGGAACACAATAGGCTAAGGTCACTGATTGGTCACACACAGTGGGAAGTGAAGAGACACACAGGTGGACGTGATCAGACATAACAAGACAGGGGAAGAACTCAGGAACACATGACAAACACCAATCACAGACAAACACAACAAACTCACCCAAAACAAACAAAACCCCAACCCATACAAAATCAAAACATGACAGGGACGGCTCCCAGACGTCCCTGAACAAAACAGGCCAAAACGGGGAGGGCAGGGACCGGTACGGGTTTGTGAATACTGCCCTTGGACAGTACCAGTTCCGGACTACATACAGGGGCAGAAGACAGGCTCAGGGCATGCGCCGTCAGAGCGTGACCCGAAGGCGGACGCGACGTTTCTGCCGCCTGTCGCTGGATCCGATGACGGTCACAGTAATCGCGCCG
Source organism: Vanacampus margaritifer (assembly GCF_051991255.1). Classification (NCBI taxonomy): domain Eukaryota; kingdom Metazoa; phylum Chordata; class Actinopteri; order Syngnathiformes; family Syngnathidae; genus Vanacampus; species Vanacampus margaritifer. Next base: position 14,765,210 of record NC_135436.1, read on the forward strand.
CCGAAAGGGGATCCGATGACGGTCGCAGTAATCACTGATTTGTCACACACTGGGAAGGGAGGAGACACACAGGTGGACGTGATCAGACATAACGAGACAGGGGAAGAACTCAGGAACACATGACAAACACCAATCACAGACAAACACACCTAAAACAAACAAAACTCCAACCCCTACAAAATCGAAACATGACAACGATGGCGGCCGATATTGTTATCACCCTTGTGGCTGCTTAACCATCAGGAAGCATGAATTAGAAATGGGAAGAATCAAAAAATTGCCTTTCATTTCACGCATTTTTAAGGAAAAATGCTATATTGGGATATAAAGATCTTTCATTAAACTATCCGTCATATTTTGGGGTGAAGAATTTTATGTACCAAAGAGTACTAGTAGTATTGCTACTTGGTATTAGCATTGGTGACTACTCACGAGGTGAGTGCTTGGACTGGTATCGGTCTGAAAGAAGAAGTGGTATCGAACACCCCTAATATATGCAGTCTTATGTGTGAATGGTCGAGCTATGACAGTCTCAATATGAATGAAACAAAAGTGAAGACGAAAGGGCACGCAGCAAACCTTAAACAAAATGATAATGGCACACAGACATAAAAGACACCAAAACAGAAGCATTTTTGTCAATAAATGTGTGTGTGGGCATTCTTAGCTAGTTATTGAAGACTGCGCAAGTGTTTACTTAAATATCGGCTGTCTAAGAGTAGCATACTCTTAGTATATTGTTTACAACGTATACCATATTTATATGGCAATGTTCACTTTTAGTAATGGGGCATGTGACAGGATTCAAATAACTACAATTAAACTTACACTCTATTTGTTCTGCTCTGACCTGAATTGTTGCTCTGCGTGTTGGCAAAGAAAATGAATGCTTGTTTCAGATTGATGACTTGTATCACCCACCCTTGTGTGGAAGAAATGTCATTTGGTTTAGTCTGTTTGTGCAGTACATAGTGTATTATAGGCAAACAACCTAGAATTAACTATATGAAGAACAAGCTGACATCTGATTACAGGCATTGCTGCAAATAACTCAAAAAGACATACAGCAATATCTTATCGTTGACCTTTTTTCTTTTTAAAGCAAAATCATGGTTTATGAAGAGAAAAAAGTAATGAAAACCACAATCAATCAACACTATTCTCTTGAATCCCTTCACTGGCTAATTTAAAGTTTATGCTTTGGTCAATAATTGAAATGTTAGTATACAGTATTATTTTTATTCTCAAGAGTATGTCACGGTGAACCGTCATGTTTCTTGAGGGCAAACAAAAAAAAGCTCCTATTTAGACTTAGTCAAGTTAAAGCCAGTGAAAAGTAAAAAAAATAATAAATAAATCAATGGTTTATATTTTTATTGAACATGTAAACATAAAGAAAACACATTACATGTCTAAAATATAAATTTAAGTAAAAAAGAAAGCAAGAATAGGAAGAAAGAAAAGGAAGTTAAAAACTTATGTAGTTTTACCCCTTATTAGTTTTATGTTGATAAAATAATAAGGTAATGTATTTCAACAAAAGGAAATGTATAAATGTAGTCATATATACAAGTGCATTTTAACATACGCACATTTTCCAGCGACATATATACATAAAATTCATAGACATATACCATAATATATTTATAAATCATTTGTTCATTCTCACATATACAATTTTCATTACGCTCATACCCATACATCCAAAGAAATTACAGCATATATATATATTTTTTTTAACAGCTCATGAGTCTGATGTAAGTAATTTTTAAAACATTTTTTTTTTAATTCAGCAAGTGACTGACATCTTTTCAGTTCCAAAATCATTCCACAAATTAACAGAATTTACAGAAATACACCTATGCTTGTTGAAAAAAAATTGTAGACACCCCTTATGTTATAAGGACTCTCTCTAATTTCAGACAGTTTCTGAGTACTGTGGCAAAGTAGATTGTTGTGTACTTTATACATTATTTGTGCTATTTTAAATTCAACTAAGTCGTATAATTTCATTGCATTTGATTTAATAAATAGAGAATAAGTTGGCTCTGTGTATTTTGATCGATTTAGAATTCTTATGGCAATTTTTTTGCAGTTTGCAATTTAACAGTATTCATTAAATTTGCATATGAGGCCAGTTACTTCTGGGCACTGTTTTAGTAGCAGAATTCATGTGACACGAAGCAAATCATCTGCTCTTCACAGAAACAACTTTGTTTTTGTACTCCATGAGTTTTCCTCATTTGTATTTAGATCAATTTCTTTTTTTCTTACTTGTTTTCAACTGTGCATTAATACATAATGCCTTGAAACCTTCAGCTGAACTTTGCAATTGTGTTTGCAACTGCAGCCTTTAGCAGCATTGACTAGTAAGAACACCCCCTTGTACTAGTTTTGGATTTGAAAAAAAAACAAGATCTTTCGATCTACAAAGTGACCCACAAATTAAATTGCTGAATCCGTCTCTTTTATCCCCCAAGTGGAACAGCCTGCAGTTAGCTACACAAGTCAGTTCTGCCAATGATACTATTGTACTTTTCTATTTCCTAAACTATAAGCATGCTAAATATAGCTATAGCAGTAATCAGTTGTGACTGCGGCTGTAATGATTCACACTGTGACATGGCGACCACTCAAGGGTGAGGCAAATCCTGGCCAATCATGGAACAATCACACCATACAGAAAGAAAGGCAAGATAAGGATAATCCCGAACATCCGTGCATTACTGATATTTCCAAAAGTTTTCTTTACACGGTGAAAACGAATGGCTTGTCTTGCTTTTGCCGGTGACTATTTTGACTTGTGGCGTAAGATCGAAATTGTCCATAAAATTTATTTTGAGCATGTTCATCACATCTGTAAACCTACATCCTTCATAACAGAATACTGTACTTTAATCTTTCCCCAAACTCCCACTAAACAACCTATAAAGATCAGGATGTCACGTGACTAATTTGTTTACGCCGCCATGCTGGCATATGATAGTAGCGAATGATTTACAATGGAAAGCAGTCATGAAACTAGCGTTTATCAATGATTATTTGGCATTGAGGGGTTAAATCACTCAATCTTCTTGTTGGAAGTCTTTTGTTTACGGTATCTTAATCCTTTCAGTGAAAAAAGATGAAAAAAAGCAGATCAATTGCACCAAGGTGACAACAGGGGCGATGTTGATGGGCATCTAACTTGGTATAAGCGGTGGACATTAAGGGTCACTTAGGCTAGTAGTAGCGCATAAAAATACAGTTAAATAAATGAAAATGACATTAATTTGCTTGAATGCTGGATAAAAAACATCTGATGAAAGTAGTGCTGGCTGTCAATGTTAACTCATTGATTATTCACAAAAAAATGTTGCATTAATCATGCATTAACACAGATTAATCACACGATTCATTTTGACCGCAGATGATCCTTTAGCTTGACAGTGGATGGTTACGTTAAAGGTAGCACATGTTGGATTTGAGCAAAAAGCATTACTACATGCATTAAAGTAAAGCATTTAATAAATCTGTGCGTATGACAGTCAGAATATTTGTTCATGTCAAACTATTGTTTTTTTTATTTTTATTATGCAAGTAATTAAATGATAAACTAGGATGAGAGTGGAACAGTTGATCAAAAAATGTTGAAGACGTCCTCATAACATTAAATGTTGAAAGAATTAACATATAACAGGTGTTCTTCAAATTTGATTGACAAAAAATGTTGATAAAAAGCCTTTTTAATTAAGTGATTAATCACAATTCTAAGATGTCATTAGTCTAATTTAAAAATGTAATCATTTGACAACTCTAGATGAAAGATGAGGTTTTCAATAAGGTTAGCAAAGCAGCATTGTCCTTACTAGCATGTCAGCATCCTACATATATATATAAAAAAATACACAAAAAAAACTTCACTTTAGTGGCCAATCACATGACATTTTTTTTTTTTAAATAAAAAATAAATAAATAAATAAACACACATCGGGGAGAGCACAGCCGTTCACCTGTTTACCAGAAGCCTGCCTTTTGAATTCACCGAGGCGGACAACTCCCATTACTCACAGGGCAGGGGAGTGGTGAACAGCAATACGCATAATTAGCACCAAGCTTTTTATCCTGCCAAAATGGCGTTGTTTACATTTGCAGCGTATTGTTGGATGCATGACGTCAACACTGGAACTCTATTCAGTCGTTTGAATGAACAAAATAGAGTGGAATGTCGAACTTATTCTCCATATTATATAACAGTACAAGCAACAAAAAGTAGTCTATTAATACGCGTCACATCTGAAATTAGATTTTAATTGTCTAAAAGACAGTAAAATATTTAGCTCATTTTAAAATCCTTCCCTCCATTTTCTATATTATTCTCAGTAGAACTGTTGGTATCCCAGTTGAGGCGGGGCACACCCGGGACTGGTCGCTAGCCAATTAACTTTTTTTTCTGGTCCTGCTACATTTTTGCTTGTATTTTGCCTCATGCAAAATGAAAAACAATGGCATATGCCAGCCCCGCTACAGTATCTGGCATGCTAGACTGCATAACAAACGAGGCGCTGATGAGACTGTCCCGCTGGACGGAGGGCTGGCAGGAACACAAAGTCAGACTGACACATACTAGGGGAATTACCTCAAAATGGCGCACCCGCGACCTGAGTGAGGAGAAGCAGTACAGAGAATGAATGGAGGGATGGGAATTTTACAATTGAATCACGGCGTTGTAGCAAAATGGACAAAGTTTGAAAAACTATGGCTATATGCTTCACACTTGTTAGTTACGTGTTTAACTTGACAAAGTTAAAATGCATCTCTTGCCGTAGGCTACATACTCTTGCTTGATTCACTGTTGCCTTTTTTTTTATTGGACTGCACATATTTTTTTTTGATGATTTATGTTTTACTTTTTTCTGTTTGCCTTAAAAGTGGGTTCTCGGGAGAGGCTTTGGAAATATATAATCTTGGGCACACGCATACTCATGTTCACAGGAACCAAGAGACAATCATCTCAGTCTTAATTGAAAGATGTAATCTTGCAAATGGAGGCTATGAAACATTCCGAATGTGTGTGCGTGCGCACGTGCGTGTATACGCTTGCGTGTCGGCCTCAAGAGACTCATTCAGAAACATAAAAATGGTGACCTGTCTTTTTCTCCTTTTCCCTCCATCCTCATATTGTACTCGCTTTTCTCCACCTTTCCAAAAGTCCACTTCCTCTGTCTGCACTAGCCTGATATATTTCCCATCACTGCTCCTCATACGCATCTACCATCCCATTCCTTCTTATTTCCCCTCGACTGGCTCAAGCCTTACTCTTTTCTATCCCCCCCCCTCTTCTTCCATCGCACTGCTGTCATCCAACACACTCACCCACTCAATCACTCAAATTTCTCCTCATTTCATTCACCACGATGCTAATAGTTAGCGTGTCTCCGAGGTCTTGCTCACAAATGATCATATTCCTATGGTCTCTTTAACCCATGGGTCCCACTGATGACATCTGTTATGCCCGAAAAATATTTTGCAGCACTTATATTTAAAGTCGCCTAAATTTGGTATTTGCACGGTAAAGTTGTCCCAAAAAGTCAATCCATTGTTCATTGTAAGAAACCAGGACCAATTGTGAGTCTGTGCAATGCGTAGTATTTCTTTGTTTACCAACCAAGGCCATAAACAATAGACAGCAGTACAATTCATATAATATTGTCAAACCTACAGTTGACTCTTTCCAATTTGACATTATGAATAAGATCAGTTGCATATAGCTGCCTGACATGTTTTGTTGAAATGAAGTGAAGACCCATAGGGAGATATACAATGTGCGAACACTGAATGTGTTGATCCATTCGTATGGTGGCCAAATTACGTTATGGTCTATTGAGGTTGGTGTTGGTGATTGATGTCATAACCTCGTCTGTGGCTGTGCTACACATCAAGAACATTCAATAGGATGATTGAGACATGCTGTTCACACAAACAAATATTCCTCAAAACACTTCAGTTTGTTTCTGTAAGTGGCAACCTGACTATTATTATAAAACAATAGATATCATATTTCAGCACGTCGAAGGATGATCTGACTCTTTTTGCTCAACGAGAACTTTAATATTACTCCGATTCAGACGTTCGAGTTAACCCTAACTCATCAGCTTAACCCGAGCCGTGCTGCCCTTGAAAGACATCTGAAACATTGCTTTCTTCAATAAAAGGATGAGGCAATATTACTCAAAATCAAAAATTCAGGGATTGGCCAGCTACGCTGCAAGTTGCCTGACAGATGGGATCAGCTCCAGCATGTGCAGCAAGATGGATGGCATCGTCCAAATATGGAGGGCCGAGGGCCTCACAATTTCTACCAATAAATTATTACTTTAATTTTTCACCTCTTTCACATACAACTTTTCAAATTTTAAACACCATCAATATGTAAATGTACAAGTTAGGCAGTGTTTCCCCACACCATGTTAATACGAGGGCGGGACACCCAAGTAAATTGGCCACCACCCAAGTAGATTTCAAGCAAATTTAATTAAAATAAATAAATGTATATATGGTATATGTATACTGTATATATACCATTATTTAAAAAAAAAAAATTAAGTGTCGCGAGCAGATATACCACATAGAACATTACTTTGCCATCACTCACTTGTGGATCATGAGGTTAGATGAGACGCAAGTAGCAGGACTGAAACATACCCCCCCCCCCCCCCAAAAAAAACAAAAAACAATGACAGATCATTTTAAAGAAAGACCTTTAGATCCAAATGTAGCAGTTTTCCTTAAAATTGCATAACAATAATGGGCATTTTCTACAGTATTCTTCTAATTTCTAGTTCCTGGTAGTAAAACAGCCACAAGAGGGCGCTGTCACGAGTACCGATACCTTTTTTTTTTTTTACTGGAGAGCTCAGTATTGTTCATTCGGTAATTTTACCGATTTGACATGTCATCATCATTGCTCTCCTTTTTTTTTTATATATATATATATATATATTTTTTTTTTGTATTTTGATTTTTTTTGTATGTGGGTGAATATGTGTATGTGCGTGCGTGCGTGCGTGCGTGCGTGCGTGCATTCATTAGTTCATCTAAAACCTATAAAATAAAAATCCCATACCGTTTCCCTAAACCGAACACTTCCAGCCAGAGTCGTGAGGCCGTCAGGAAACCCGAGAAAGGACCAAAGAAAAGAAAGGAAAGTGAAATCCAGCACCGACCAGACACCACCCACCAGGCCACCAACCAGAGTCCATCACCAACCCCAGAGACATCTAAATTTCAACAAATCAGGGAGACCTCAAGAGACCAAAGGAGAGATTGAGGAAAGGAAGGACAGACGAAGCGGAGTGAGATCCACAGACACCAGCCTCCACCGATTCAATGACCTGAGGAAGATTGTGTCTGAGTTTCGATAGATGCTGGTGTGGTGGATCTGGAGTGCATGAAAATCTCCACCAAAGAGGGGCGCCGTTGACCCCCGCCAGGACAGAGCAAGCGCAACACCTCAGGGCACCCCAGGCCGCGGCAGCGCCAAAGGACGACCCCCGGGCCCCGCAGGAGCCACCGGCCGGGGAGCAAACCCAGGAGCAGGACCGCCCCCCACCCCAACGCGGCCCGCGCCCCCAACCCAACGCAGCAGGACGGGGCACTGCAGGCCCGCCCCCACCGGCCCACAGCCCCCGCTCCCCCCACGACCCCCACCCCCCATCCACCCCAACCCAGCCCCAGCCGCCCCCAGGCCCCCAAACCCCCAGACACCCTCCCACCCCCATCACCCCCCCACCCAGCCACCCTCACCACCACCACCCTCCAAACAAGCCGCCCCTCCCCCCGACCCCACCCCCACCAACCGGCAGCCCCCCAGCCCCCGACCCCCAGACCCCGGCGTCACTCCAGCGTAAAACGAGTACCGATACCTAATATCAGTACTGTACTCATATCTACTACATAGCAACAGAAGAGCACAGCAAGTCAATATAGTGATATTGCGATATTAAAATTGCCACAATATCGTCGTCGTCATGCTACGATATTTAAAGCACCACATCTCCATCACAAAATTTTACTTTTCACCTACTTCAGCCAAGCAAAGCGTTATGAGCTACATAGACTATGATACTTTACGCTGCTAAGCCAATAGTAACATACGCTGTGCATTGTTTACAAAGTAATTCAAGATGGCGGAGGGCAGCAACCATTCTGGTATAGTGTCATGGTTATAGCAGAAAACTCAGAGGATGACATGAACAGTATTATGAACTTTTTTATATATATTGGCAAGACCATCATAATATCGTGAAAATTATTGTATTGTGAGGTTTATATCGTGACAATATCATATTTTGAAATTTGGGTATCGTTACATACCTAAAATTAAACAAAGTCTAAAACTTGTGGGACAACAAAAACAAGACTTTTTTGTGGTTAAGTAATGCTAATGATATGAAATCAGCAATAGAAAATGTATAAGTTTATAAGCCATTAATGAGTTGCGCAAGATTGTAAAGTGTTGGTTTTAATGGTCTTATTTCGGAGCATGCAGCATTGTTCAGGTTCAGAACGTGATAAGGACGTCAATTGTTTGTACACACAGCCAGCATGATCTTAACAAGTCTCTAAAGAATGTAGATGTATGTCTGAAGAACAAGACATCAAATTAAAAAAACAACTTGGAAAAAGGTTTGAGTCACCTGAGAGAACAGTCAGGAGGAGGAAGAGGAACGCAGAGTCGACATAACGAGCAGAAACTCTGCATTCACACACATGGGATTAACAGGACAAAAAAGACATTTTGATGGAAGTCATTCTTGGTCAGCTAAATAGAGTGGCCGCATGTTGTCTCACTTAACGAGAAACGTTGGCGATTCAACCTGCGGAGAGGCCAAAAATAAATCAAATCAGATGGTATGTGTGTTTATTCAGAGTCCAGACACAGGACATAACTGAAACTAAGGGGGGGATACGGCTGCGAAGAGACCATCTCCAAATGGGGGCTCATCTTCCGCTCAGCTGTGTGTCTTGGCCGGCTGTGAAAAGCCGCTCTCTTCCTGTCAACACAGGAAGCCCACAGGGCGCGTTTGTACTTGACTGAGAAGGAGCGACGTGGACAGCGGGGGCAGAGGACGAAGCTTTGAATAATTTAGTCCAATTATCGATGAATTCAAACTTCCGGTTAGTTGCCGATTGTCATTCAAGTCACTGTCTGCGTCCACATATGTACATGATCAGCACCAGACAATAAAACCCAGTAAGAGGTACATTTTTGTTAGATTGTTCCAAATTGAGATAAATAAATGACTAACGGTCAGGATTTAATCTGAATACTGCTTTACAGTTATCGGTTACAGGTATCAGCAAACGACATTTATTTGGAAATGTACTTACTTGGTGTCTGGTCGGTGCTGGATTTCACTTTCCTTTCTCTTCTTTGGTCCTTCCTCGGGTCTCCTGACGGCCTCACAACTCCGGCTGGAAGTGTTCTGTTTAGGTGAACGGTATGGGATTTTTTAATAGGTTTTAGGTGAACTAATGAATACACACTCACACGCACATGCACATACACATACTCACCCGCAAACAAAATTTAAAAACTTTTTTTTTTTTAATAATAATGAAATAAAAAAATGATGATGACATGTCATATCGGTAAAATTACCGAATGAAGAATACTGACCGCTCCAGAAAAAAAAATAAAAGGAAATGTACTTACAGTCTTTTCGGTCTATTGTCCCATTGGTCACACTTGGCGCTAATGTGAAAAAGAGATGGACTGCCACTAGTCAACAGTGGTGATTGGTCCTCGTCCAGGGGAGATGCCTTGTTTCAATGATAACAGAAAGTCTTTGACTTCTGTCTCACTTGCTAATACAAGGAAGTGAGCAAGTCATCTTGTGAAGTGTCTCAAGTAGCTGTGCACAGCTGCGGCTACACTTAACACTGGTAAGGGAGAGCATCATCATTGTAACCACCGACTCATTTAAACACTGACAATGACCCAAATTGCGTATAATCATCAAGTCTAGATTTTTATAACAATTTGGGGAAATAATGCTTTTTTGTCTATGAATTATTGTAAAATGTTGTAGTTGGTTCAACAGTAGGTTTTCAGTACTATGGTACACATTTTATTGTCATCCATCCATCACTCAGTTTTATTCAACGGTTTGTTGTCAATAAAGTCGTTGGTGAGCCTAGTCTTACATAACCTAGCCGAGCCTAGCTTAGAGCCTATCCCAGTTGACTTTGGGTGAGGGGCATAGTACCATAGACTCTAAAAAATGAAAAGTGAACTCAAATCAAGGGCTGTCTATCCATAAAAAAAAATGTAGTTTGTTCCATGGGCACATTATACATGTTTTAATAAGTTAAATTAAATTAAAACAAAGACAGCAGTCTTTTTTTTTCTTTTTTCTATAATATGTAAAAAGTAATACAAATAATGAGGTCAATGATGGACGCCCATTTTGTCAACAATTGACGGGAAACTTTAAAAAATTGACGAAAATGAACGCAATTTTGATGTTTATTTTTATAAACAATTCTGATTGACTGACATACATGCCTTTACCCTGGGCCCGTTTTTCCTTCTCCTCCTTTTGCCACTTTTTTTTTTTTAATTATTGTTTTTTTTCTGGAGAGCTCAGTATTGTTCATTCGGTAATTTTACCGATTTGACATGTCATCATCATTGCTCTCTCCTTTTTTTTTTATATCTATTTTTTTATATATATATTTTTTAAATAAATTTTTATTTTGTATGTGGGTGAGTGTGTGTGTATGTGCATGTGCCATTTTGCCTTGACTTAACTGAGAAGTTTATTAAGTTGGGAAAACTTAAAATCTCAGAAGCATCCTTTAAAGGATGTGTATGTGCCTGGACAGTAGGACAAACACTTTTTATTATTGATAAACATGAAGACGGGAAATATAACTTTTGTAATAAGGTGGAATCAATAAAAAATGGAATGTAAAAAAATAGGAGAATGAGAGGAATTCTTTAAACGGAAGCATAATGAGTAGAAGAATTGTGTTTGATATATAGAAACATTAAAATGAGACAAGCGGATGACATACTCTCATTAGATATGTATTTGAATTCCTGAGGACAACTGCACTGTATAGGACAATTTACATTTGCGACATGTTAACTGATTTAAGATCAAAAGATTTGTAAGGGAAGACATGCTCCACATAGAAATAATTTTTAACACAATTCTTAGATATAGTGCTTAAAAAAAACAAAAAAACTCCAACAAACATTGAATGAAAACAAGTCTGCCACAAAGTATTATTATTATTAAATTACCTTATTGGGGGGGGGGGGGGGGGTCAGGCACGTAGAAAGACAGGAGGTGAGAGTGATAAATTAAATCCAAGTGAGCAGAGGGAACTAACTGTCCTGCAAAGATGGCGGCGCGAGGCAGCTGTTATTTATTGGTCTTTCTCTCATTTTATCTTTCTGATTTCCTTTATGCTGTGACTTTTCCATCTAGATTTTTCTGTTTGACGATTTCATGGAGTGCTCGTGGCCACAACAGAATCATTTGTCACAGCGATGTTCCCAGGTATGTACAGAATATATCCTTATTGATTTTTCTTTATCTGATGGGGCCCTGCTGAGGTTCTTCCCCATTCAAGTATCTATAGAAAACGGCAACACCACAATTGCTGCAAGGCCGCAGTTGATGAAGGATGTACACTTGTTTTTTTTCCCATTCGCCGCAACTGTAACCATTCAGCAACAGCTGTAATAACCACTGCTGTTGTTGTTGTTATTGTAACCATACACGCTCACCAGTCACAAGAACAAAACAACAAAGATAATAATACTCTATTTTAAATGACACAATCATAAACTTTAATTTATTGTCTGCTTGTTAAGAATCCTGACTGCAGGTTTCAGCAACCTTTTTGACTTCTTGTGTACTGATCAATGTGAAGAGTGGTCTAATTTCCTCCAGGACTAGTGTGGTATTACAATATGGAATTGTTCATTTTCACATGATTTTTTGAAATTAGGTGTGTTGTCAGTGAAGTATGGTGAATTATTTTTAATATTTAAAAAATATACATATATATGTATATATTTTTTTGATTTTTTATCTTTTTTTTAAAGAAAAAAGATTATAAAAAATTAGGGGCGTCAGGCGATTACAATTTTTAATCGTAATTAATCGCATGACTTCACTAGTTAACTCACGATTAATTACAAATTTTAAATCTGGTCTAATACAATAAAAAAAATCTAGGTTTTTATAAGCTTGTCAACAAAAGCGGCAACAAATGTTAAACTAATAGAAATAGTTAAAATGAATTTTTGATGTCTATAGACGTCAATGGCAGTGAATGTTAATGATTAGCACAATTTATATTAGTTTTACAAACACAATAAATTGACAATAAAAGCGTTAATAGCTTGGTACTTTAACAGTAAAGCCCTTTTCAAACTGACCCTGCCCAACCCAAATTTTTGGAAAGGCTGATCTATTTTATTGAACATTATAGGTGACCATTCTCTAGATTCAATCTCCCTCATCAACATTGCCATCCACTGTTCTTTAACCCCAATAACCCCAATAAAGAAAAAGAATGTAAAAAGAACGCAAGATCGTTTCTTTTACATTCTTTTTCTTTTATTATATTTCTTTCATTCAACTGTCTTGGCCCATTTTTAAACCTTGTTCTCCATTTTTATTCCACTCATATTTTGTCTTTTTCATTCCCTTCTTTAAAATGCTGGTTGCATTGCAGCTACTCTTCATCTCTGTAGGCTACTATAATTTCCTCCTTTTCCATTTGTTGTTTCCCTCCTATTTGTTTATTTGACTACCAGGACTCCACCCCCCATAAATGTCGTCCTGGATTATTTGTAGAGTGACCAGCTACTCTTCATACACTTTGATGCTTTAATATTACACTAATGGACTGCATTATTAATCATAACGTCATGCTTTACTCATTGAGCGAAGCCTTATTCTATATAGGGCAAAGGTCCATATTAAGTAACTTAAGAAAGTCACAAATAATTAACAATAATTGAGTGGTGAAATTACGAGAAAAATTTGCTATTTTGTTGCGTTTTCGAGGTAAATTAAAAAGTTGGAATCTTACAAAAAGTCTAGTTTTATAGTAAAACGTAAAAATGACAGAATGAGCTGTAACCGTGTGGGATTAGTAGTCACAGTCTCTGGCTAGATTTAAATGTATCAGGCAAAATATAATAATTTGATCATATCACTTCAGGTTAAACAATCTCAGGTAAGAGGACATTTCAATGTGTGTAGTTCTTTGCACATTAAACTGCATACTATTGATGCGCCAACACCCGATATTTCATTGTTTTTGAACGTTAGAATACTATTTATAGATAAATACAAAACAGATCCTCATTACAGATTTATGCTCATAATATTACAGCTTATGTTGTACAAATGTTTTTCTGCTACAATTCAGATTCTATTCTTAACTCGTTCACTGCCATTGACGGCTATAGATGTCAAAAATTCATTTGAACTATTTCTATTAGTTTAACATTTTTTTCCAATTTTGTTTACAAGAGTATGAAAATCCAGAATTTTTTTTATTGTACATTTAGAACACATATAAAATTTGTGATTAATCGTGCGTTAACTAGTGAAGTCATGCGATTAATTACGATTAAAAATTTTAATCGCCTGACGCGATAAAAAAAAGAAAAAGGAAAAGATTATTAAAAATTAGGAGCGTCAGGCGATTAAAAATTGTAATCGTAATTAATCGCATAACTTCACTAGTTAACGCCCGATTAATCACAAATTTTGTATCTGTTCTAAATGTACAATAAAAAAAATTCTAGGTTTTCATACAAAAAAATGTTAAACTAATAGAAATAGTTCAAATGAATTTTTGACGTCTATAGCCGTCAATGGCAGTGAATGTTACATCATTTATATATATTATCAGTACCACTGTTTTCATTAGGATTTCAGGTAATTGTATTGTATCTCATTTTAAAAGGGAAGTTAACCTAAAAAAATTCTTTATAATAATATGTTATGTCCCACTAATGTAAACGTGGCATACTGATTCATATTGTGTTTATGGAATATGAATTAAAAAATCAAATCAAATCCACCTGTTTTAATCCATCTCATTTGGCCACCTGCTGTCGACTGAAAATGGCATCACAGTTGCTCTGGTAACGACCAATCACGACTTAGCTATTTTCAGAGTTTAGTCATGTGACATTTGCAGGTGAGCTCTGATTGGTCGTTACCATAGCCCTGAACAATTGTGATGTCATTTTCAGTCGACAACAAGTGGCAAAATGGTTGCCCCCTGAGATGGATAAAAACGGGTGGATTTTGCTACTTTAGTCATATTCCACAAACACAATATTAATCCGAATACCGTGTTTTTAGCTCGACTTCATCTTTAAGAGGTGGCGTACATCTTAAACTGGTCACCAGTCAATCAGCCTATATGCATCATATAATGATTTTTTTACTCCTACATATAAATCTGATTTAAAAAGTGACGTGTTACAAGATGTACATCAATAGCTTTCTGGGTTCGCCATTTCATGAGTGCTCAATAAAAAGGTTTCATGGGCCACATAAAAAAAGAACCCTACACAAAAATATTGCCTGTGAAAATGTATTAGACTACTGTATAGCGACGTGCTTGTGTGCATTGTCCATAAGGAAACAACCATCACAAATAATTCCCATTGTTCGGTTCTGTTCCCAAAAGGGAATAACCCAAATACTGACCTCCATTAAGAGTGACAATTTCCTCCCTGGCAAGGACTGTGTACTCATCACGTTTGACAGTGAGCTGGAAAGAAAACATTGACATGTTGTGATGCACATTGCTTCACTGCTACTCTTTGAGAGACAAACTGTGATCATCTGGTAGGTTAAAGATAAGTTTCACGGCTTTTAAATGATGATAGGGGATTCTCATTGTCACCGCACAGTCTATTCTGTGGTATTCACCATTATTAATTGACCGTGTCATGTGTAAAATCTTAATTGTGTGTTAGTGTAACAAGGCTGCGGAATGTGCCAGTGTGCTGTTGGCAGCGAAACTACACACGTACGCCACACAAGCATGTAAAGCCAGACAGCATACATCCACACGCTACTCCCTGTCACCCTGCATTATCGCCATGATCATTTATTAAATGTGGCTTCCGCCAGAACGAGTGAAACTAAGAAGGAGTGAGCTCTGGAGAAGGAGGGATTGCTTTCTTAATTAAACGAGGAGGGGAAAAAAGAGAAGCGACGTCGCCACAGGCTGAGTTCCTTTGAAGAAAAAACATTTATCTCATTGACTGCATTCCCATGCTCTTCTCCGTCTCTCTCTCTCTCCCTCCGAGTTGGCACGGATACTGTGGCGTGGCACACCAAAGCGAACAAGCAGCATCTCGTGTCTCATTTACCTGTTTCAAGATAGAAGAGTACAAACATACACAAAGCGCAGCCTTTGGGCAAGTAATGCAAGTTAGACTTACGCTTAATGCATTGAAGTCTTGGCCACAGCACTTATTTTCCAAGCACACAAACAATTATTTTCATCCACTTGTATCTTGAACTAAAAAAAAAAAAACAACACTTGGCGGTGCGGTGCTTGATCTGAATGATGGATTACAGTGAAAAATCCACATGAAACAATCTGCAATGAAAAGCTTCCATGGGGTCATGTGGGATAATAGAAGTGGTTGAAAGGACATAGGAGGACACAACAGCCATCAATGTGATATTATTATGCTATTTACAATATGTAGCATCTCCCACTCCATCCCCTTGTTCTCTGATAGATGGTGTTTTTGTGAATAATCCAGTCAATCGAAATCACTAGCAAAATGCAACTTGACTTTATTTACATTACCCTTGTGCTGCTCTTGACCAGTGTGGGGAGCCTAACTTGAAAGTAATTAGTTAGTAATTGAATTACTTTGTAGTGAAAATAACTTGTTACCAGGTAAAGTAACTATTTTCACTACTTTCTTCTTTACTTCTCCTTTTTCCCCAGATTGGCTGCCATCAATGCCAATCTACAATTGTTTTTAACAACTTTTTGACCTGTTTTGCCTTTTTTAGGTCACTGACCAGTCAATATTGCGTGAAATAAAATTGTGTAAATTGTGTGAGACTTAACCTTGGTACACACATAAGGATCTTTCAAATGTAACCCCTTCAGACCTGCATTTTTTATGCTTCGCAAAATGTATTTATTTATGCTGATTCTGATTCTTTTTCCCACATAAGAACAAAATGGATTGTTTTTTTAAGGATTAGCTCATGTTTTAGTTTTTATAGAGGACGCCAGGATAATATGGCTGTAACGTGTGTCGTAAACCTACAAGCTTATATGCAACATTTTTAACATGAACATCATGCAAATCAAATTGCGATTGTGATTGGTTATGTAAGATCCAATCATGAACTAGAGGTGTTGACATCATCCAAATTATGTGTTTTATTGGTTAAGACATGCAAATGTGTCATGTCCACTGGGACCATCTATGGTTCTGAAGGGGTTAAAATATGTTTTTATATGTGACAAACCTCACATAAAAAGTTTAAAATCAGGCATTTAAGAGTTTTGGTCTTGTTGTGTGTGTGTTCTATGCTAATAATTTCAACACATCACACACTTAAATATTCAATTGCACCATCATACTAGAATCCAGTCCTCCAAGGCAGAGCTCTCGCATGAGCTCACAAACTCAAAGATGAGCAGACACGTCGGGTATGTGCAGACAGATTTTCCCTTGTAAGTGCTTAGGTAATTTAGCACAATACAAAAAATACAATACAAAAAAGTGTCAATTAACTTAAAACACACACAAAGTTTACTATCCGGCAATGAATATCTCCTCTTCATCATTTTGCTGGATTTGCACGTTATTGAATGGAATCGACTTTTAAAAGTCGATTGCCACTATACAGTAGTAAGTTCCTCGATGGCAGCTGCCTGCTTGCCTCGTGACAAGAATTGCCTCTGTCTCTTGTTCTTGTAGTCTGGTGATTACAGCTTCTGGGTTGCAAGTGGACACGTTTGCATATTTATTAATTCATTCACTGCCATTGACGGCTATAGACGTAAAAAATTCATTTGAACTATTTCTATTAGTTTAACATTTTTTTCCACTTCTGTTAACAAGGGTATGAAAACCTAGAAATGCGTTTTTTTGTACATTTAGAACAGATGTAAATGTTGTGATTAATTGTGAGTTAATTAGTGAAGTTATGCTATTAATTAAGATAAAAAAATGTAACTGCCTCACGCCCCTAATTTTTTATATTTTTTTCTTTAATAAAAAAAAAATATATACAACTTTTTTTTTTTATAAAAAAAAAATTCAAGAAAAGATTATATTACAATTTTTAATCGTAATTAATTGCATGACTTTACTAGTTAACTCACGATTAATCACAAATTTTATATTTGTTCTAATACAATAAAAAAAATCTAGGTTCTCATACTCTTGTCAACAAAAGTGGAAAATAATTGTTAAACTAATAGAAATAGTTCAAATTAATGTTTGACGTCTATAACCGTCAATGGCAGTGAATGAGTTAAGAAGTAACATTAGCCATTCATTCTTTAAGTTGCCCGTCCCCATAAGAAGGCAAGCAGAAAAGGTTTGGGGTGGATGCCAATTTGGATCTTAACACTGCCTTGTATTCAAAATCAAACTGGATCAATCAAAAAAGTCCAAAAGTTTCTTCTTTATTCTTCATCTTTATCCTGGCAATTTATGGAATTGTCATGAATGATTCCACATCAAAGAAATTCACTTGCAATGCAAGTCAACATCGCTGCATGTAACTTGACTAAGCTTTCTCACAGAATGTCCTTTGGTTTGTTCCCAATTGGCAACATGTTGCTTGATCAACTCTTAAATACCCAAGTGGAGAGCACAAGCTTCTGACAATGTACACATTGGAGTGGAGCAATGTTAAAATAATTAGACATAGCCCAATTTCATCAAACCCTTTTTGAGAGCCCGTTTAAAAATGTCATCTTTCAACAAGACATCTGGCCCATTTGTCTTTTCAGAAAACGCTCCCCAGAGCTAGGGCTGGAAATTGTGCCAGAGCAAAAGCATCATTAGAACAGCCACTCTTGTCACATGGTTGCCCCTCACCAACTGCTCCTTGCTGATCCTGGCCAACAGGGGAGAGATCAGATGTGGCAGGGCCAAAGGGGGCAAGATGGATTGTCCCATTAATTCAGAGGCCAACTTCAGAGGAAGACTGAGTCCTCAGCCGTGATGCAAATGGGGCCTCTCCCACCCAAGCTCTCGCGATGCCAGGGATTAAACAGCAAGGCATTTGTCTAGTGACAGCCCCAGCTGTGGTGTGCTGGGGGAGCCACATCAGTGCCAGCAGGATCAATAAAATGATCTACCGGGCCGGAAACACCGACAGCCTGAATCTGGAGAGAGAGAGGGAGCACGCTCAACCATGTTAAGCATTTCAAAGGTACTCTTTCAGCTCTGTTCTCAACATGTACTATTCAACTCATGTGTGCACGTTACACTTTTTCATACAATGCATGTGCATAGTGCCGATACTGTTTTTTGTTTTCTTTTTTTTTTGTTGGACCACGGAAGTGATCTTGTGTATTCATAGAGTGATCAAGTGTGATTCACTGTTTTCTACTTTTGTTTATCCTTTTTTTTTTTAATTATGAACAGTTCCAAATAGGTTAGCACAAGACCTTGAGGTTTCTGCTAGAAAGTATTAAAAGAATGTCAATAAAAGCCTACTAGAACATCAGAACTTTATTTGGAGATTTTAAAGAGTGACGGCCAGGTGTGTACTGACTCCTGAGTTTCAATGTGTTTGTTTAATTATGAATATAGTGACATTCTGAGTTAAATTTCCGTTGGTTATTTTTACTTCCCCACATGGAAACGGGAAATACATTTAATTCATTTTAATTGTGGGGTTTAGGGCCACAGCGGTGGGAAACTTTTTGAAATGGCTTATCTTGATCTCATATTACTGTATCATAAAAAATTGTCATTTGAACAAGAATGTGTACACTTTTTACATTGTAGATACAGATATCCATTCACGGGTATTTGGTGGTCACTGAGTTGGAACGATCCCATGCTTGTCTGCATGACGTTTAGGCGAGTGAACAACTGCACTATCGGTGCCTTTTGTGCAGTATATGTTTTGTTTTTTTTAGATTAAAATTGTAGCATTTCAAATAGTACCATAATCAATGTCTTTTTTTCCCCCACATTAAAGAAATAAAGAAAGCATTTCCTTTTTGTTTTGGCATTATTCTTTTTAACGTGATACAATGAACTGCAGTGGAAAGACTCACCTTTAAACTAATCTAAAATTGGCATGGCCCATTTCCTGTTTGTGTAAATTATTTAAGAGGATAAATAGGAGTGTTATTCATTCATATGCCCACACACACAGTGCTTCTGACAAAGGTCAGGAAAGATTAGTGACATCTCCCACAGCTCGCAGTCAACACTCAGTCAGAGGGTTTGAGAAGCAGCGATAATGTAGCTTGATGGCGGGCAAAATGGATGAAAAGTGATTCTGTAACAAAAGAAGAAATTTTGTAAACGTCAAAGAGAAAATAAATAAACAAGGATTTGTGTGAGAATAATGAAGAAATTACCAATGAGAATGGAGATGGGAGGATATGACGATAGAGATCTGGACCACTGACTGATGCTTGACATTTAGCTCCCCGCTGGCTCTAATTAAGTACAGTTGGATATGGTTGCACTTCTCTCTTAATGAGGAAGGGGAAAAAATATATTATTTATACGTATATACTGTATATATATATATACTGTATATATATCTATCTATCTATTTCTCTCTCTCTCTCTCTCTCTCTCTATATATATATATATATATATATATATATATATATATATATAGAGATAATTTTTGTGCTGTCAAATGATTAAAATTTTAACTAATTAAGCATACAATTTTCCGTAATCAATCGCGATTAATCACATTTTTCTACTTCTGTTTCTTTTTTCTTCAAAGCTTGTAACAGGAATGAGAATGAATCATATCATTGTGTGTACTAAAAGAGAGGGGAAAAAAAGAGAATTTTTTTTCATTCAATTACTGTATATTAAAATATCTTGTCGACGCATGTTAATAATAAACTTTAGCCAGATGTGCCATAAGTTCAATAGTTCAACCATGAGGTCAGTGGGTCGGGAAAAAAAATTGAGCACCAATCAACAACCTCTGTTGCTCATTTGGTGTGCACCCCTTTTCCGCTAATAGTAGTAGATTGGCAAACAACACCTCCATTAAATGAAGTTCAAAATAAGGGCAATTCCAATATTGGAATGGGTCCACTGCAACTGGTGGCAAAGGTTATGAAACAAATGAGGAAAAACATTTAAATTTACCCTGCAATAAAATTGGCTCCCGGGCAACAAACAGCCGCTTTGTTATAATGAAGATTAAAAAAAACATGTCGTGATTAAGGGCACATTGTTTCTGTGTTCCAATTGCAAGGCAGGATGAGATACAAACGTTTTTATATGATAATGCATTGTTTTATATGTTAGGGATAGATGTTCGGGTTCAGACCATCATGCATTTAATGATTTTTTTTTAAGGCGATGGCCAAATATTCTTATACTTTCTACATCTTTGCTTTATTGTCCATGGTGCCACCGTTGTATAAAAAAAAGTCTAGTATTTAAGATTTGGTATGATAACAATAATTGCTACTTTCCTTTGATTGAGTTTGCGTCCATTGAGGATACTCGTATTGTGCTCCTATGAAGCTCTCTAAATGCTAATGGAAGAATAATAAGTGTAGAATAAAGAAAAACAATGTCAACATCATTAGCTTAAATGCGTGATTGTGAGAAAAAGAAAATGGACGCACAATAGCGTTGCAACAATTACTTTTCTCTTCATATTCACACAATTGCATAGCATTTACTGCATGCCATTGTTCTTGTTTTTTGTGTGACAGTAAAAATCAGTCAGTCAATGAGAATGTCTGAAGATTTTTAAAGAAAGTGTAGGAGTGTAGAAGGAAGCAAATGTGATTTGTTTTGGGGGGGGGGAATGGTCACGTTTACAGCAATGTATTTCAAAACAGTTCATCACCTGGACTGTTATTAATCAACAAAGTGTTTCCACAATGCTAACATCGGGTCATCAAAGTATTGTATCGATACTTTCAGTTAAGATGGACATTCATTTATTGAACAAATTACTGGAAAACATTATAGTTATAAACAAAAGGTTTCGTCTGCAGCACAAGTAAGTATTCTATCAGGGAGAGTTACACAAACACACAAAAAAAAGTAACTTCTTGAAAAGGCTAAAATCATAATAAAGCAGCTTTAAAAGAATATCATTGGACAGTAATGATATATTTTAGACACATTTTATCTCAATCACTTGTACTGCATAACCTCTCATCGCACTTACTGTACTAAAATCTGCATGTATTTGTAGTCGTCCTTGACAAACTTCTTTGAAGTGACCCCGTGTAGAGAATGTATTGACCCTGCAGGAGAATGACTGAAACGGGCTGGTTGCTAAAATGACTCAACACCACCCTGGTTCCCTGTTGGATAACGATTACACGGTTATACCATGTTTCCATCTTGGCTAAATACTCAGCCTAGGTTCCAGCAATGTACACTTGGTTCATACTGTTTGACAAATCGTAGACAGCAGCCATCTCCACAGGCAAGCATATGGATGTCCACAGCCTAATGCACACACACACACTTATACAATAGTGCAAGCAAAGTGCAAGTATGCTTACTGTTATAGGATGGAAACTACGGATGTCATGATGCGATATTATTATGATATTGTGGGGAGGGAGGTATGTTTGCTTTCTGTGGAACACAATATAAATAAAAGATTCATGAGCAATTGCATGTAAATGTATCGTCTATAAAATGCTAATTAGCTGGTCATAATTATGCATATAGTTCAAATAGTACAGACAACATAAAAAACCTACAATCACTAATAACACTTAGTATTGAGGCACTTACTTGCTAATGCACGCACACATTGTGAATGGAGTCCATTTGTGGAGGAACTCAAACATGTTGCGCTTCCCGTCATCTGGCGATAGCCTGAGTCTAAACTTAAACGTGGGTGGCCAAAACATGCGTGTTTAAAATAAACTGCACTAATAAACTAACCACCAGAGGGTGTTGGAACTGCTCAAATTGAAAAAAAGAGGCCTTTTTAAGAGATGTGATGCTTTTAATTAGCGCTGTTAAAATCAATTGATTAATTGACAAGTAATTGATTATCAAATTAATCTCCAATTATTTTAATAATCGCGTAATCGTTTGGAGATATTTTTTAATTTAAAATTGTCCGAATCTTCTGATTTCAGGATGTCAACAGTAGTTGTTCACTGATTTCTGTAGTCCTGCATGAAAGAAGACCAATTATCTTATATGTTTAATCAAAATAAGACATTTTCAAACATCTGTCTGTTTTTATTTTGGAAAACAATGACCGAACCAGTAGCATAGTACAACATAAATCCCCCTATTTTTTTAATCACTATATGAATATGAAATAGGAAATAAACACCAACCACTGGTTAATAAACAGTAATCAGGGAAAAAAATGCTTTCGGAATCCACTTTAACCTCACATGCCAGATTGATAATTGTGATTCACTCAAGGGAGTTCTTCACATTTTCAATCTGGAACTTCACTTGGCAGATCCGTTCCGGAAAGGAGGGACATTCTGTAAAATACTTTGAGCTGATTGGACGATGCGTCATCTTGTGCACGTTTGTTTTGACCAATCACGGCAACCGATTAAAATGTCATCTTTGGTCTTGTCTTAGGAAAAGGAAAAAAACACGAACGTCCCTACCACATAAAAATGCACCAAGCGCCTCTCGCTGTTCAACATTCAACAAAGTAATTCTGCGAGAACAGAATTGCAGCAACCATTTCTTTGTTTCCCCCACGCCATTGGTCCGACCTAAAAAAGGGTTGGTTGTGGACGTATCAGCGGGAGCGGTACAAGATGTATTCTTGTAGTAATCGATTCTACAAATATTCAATAGTGGCAGCACTACTTTTAACATCATAACATGACGACAACAATATAGTGGACATTTTAATATCACAATATTGCCATTATCGTTTGCAAGTATGAATGACATTCAGCCATCCTGGTCACCAGCCAATCGGAGGCACCCTGAACGATATTTGACAATAAAGATGCCTGAAAGGTATGCAGCATGATCCTATTTGATTCACGGAGGGAACCATCTGGTTGATCAGCTGACTGAGGTTGGCTTGGGATCAGCCGGGGTTGACATCAGGGATTGCCTGAACAAACTCTGCTCTGTTTTTGTGTCAGCTTCTCAGCAAGCCTGCCAGGCGCAGAGTTCAACATCTGTGAGTTCAGATGTTTGCTAATGATACGCTAATGGCGCTGGAGGGGGACAAGCAAACAAGTTGAAAACCTCTTCCTGGATGCATCTTTCTGTCCATGTCACACCCCTTTTTATATTGTGAGGAATAGATAGGATCCCTCCCATAACACTCCATCTTGCTTTCTCGTGGAAAGGTTCGATGGAGGGGAAAAAAGATCAATATTGGGATGCAATGTCTTTCACAGTGGGCCTATACTATATAACAGACTGATGTTTTCAGGGAAGTCCATCATACTTATACAGTCAACTGAAAATATATATATATTCATCCAATACTCTTAAATATAATGTACACATAATTATAGCGACGTAACTAGATTTATAGTCCTATGGTCGAGGCATGTTTGAAGAAGGCAGGTGTTCATGAATACTCAACACAGGGAAGATCCAAATGTCTGCTATTTCTAACTAATAAACATGTGCACATGTGTGGGCAGGAAGTATTTAATTACAGCATGTGCATGTTTTCATGCCAGCCTTTGTAAATCAAAACCACCCTCTTCTTAACATCAAGCATGATATTATGTAGTCAAACTCATTCTTTTAAGGTTATTTATGCAAAGAAATGTGGCTCAAGGTTAGTTTTAAGTTATGCCTTTCAGAAATAGAATGAGTTCTGATATTGTATGAAGTGTTCTATTTTGTATGTGCAAAACCTTGAGCTCCTTGTATCACACTGGTACAATACAATGTATTGCATTGGGTATAAAAGTACACTATTTGTTGTACATTTTGTTTGGATGAATACAGATGCGTATTTTGCAGACTCACAAGTACATTAAGTGCAAAAGTCATCTTGAAAAATAAATGCAAGCACCGCATCTAAATGCCACAGCATGAGGTGATTACAAAAAGAATAACTTAAGTGGAAATCAACCATAAACATTTCTTGACAATAATATGTTACGTGTGACCTCACTAGTCTAAACATGACATTCGGATTAATATTACATTTGTGGAATAAGCGTTATGAAGCAAAATCCAGCCATTTTTATCCATGTCAGGGGGCGGCCATTTTGCCACTTGCTGTCGACTGATGATGACATCACAGTTGCTCAGGTCTGAAGGAACAACCAATCTCAGCGCAGCTTGAGAAAACAGGTAAGCTGTGATTGGTCGTTGCCTGAGCCCTGAGCAACTGTGATGTCATCTTCAGTCGAAAGCAAGTGGCAAAATGGCCACCACCACAGAAGGATAAAAACGGCTGGATTTTGCTACTTAACTCTTATTCCACTAAATCAACCAGAATGCCATATTTAGACCAGTGGGGCTGTATAGAACATAATATTGTCAAAAAAGATTGGGGGAGTTGACTTCCTCTTTAATTTACTACATGTTTTTTTTTCAATCATACCAAAGATTATTTTTGTTTTATCATTGCTTGGTTCTAAGGTGATAGATTTGAGACTTGCCACATGAGGGATTATTTATAAACCTTAATGTACAATGTCAGTGAGAGGGCTCATTGGTCCCATTTAGGTACACCTGCACAATCTAAATAGAGAGATAATGACAGAATCTGATAGCGGCTTCAACAATTCAATTTTTAATTAACCTCCTTCATTATTTTTAATGAGATTTCTGATGCATATCTGGCCAATACTCTTCTGTTCAAAAGTCTTAGGTCACCATTAGAATTGTTTTACCAATGATATAATAATCAGATACTGTACAGTAAACCCAGTTTCATATTTACTGTTAGTATGTCCTAAGAATTGCTGAAACAACACAGCTTCTATGTTTTACTCAGTACTGACATGTACAATGTGTATTAATGTTGGTGTTAAGTTCCTTCACAAGTTTATGTACTAAGCAAACAATGGCTGAACACAAACACGACACATGAGTGTAATCCTTGAATTACTAGCTACAGTACTTTCCGGTGGCCTCTGTCTGTAATTTAGCCTGACGTTAATTCTTGCCGCCAGTCATACAGATGTCGCACGCTGCCACTCTGTTACTGAATCCAACCACAATAGCATTTATTTACAAGTCGCAGTCTATCAACACTCAATGGCCTAATTTGACAGATCCGCAAGAGACTGAGAGGAGTCCAAAACTCTAATGAAAGTGCTTGCTCAGTTCATCACGTTCCAAAAAGCCTTGCAAATCTCTTTGAAGGTTTGGGGTTTTGGGAGGTGAAGACTTAGAGAAAAGCCACAAAACAACTGCACCTATTAAGGTTTAGAACAGATAATATAGATGTCTTTCTTTTGGTAGTAAAGATTTTGTTCCCAGTAACTTTCAAATAAAGTTTCTACAAACCCCAATTCCAATGTAGTTAAGATGTTGGGTAAAACGTAAAAACTGAATATGACATGCTAATCCTTTTCGGCCTATATTCAAACGAATACATTACAAAGACAAGATATGTGATATTCAAGCTAATTAACTTCATGGATTTTTATTTTTTTTTTAATATACAAATATTCACCCATTTGACACCTACAATGCTGGGACAGGAGCAAGTTTATTACTGTTACATCACCTTTCCTTTGAACAACACTCAACAAGCGTTTGGGAATTGAGGACACTTTGTAGGTGTAATTATTTTTCATTCTTGCTTGATGTACAATTTCAACAATCCGAGGTCACCATTGTTGCATTTTGCATTTCGTAATGCAGCACACATTTTCAACGGGAGACGGGTAAGGATGGACTGCTGGTGGGCCAGTCCAGTAGTCGCACTCTTTTACTTCAATTTCACACTGTTGTTTGGCATTGTCTTGTTGAAATTAGCAGGGACATCCATGAAAATGACATTGCTTGAATACTGTGTTGAAATGGTACAAAAATGTGGCAAATGGGATTTATTTGTTTTAGTTTAAGAGCTACTGTACCTCACTATTCATTATTATTATTATTATTATTATTAATATCATCATCATCATCATTATTATTATTATTACCAAAGATGGCGTTTTCTAAAACTCAAAAGTTAACTCACGATTAATCACACATTTTATATCTGTTCTAAATGAACAGTAAAATGTACAATAAAATATATTTTTCTAAGTTTTCATATTCTTGTTAACATAAAAGTGGGGAAAATGTTAAAATAATAAAAATATGGCTGTATATTTTAGTCATTGATAAAGTAATTTCCTAATGATTCATCAAATTGAGTTAAAATTTAAACAGATGTGCTGTACTGTAAAAAACAAGTGTGATATTGATTTGTGTTGAGGTAATTTTTCTGCCACTAGATGGCATTATTGCATTTGTAAGAGATTGGTGACAGCGCAGTGCATTTTTCTTTTCATATTAAAATATATCTAATCTTTAACATGAAGTAACTTGTAAAATTCTGCACATTATTAAAATTGTAAAATACAACTTGACCCCAATCTCCACAAATATATGCATTATTATTAAATTTAGTTTCAGTTGATTATGGTTAACTTCCACATTTCTTGAGCGATTCCAGTGGTTTGAATTTTAAACTGTTCAGCTCATTTACAAGAGTCAGCAGTCCCATTCAAAATTTCCGCGGGAATTTTTCTAGTTAAATTGATTACTGCTAAAATTTGACGTAGATGTGTCTGCTGCGTTGACTCTGGAACTCCCCCAGCACAGGCTTTCCAAGTAAGGGGCTGTCATTAATCGTGCGTTAAAAATATTAGTGGCATTAAAGGAACTTTAAGTTAACTCAAAATTAACACACTAATTTTGAGACCACTAGTTTTAACACTTTTGAGAACGTAAACAACAATCAAAAGAAGGGCAATTTTTGACACTTTTTTTAAAAATTTTTTTATCTTTTAGCGATAAAGTCATTTTCACTTTCACAGTTAGCTCAAAATTTGGCCTGGTTATACTGTAAATTGTTTTGCTTTCACCCAGAGATGAGAAAAACACATGCAATTCATCATCCAATGACAAAATCATCTCAAATCAAAAGAGCTGAACAACTTCTGGCGTGTGTTATAGATGCACTTTTCACCAGTTGTTATTGACTCTCATTGATTCTTACCTTACTTAGAGTAGTACACTGTCGCACCATCAATTGATTTGTATCTGCTAATGTTCTTTTTTTTCTCTCCAAGATACCCAATAGCCTCTGGAGTTGTGAGGAGACGTGAAATAAAGACAGAAAGTATAGACATTAGCAAACAAAAAAAGAGTGGCAAAGGGAGTCAAATAGATGTTTTGTAGCCGGAATAAGAGAAAAGACGTAATTTTGCTTGATCCAGTCTGTCAAGTTTAAAGGCTTTAGTGGGTGAAAAAAGAGATCATGGTTATAGCTAGACAAGAGCGGGTCACTGGATACACTGATATTACTTAAATGATGGATTGTAGGAAATGCCGAAAGAGCCACAGTCTGTGGAGGGATGGAAATACAGTTAAGTGGACAAGTCACAGGGCGGATGGCTCAAGTGCAGAAGTGATATGGAGACGGGCGTAAAAGGAGGGGTACGGAATGGGGAGGACATTCAGATTGATGATTCATCACATTGGCAGGAAAGGGAAGCAGGAATGTAAAGACGGATGAGAAACTGCCGATGAAAGTGGAGGGCGGGAGGGTTATTTTGGTCACCTTTCAAGCAGGAGCGGTGACAAATAAACTGGATGACATCTGACGGACTAAGTCATCTTTAACATTGTTAGTATATGGGAAGACTTCGTGTTTTCTTGTTACACGTAATTACAGAAACATAAGGTCGTCGATGAGCAATTGTTTTTACTTTTGTATACAAATGGAGAGCAAAGGCAATGAACAAGAGGCATAGGAAGGATGGGAGATGAGAGACAATGGGAATAGACTCCGCAATGCCACTATTGTCTTTATGCAAGAATGGAACAAAGCAGCCAAATCTGCGTCATCTGTCGCCTGCTTGATGCTGGGCAAACAAATTATACTTGAAGGAAAAAACATTGTTACAAACCTATAAATCCATTAACTAATCAATCAGAGCACAAACGATTTTAATTCTTCATCTCAGCAAGACATTTTGGATTTAAATATATGTTTTATTAGAGCGTGATTGAGCCCGACTCCATAATCCAAATCCAAATCAAATCCATAAAGACAGACTTGGAAGAATTGTAATTTTTGACCTCGACCCCATCTTGGATGAAGAATGGAAACTTTTATTGCTGTAAATAACCAGCCTATTTTTGCCAATTTTCAATTCTATCCAACAGTATACGGTCCCCTCCAAAGGTATTGCAACAACAAGGTCAAGTCATTTGTGTATGTCGTTTACTGAAGACTGATTTGAATTCTGAAATCTCCAAAACCATTTTGTCTCTCAATTTACAGAAAAACGCATTCAAACTAATCGGGGGAAACACAAACACACATTTAGATGTAAATACCACAAAATAAAAGCTGGACCTTTGAACTTTTGTCTCATATTCATCTTTTGATCTGCAACCCAAATGTTTTCAGGATTCAACAAAAACAAAGGAATTGACCTTCAATTTCAAATCCTCATGGCAGGGACTGCATGTGTGTTTCAAAAGAAACACATCCTCACCAAGGAGATTACCCAACGTTTTAGTCTAGCATCTGTCAGAAGGCCAACTCCAAGGTTTGGAAATTGCGAGCACAGGTAAGCAATAAAAATGCTGCTGTGTTCCATCTATCCATTTTCTATAATGCTTATCTTGTTCTGGGTCACAGTGAGCTGCAGTCCATCCATGCTGACTTTGGCCAAAAAGTTGGACTATACTCTAGACTGATAGCCAGTCAATCAGAAAGCACTCACATTCACAGCAATAGTGAATTGGAAGTGATCCCATGCTGTCTGCCAAGCGAAGCACTGACTAGTCCATCAGTGACTTGCTGCTGTGATTTTAATGCTTTTAATGTATTCTTGAAATGTTGATTTCAAATATTGCCTCAGAGAGCTAAAATTAGATAAGAAACACAAGTATAGGTATGTATTAATCGGAACAAGTGAGTGCTACATAAACACCACTAATTAACTTAATTACTTAAGAAAAAGAAGAAGCTAGTGGTAAAGCGTAGCTGTGAGCAAAAAGCTCCACCAAACAATCTCCAAATGAAATGTAACACTTTTGACTCCACTACCGCAGTGTTGATTTACACTCAATATGGTTTGAGCCTCAGCACAAAGCAAACATCAGCGTGTCAATTATCATAGCCGGTAAGACTGTGCTGATGGGTCTTTATTACCTAGGTGCTATATTGACTGTGAACCACATCATCGACTCGGGTCAATTTGCTAGGCAGGGAGAATGAATTCCTGGGAGGCAATCATCATGGATTGCATTCAAACAGCTTGGACGTACAGTAAATGTACTGTACGTACATCAAACATAGACAGCAGCATTATATTGTAAACTCAGGAGGTCTTCCTTATTAATTCAGAATAACTGAAATATGTACTAGATTAGAAAACCGTGTACTCATTTGAATTATAAATACTTATTTGTTACTTGTTTTATTTTCAAACAGGACGAGTTTTGGCACTTCATCAAATACATCGAAATGACCCCCATTGAAAAGAACAACGCTTGCTCTTTCTAGATGCCTGCTGACTTAAATAAAAGTATTTTCACCAAAACGTTTCAGAATTCTATGCATTACTAATGTGTCCCGGGGTCGTGATCAATTTGCAGCATTTGAAAAGCTATGAAAAATAGAGAAATGGCTGTTGTACCCAAAATTCATTGGGAATGTTTGGAAGAGTTGCGATTGCCGGTTAAATGGTTCTCAGCACCTTCATACATGTGTATGAAAGGTACCAAATGTGTTGCGCAACCATTCACTGTAGCGTTGATGAAATAATGATGGTGGAGGCTGCCAATCATTTATTAAATATTCATTCATAAGTAACACAAGTGAGAACCCTGGACCCTTGCTGGGTATGTGGAAATTAATTAGCACTTTTCATTTGCTCATTAGGGTTGTCAGTGAGCTTATCCCATCTGACTTTGGGCAAGAGGCGATGCATAACCTGGACTGGTCACAATCCAGCAGTGAACATACTCACTGTAAATAAAAAAACAAAACAAAAACAAAAATCAGAATTCTACTTTTTATTTTACAGTTTTTTTCTTTATTTTAAAAACTATTATTTAATTTACAAAAGTAAACTCTACATGTCAAATGTAAAATAACATGAAATCACTGTAACTGTAAAAACACAATATTTTTGTGCTTTTACAAAAAAACTCCTTTAGAAATACATATATTGATTGTTAAAATATGTTCACAAATGTATCGTAATTTCGCAAATAAAATTCAACTTCAAAACCCCAAAAAAAAAAAAAAAAAAACATTATTAACATTTATTTTGAAAGCATATCTAATGAGAAATAGGTAAAGAGGAAAGCTTGAGAGGGCCATGTTTTGAAAGATTAAGCATATAATTTTTTTTGTCATATACTGTTATATTACATACAATCTTGTTAAAACTTACACTTAAAAACTGTACTCTAATTATGGAAAAAAAACTGTGTTTTTACGAAAAAGTAATTATCTGTTATTTCACAGTAATTTTTTGGTGCCTCAGCTGCCAGAAAATTATAGACAAAATATAAACAAAAAAACATTCACACTCACAATAATATCTCTTGACAGTTTAGTCTTCTCAAATGTGGGTGTTTACATAGATGGGCCGTGGCCAAGGTTCAAACCCAGTAATTTGCGAGTGTTAGGCAGACATGCTAACCGCTCATCTGCATTATTGTAAAGGGAATATATTAAGAACATATAATTGAATTGATTGATTTGATAGTGTTTAGTAAAATACATGCATACTCTCGGACAGTGTGAGAGCAGTGAGAGCATCCAGCCTGGTGCACATTTTGCTTTCAGTACCATGGACAGTTCATGTCAGTGTTGAAAGCCTGTGATATCAGTGCAGGTCACCTACCTGGTCACTATTATCCTTCCAAAGCAAAATGAAAAAACACACACGCACACATCAATGTCTTTAAAACAAATTGCAAAATAATGGATGTACTGGTTGGTCTGTCTATTTTTGAGGCATGTATATGGACTATATTATACTATACTAATATAGACATTGGCACGGTAGAGTGAAAAATTGATGATGTTTCTCAGGACCATGACTGGCAGAGGCCCTCCATAATAATATTTTCAATTTGTGGCATTGAAATGATGGGGTCCAGACTCCTTAATCATGGCACATGGCTGGGCAATATGTTTATTATTTTATTTTTTAAAGATTTTTATTATTTTTTTCTTTTTTTTAGGATTTTGATTACCAAAGGCACATTGATGCAGTGCTTAGCTTGTCTCCCTCACAATTAGTAGTCAATTTTGTGAGTGGTTGTTTGTCTATGTGGAAGAAATTGACTAGTGACCAATCATGGGTGCACCTCTTCCTCAAAGTCAATAGAGATAGGCTCCATCTCACTTAGGTCCCAATAAGTACAACAGGAAATGGATGACTTGTTATGACTGTGTTTTGAGTTGGGTCATTGTGTTGTTATAGTCTTGCATTATGTTCCTTATTATGAGGATGTCTTTGTCACTTTTTTTTTCCTGATCACTCTTATTTTGTAGTTGCTATGCAGTTGTTATGTCCCTTATGATGATGAAGTTGCCAGTTTCTATGCAACTACTATGTTCCTTGTGGTGATGTTGTCAGTTGCTACGCAATCACTATTTTGTGATGAATCCGAAGTTGTCGGTTTCTATGCAGTTGACATGTTCCTAGTGATGATGAAGTTCTGAGTTGCTATGGTCCTTGTAATGAAGTTGTCAGTTGCTATGCAGTTGCTATATTCATCATGATGGTGAAACTGTCATCTGATATGCAGTTGCTATGGTCCTGTAATCGTCACTTTTATTCTGTCACATTGGCCTTTCTTTCGTCATATGGATTTATGCTTTCCCCAGCTGGAGTTTCTGAGTGACACTTTTGTCAGCAAAATAAGGTTTCCTGCCGCTACTCTTCCTTGCAAGCTGTTCTTCCATATGTTCAAGGTTGCTTCCATGCATCCAGCCCTGCTCTCTCAATCAAGGTTTCTCAGCCAAGGTTTCTCTGTTAAATGTTTTTTTTTTTTTTTTTCAGGCCATCTGAATGCAGCCTTGCTGTCTGTTGGTACTTTGTATTTTTGCATCGAAAAACTCTCTGAACTCCCACTTCTTGTGTCTTGTCTATGATTTGGTCTTAACTCCGTACCTCACATGGCATGACAGACCCTATGGAAAAACAACAAAAAAAAAATAGTTATAATATTTCTAAGTATGATAAAGTGCAAACAAACACATTAAGTAGCATAATGTTTCCTTAATACATTGATGAATTTTGCAAATGTATTTACTTTTAGTCTTTTTCTGTGGCCAGATGTTGCAGTCTGGGACAGAAACTGGTTCGGACCAATGCGTCAGGATGGATTGTGCTTGACGCAGAAGGAACCCTTCATTTAAACTTCTCAAGGGAAACAAACGACCGTGTTTTTTCTCTTTGACTCACGCAGCAATAATAAACCAGATAAGACATTTGACATCACTTATGTGGATAAAAGCCGATGATTACAAGCGTGTAGAAAGTGCGTAAATGTGGCGCACGTAATCCACGCCTCTCCATATGAACACTGAATCAGCAGCAGGGAAGGAGAAAGTATATGATGTAGAAAGAGAGCGTGAGAGTGTGAGACTGAAAGAAGGAGAGGGAGGGGAGGGAGGGAAGGAAGGAGAGAGGGAGGAGGGGGCGCGCATGTCCAGTTGCTCCATGCAGTCTGCTCTCCAAGCTCGCCAATCTTGCAGCGACTTTCCCTTACTCCTCCTTCCCGCCTCTGTCTTTCCATGTGCACCGGACACACTGCTCTCTCCTGAGCGGACTGTGCATGCAAGGGGGGGAGAACCGCTAGAAGCGCACCATGGAATAGGAATACTGCCTTGGACAAAGCATACAGTACACGGAGAAAACCTTCCTGTCATTTTCCTGCCGTCTTTCCCCCCTTCATCCCTGTCAATGTATCTCAACACTTTTTGAGGGGACCCAAGTGAAGAAACATGAGGATTAATATTTTCTCTTGGCACTTTCTGGGCTTGTGTTCCGTCCTCTCGGGGTTGGCGACGGGAGCGTTCCCCAGCTCGGTGCAGATTGGTGAGTTGTTGTTTTTTCCATACAGATGTGCCTTTTCAAAGTCTTCAAGAAAAATGTATTTAAGAAACAAAAATGCAGCACGGAAACATTTTGGCCAAGATTCTTTATTTTAACTCATTCTCAAAATCATAAATGGTCTACAAATGCATACAAAGTGTTTCAGTTTGTCTGTGTGTGAATATTTAAAAAGCTTTTTTCCTTCTTCAGTCTTATCTCTCTTTAGACACTGCAGTATTCCCTCCCTCCCTCTCTCTCTCAGTCTCTCTCACCCTCAAGCTCTCCTTCTTTTCCCTTCTTGTGAAAGCAACATTTTTTCTTTCTAAGTACAGCAACCCAAAAAGTGCTAAAGTTTGCAAGATAGCGGTCAGGGTTGCAGATGAACCCACGTGCATGCGAGCTTGTGTGGCGCGCACACGCCACAGGCACGCAGTCAAATGTGTGATAATGAATTCACTGCATCACTCCTAGTGGGGGGCAGTTGGGAGGTCCTATAATGGGATTCATCTCCTTGACTCTGTACCTGCAGCTGCCAATAAACTTAATATGCTAAACATTTATTTATTTTTTTGCAGATTTGCATCCACTCCACGTCACCGTTGCTTCCTGAACACACATCATATAAAATGTGCAATGTGTTGTGTGCTCACAGAGCCAAGGGTGCTGTAAAAGAGCGGCTGGCGGATGATTCTTGAGGGTCATAACTTACAGGGGACCTTTAACCACGTTAGAGTATTACATGCTTCATGATGTTTCATAGAATGTGTTTTTGTATTATTTTGCACGCCCATGCATGTGGCATGTATACAAACACCAGTTCATGTTCATGCGTGCAGACGCTGCTGATCGTTGCGAAGGGTTATGTGCACACATATGTGACCTTTCTGTTTGCCAGTAGAGTTGTTCACTTAAGAAGAGTTAGGTACGTTTGCGGTGCAATTTCACAGAAAGCTTTGCTCTGCGTTTTTCATGCTTAGACTTGGCAAACATCGATTCTGTTTGAGAGAACTGTAGAATAGTGGAACCTCGAAAGTCGAATGCAGGATTTTCAAAATTGCTCTTCCATCAGCTGTATTTGGATTGTATGTTGTTAGTATGTTGCAACTTTCAGCTTGTCCTATCCGGGGTCGCCATAGCCATAGCCAGCCAATTGTATGATTTATTTGGTACAATTTTTTACATTTGTACCCTTATTAACAAAACACCCAGATTTTTATTTATTTTTTTGTCATGGCTTGGGACAGTCCACAGCTTGTTATTGGGTCACTGACTGGGAACTGAACCTGCACCATCTGCACAAAAGACAGCAACATGTGCCACTACACTACCAGTGAGAAATTCCACATAGTTTAAATAATGGACGCTAAACTAATCAGTTCCCAAGTAAATCACCATCACAAAGCCTTATTAACTGTAAAGGCGATTTTTAAGTAACTTCTAACACCTTTTTAATTCAATTGTCATACAACAGTGAGTAAACTACTGTTAAACCTAAACTTGATATAACATTCTATTTCAACTTTGTCAACAAACGACAATGTTTACTAGGGATGTAACGATATTCAAACATCACAATACGATATTATCACAATATGAAGGTCACGGTACGATAATTATCATGATATTGTGGGGAGGTTGGCGCTGCAAAGAAAGGTCACAATATTGTAAAAAATGAGCTCATACTAAAACGCACAAACACACACACAATATTGTGCATTGTTATTGTGCTTTGTACAAAACAACAATGCATATAAACCACCTACAATCTCTAATAACACTTAATATTAAGGCACTTACTTGCTAATGCACCACATATTGACTCGCTTCATTATAATTTTTTACAGTGTTTCCCACACCAGGTTAATACTTGGACGGGCCACCCAAGTAAACTGGCCACCATATATATTTCAAGAAAATTTAATAAAAAAAAACTTTTTTAAAACAAAAACATTTCACAACCATATAAACTGCATGTAACATTAGTTCGCCGTCACTCACTTATGGATCTTTAGGTTAGAGGAGACGCAAATAACAGGACTGAGAAAACCCCCTCCCCCCGGAGTCCACCCACCCAAGTAGATTTCAAATCTGTGAGAAACACTGTATTACGTTCCCCTTCATCTGACAATTAGCATGGAATTTTAATATGGAAGGGCCAAAATCTGCTTTGTGAAAATTAAACTGCACTAAAAAAAATAGTCACCAGAGGGTGCTAGAACTGCACAAAAGTATATCAACCTGACTTTTTTTCTAACAGATGTGCTGCTTTTAATATCGTGACAAGACGACAACAATATATTGTGGCAGTTTTAATATCGCAATATCACGATATTGTCGTTATCGTTATCGTTCCTAATGTTTACATAGAATCTAAAGAATATTATTTATTGCCTATGTTTTGGAATAAATCTGGCAAAAGCCACAATAAGCCAAAGAAAAAGCAAAGAGTTGATCCTTTGATGTTGACATCTTGCATGATCTCAGGCATGTATTGCGAAAAAGCCCCAAAAAAAGCAAAACAGATGCATGGCGGCATTAACCCTTTTATGGCTACTAAATTGAGGTTGTGAAAGGTTTTGCATAATATGTGCACGAGGTCAATGATGGCTGTCCGTCTTTTGGAATAAGTGTCACAAGATTCTCAGATTTGCTGGCGTCCTGTGTGATGTCATGCATTACGGCAGTTTGAACTCTCAAATTGTGTGCGTTACACTTAACAGGCAAATTTTGTTCAAAATATTTTGGGGCAAATCCTAAATTGTACTACTTAAGTGACGTTCAACTTTCAAGGTTCCACTGCAGTCCTGAGCACCGTCCGAAACGGATTGCAATCCAGAAACAGAACCCTTCCAAATGCCAGGAATACATCTGTTCATGTTTTTATCACATTTCATGCCAGTCCACTTATTCTGTTATCAGTTATCCAGTTTTCTCTGAACATGCGAGTTCCCTGTCTTTTCTTTTTTAACAATCATGCTGGATAAGTGTGAGTTCATAATCTGCGATAAACTTAGTAAAAAGAGCATGCAGGATGAACGCCCAGTGAGGGGAAGACACACACACACACGCACAAAGGTAGATGGCAGCTCGTCATCATAATGGCTCCGTTCATTATGTGCTGCCTGCCGACTCCTCCCTTGTCATCTTTCCTCTTCCCTTCCCGTCTCTTTCACTCTTTTATGGTTAAAAGTGAGCTCAATCATTTTGTTTCCAATCACTTAAGACCTTGAAGCATTGAGCAAATCTCAGAGGGTGATCTAATTGAAAAAAATAAGTAAAAAAAATTATGGAAAATAAATACAAATACGTACCATAAAAGTATATGTTGCATGGACAAAAGTTTTGGGACACATTCATTCATCAATTGAATGTAAGGGCCACACAGAAGAAGAAAAAAAACACTATTACTTTAAAGTCTTAATCTTACAGTAATACAGTTGTATATTTTTGAGGGGAAAAAAAATATTTATAAAACTTTCAGATGCCCATTATTAATAAAACTAACCCACCTCTGGGTGAAACACTACAACACTATCTTTGTTCTTCTAATTAATGATAATTTATTACTACTATTATTACTTTTTATTCATTTATTTATATTTTGGTTAAAAGTTATTTAATATTTGATCCCATATTTTTTGGTATTTCGTTGTAATATATGAAGCATGTAAATGGGGTAACAGGTTATCTTATAAATTAAGCACAATGTTCTTTGAATTTATAAGTGTATGTAAATCAGCAATGTAGGAGGGTGCGAGCCCGATAAAAAATCTCGCCCTGGGCGCCACATTTCGTTGGGCTACGTCTGCGCCTGTGGGTATCAGACCAGACACAGGAGTTAGGAACCAGGGCGAGTCTTTCCGTACAAAAATACAAAGTAACAACAGAAAGCAGGGCTGGATTCAATGACCTCGAAGAAAACACTTTGATTGAGAGAGCAGGGCTTGATACATGGACGCAACCTCGAACACAAGCAAGAGAAACGAGGGATAGGAAACCTCAACGTGCTGACGGAAAACCTCGGCTAAGGAACCTCGACATATTGACAAAAGTGTCACTCAGAAACTCCAGCTAGAGCAAGGTTACAATTCCATACGACAGAATACAGGCCTAGATGACACAATAGGAATGACTAGACAAAACAAGAGTGACTATTACAGGACCATAGCAACTGCATAATCAGACGGCGAATTGACATATATGTGAACAGTAACAAATAAACACTATGGTCATTACCGGCCAGTTAGCTCAGTAATATAAACATTCGTCTTTTGACCAGAAGGGCTGGCTTCCATTCCCGTTACTTTTTTTCGCTATTTAACATGGCTGACACAATATGGCGCTAAACTACAATACGCAACACTTGGTCGTATTTTGGTGAAGGGTAAAATAACCAATATGGTCGTTATTGTTGAAGAACTTGTAAGGAACATAGCTTCTACATATCAGCTGCAAAATAAGAGTGACTATTACATGATCATAGTAACTGCATAGCAACTGACGACGTCATCATCATAAGGGACATAGCAACCGCATATAACTACAAAATAGGAGGGACTATTACAAGACCATAACAACTGCATAGCAACTGACAACTGCATCGTCGTACGGGACATACTTGCATATTAGCTGCATAGCAACTGACAACTTCATCAGCATAAGGGGCATAGCAACTGCATAGAACTACAGAATAGGAGGACCTATTACAAGTCCATAACAACTGACAATTGTATCGTCGTACGGGACATGCATATTAACTGACAACTTTATCATCATAAGGAGCATAGTTTCTACATAGCAACTGCAAAATAAGAGTGACTATTACAGGACCATAGTAACTGCATAACAACTGACAACTTCATCATCATAGGGGACATAGCAACTGCATAAAACTACAAAATAAGAGTGATCGTTACCAGACCATAACAACTGCATAGCATCCGACAACGTTATTGCCGTGTGTGACATAATTGCATAGTAACTGACAATGTTATAATCATAAGGAACATAGTTTCTACATAGCAACTGCAAAATAAGAGTGACTATTACAGGACCAAAGCAAGTGCATAGCAACTGACAACTTCATCATCACAAGGAACATAACCACTACATAGCACTACAAAAGAAGACTCAAAATAATTGAATAAAGGTGACATACACATCCTTAATGTGATCCCACATGACTTAATCCAAAACACAGTACAGTAACAATAAAAATAATGACAAGTATGCTACATAGCAACACAAATTAACAATTGGCTTTGTCCTAAATAGAAAAAAAAAGATACTTTATTCACAGAGCATTATGACTTTTCCTTTTCAATTTGACCCTAAATACTCAATTTTTTTTTTTCACATGTGCCCCAGTACACAAAGTAAGATCCATAGAGTTGTGTTCAGATTGTTGTTCAGATGAGTTTGGTTTGGAAGAAATTGACTGGGTCCTGACCTCCAACCCTCGTATCCTACATCAGAGATCTCACAAATATCCTTTTGAAAAGACTCCAAATTCTTGTTGGAGAAAGAGTTGAAAATGTTATTTCAATGTCATGTTAATAGACTTTTGTTCATGTCCTACCTTTAAAATGTACAATGGTGATTTTAGCTCTCATCCGCAAGGTCCCACCCTCTTATCCAAAGGTTATGTCATGATTAACAGGACACATTTGTACATGTCCGCCCCATGTTTGTTGATTTCCTGTTTTGTGTGCATGTGTTTATTCTCCAATTGAATTTGTACTAATGATACAAGTCATGTTTTATTCATTTTCACTTCATTAGCATAGTTGTTGGAGTTAGTCAGATTACAATGTCTGTGGCTTAGTTCATAAAAGAGCCCCTCTGGGATTCCTTGTGAATTTGTAAAAGCTTTTCTTTGCATGCAGCCTACAGTTTGTGGCTCTTCACAGACATGCGTGCTCAAATGTTCATTCTCTCTCAAAAATCTTTGCTCCCCTTTTTTTTAATAGTTTTGGATAGTATGATTTGTCTCATTTCTTTGATCTTTTATCACATTCTCATTTGGTCCGATGGGATACGAGTCTCTCATTTTAAAAGGCCAACTGACATTTTGTATCCACACGCTCATTCCTTTTTGGTGTGTGGCCTCTGCTCTTCCCGTATGGGGCTGACATTTTTGTGATCTGGCCTCCCTCTGTTATCTGTTACCTCCTCTCCAACTCATTATCTTTTTGGCTACTGACCTCTGACAGGCTAGTTGTTTCTACCCCCCCTACCCTTACATCCCGCTCCCTTTTTTTATTTCATCAATGAAACGTGCAGCAATTGTATCCATGGATTTTCTTTCATGGTTATGTATGTGTGCTGAATTACAAGTGACATTTTTCTTACAAACGGTAATGAAGATCTTGGTTTTATTCTCCCTCTCCTTTTTTTGTCACTCTCTCCTCATTAATCTTTCTTGGCACACATTCCTCTCTTTCTCCTCTCCATCACCTTTTCCTTTGTCTCACTCCTCTAGGTGGCTTGTTCATTAGGAATACTGATCAGGAGTACACAGCCTTCCGACTGGCTATCTTCCTTCACAACACTAGCCCGAACGCTACGGAAGCCCCCTTCAACCTGGTCCCACATGTCGACAATATAGAGACAGCCAACAGCTTTGCAGTCACCAATGCATGTGAGTATCTAAGCATTCTCTATACTATTTCATACAATTTGTGCTTAATATTACTCAATATTTGGAGCTTGGGAATGTAAAGAAATTAATCCAGTGCTGACTCAGCATTATGAGTGTGTGGAGAGTGATTACAGTGAAGTTATTCAATTTGTGTACACAGAGTGATCTACTTACTGCAGGCCCCTAAAAACATTACAAAATAATCATTTATCTAAATTTACATTGAATAAAAACAAACAGACTCAAATGAATGAATGTTAGTTAAAAAAGCTTAGTTTCACTGATTAGGCTATGCTCTACAAATTCTGCCTGGCAACAAGTTCAGAAATGCTTTTAATCTAGATTATAATGTCTGATGCCTAGTTAATATTTTATTTTAATAGTAAAGTTGTACGTAAAATCTTAAATGTTTTTGTTGTTTGCGTAATTCATGATATTGCTCAATGAAAAACAACAACAGACAAACAGTAATGGAGAGTGTAGAAGTCTATCTACAAGTGGTCGGTTTCCTGCCTGTCTGTCCTCTTTAAAACAAAAACAAAAAGAAACACAAAAAATCATCTATTTGGTCATGGTTGATCTTTGATAGCTAGAATGTATACTTGAAGTTATGCAAAAACTCTAGACAAAAAAAAAAAGCATAAAAAATTGGGGCACATCTCCAGCTCTGCTCTCTAAATGGTACCATTTTTTGCAAAATTCCATATTTTGTACTTTTTTTACTTTATTGTACTTTGTAAACTTTTTTTTTTATTGTTTGGTTGTTGTTTTTAAATATCAATGAAATGTTGAATGCTCTAAAACATAACTCCAATTGTCCAATTGGTGCTAACACTACAGCATCAAGAAATACTTGTTTATACCATCATAAAAGAAGTCTGATCTGATTGGCAGAAGCTCCTCTGTGTATTGATTTCCTCCCTGGTTATTTGAAGCTAATCTTTTAATATCATCTTTCGACTGGGTGCTTAAAGTAAATCTTCACTCGGTTGTGGTGCTTGTAATGCCCACTCAACAATTTCTTGTGTACGGGTCTCTCTGTGTGGCAAGTGTCCAAAAGCATGTAGTTGTGACAGTTTACTCTTGTGCAAGCATTACCACACCTGTGGAAGAACAGAGTGAGTGGAGTTTACCACATTTGTTTTACCATTGTAATGTAAATAAATGAACATTTGTACAAATAATAAAAATAATGGATGGGAGGTGTGTGATATTTAGAGAGTGTAAATTACATTACATTACCATCTTATGATTGTCAGTGGGAGGCAGGTTGAGATGATCACAGAAGTCATGCCAGTCATGAATGTGAATTAAGATTTTCCTTCACGTGTGTCATATTCCAAATATGAAATCATTTGGGTGATTGTGAACGTATAGGCTTAGCTTATTGTGACAGTTCTGTGTTCAATTCAAAGCATTTTATATGTTCATCTCAACAGAAAGGCAGTCAGTTCTCCTTTATTGTTTATTGAAGCTTTAACTCATTGACCACAAGATATATTAATTATTTACCATACTGGGACAACAATAACCATAACAATGCCAAGACTATTATGATATCACACCATTATTGTATTATCTTCAGGTATCAAAATAGATCCTTTGAAATGTATCATATACAGAGGATTCATATTTTACCGCAGTATTTAAATTATGGTTAAGCAATAAAATTGACTTTGAACACTCCCTTGACTTAATTGGGTAATCAATGCCCCACATATGGCATACAAGTGGAAAAAAGAGTAAAATATAAAATCAATAAAAATCACTGCGTTTTAGGCTTTACATGATCAGGATTTTTTGGACGATGACTGATCAGCAATGAATGAGTTTGAAAGTGAGTTTCTTAAAAAATACATTAACAATAACACATAATGTCTTATTTCGCGGAGCCAATCAATGACGTCATTGATCGATCGGGCAAATTAAGACATTACAACCAATCACCGATTAAACATAAAATGCAAAATATCGTCCAATCTCAATCCAGCCGATTAGATCAGTGCATACATAGCCAACATGTATAGCAGCTTGGTATTATTCGGCAGTTAAAATTCTCCATTTTCTCAGGACGTGGCCCGGAAATGCAGCATTCAATTGGCAGTTTTACATAAAATGTGAGTTAAAGTTTTAGAATGGTCAAGGTGGCAGTTCATATTTTAAGGTATACAAAGAATTGTTGCTTCAAAGTCTGAAACAAATAATACTAATTAGCTGCTCAATTATGATGTGATATGAATACCATCACTCCAGGACAAAAATATGTAAAAACTCCCATTGATACTCATGCATTTATGAATCCATATGGTGTCGTGTAACTCCTGTCCAAACATTTAATTTGACAACATTTGTGTCATTTACTTATGACAATAATTTAGTAGTTAAAACACACAATAACATTTTGATAATTTAATGTCAATTCATTTATTTCACTGCACACACACAAAAAAAATGACTTAAGGATGTGTAAGTGGGAAGGAACACAGTGACTACATATCAAATTGCATCCTATTGTATTATGCGTAGCATGAATCGCATTGCTGTTGCATTAAATGGGTGTGAAGTGTTCTGAGAGAACAAAAGAATCGAACTAGCATTTTACAATGCGCCACAGTGACAATTCATGCATAAAATAACTACAGTACCTACAATTGCATCTTCATTATGTCCTCAAGTAATGACTAATTAATGCTACACAAGCAAATGTCGACTAAAGTTGCAGAAGCATTTTATTCCCTTCAGACACAAATATATCTCTGGCTGCCAAGAAAAACTTTTCATTTTTTTTTTAAGAAATGTACAGTACATAGTAATAAGAAAAATTCAAACCGATTTATGCTGGCTTGCTTCAGTATTTTTCGTCTCTCTGCTTTATTGAGGGGGTGTGAAAGATTAACACTGAATAAATATGTGAGGTCAGAACATTTAAATACATTTGGTCAGAGAAGAAATTGAGAGTTCCAGAATATGAATATTAATGTCTCACTCTCTTTATGATGCATCAACATGAGCAAATTGATACATTGTGACTCTTAAGATAAGAAACATGAACTATATATCACTATTATTATTATTGTCAATTGTAGGAACCAAGATGTCAATCTTGTAGTTATATACGTACATGACTGAAATTGTGCCCATACTTTCGCATCAAAAAGCAAAATGCAGAGCATGTCTCAATTAATTTCTCCAAAAATCTCATTTCAAAGCAGACCTTT
The DNA here is from genome assembly GCF_051991255.1 of Vanacampus margaritifer. NCBI lineage: Eukaryota > Metazoa > Chordata > Actinopteri > Syngnathiformes > Syngnathidae > Vanacampus > Vanacampus margaritifer. The sequence continues at coordinate 14,808,548 of NC_135436.1, forward strand.
AACACAGGGAATTATTTGAAATATGAGTCTAACTGGTAAGCTTCAGTTCCCGAGGCATATCTACTTACTATATTAGCAATGGGCAAAATTGTTTTGGGTAGAAAAATCTGCAGACCAATATGATCTTTGACATCTTCTTCATGCATCTTGGAATTGGATATCAACAACAATCTACCCTCATTGCCCACTTTATTAGGTACGCTCAAACTTTCTCTCATCATTAAAACTCATTCACTGCCATTGACAGCTATAGACTTAAAAAAAAAAAAAAAAAAAACATTTTAACTATTTCTATTAGTTTAACATTTATTTTCCATTTTTGTTAACAATAGTATGAAAACCTAGATTTTTTTTGTACATTTAGAGCAGATATAAAATTTGTGATTAATCGTGAATTAACTAGTGAAGTCATGCTATTAATTACGATTACACATTTTAATCGCCTGATGCCCCTAATTGTCTTTTAAACAAAACAACAAAAAAATTTGTATTTAATATATATATTTTTTAAAGAAAATATAAAAAATTAGGGGCGCCAGGCGATTACAATTTTTTATTGGAATTAATCGCATGACTTTACTAGTTAACTCACGATTAATCACAAATGTTATATTTGTTCTAGTACAAAAAAAAAATCTAGGTTTTCATAAATTTCATACATACAAATTTTTTTAACTGATAGAAATAGTTCAAATGAATTTTTGACGTCTATAGCCGTCAATGGCAGTGAATGAGTTAAAGGGAGTTCAGCACCACTGCAGCCTACAGTACAACCAAGGCAAGCAAATATCACAAGCACTCGCAGTCTGAACTATTGATACAAAGCAGGATATGATCCTAATGTTACAGATTAAATGAAGACTCACCAGATCGGCGACATGTAGCAACCTCATATTGTCTAGCACTGGAGAGCTTGTGGGAATTGTAGTATCAATTTCATGTTCTTTTGCTCACTGGAGCGATTGCTGCTACGGCATTAGCCCATCTTCTTTTTCATCCCCCAGTTGTAACGAGCTGTTATTTGATTCATCGTCACTTTTCAATCATCTCCAGTCTCTCCTTTGACACCTACAACCAATAAGGCATTTTTTTCACACAAGAACAGCTGCTCACTGGATATATTAATTTCACTCATTTAAATTCCACATAAATAATTATTCAAATTTAGCTATTTACACACAAAAAGGAGACATGTATTTTTGGTCACTATTCAAAATAGTTTCCAGTCTGGCCATCACTCATTCCGTACCACGCCTGGCACATGTCAGAGGAAACCAAACTTCATGCCTACTGGAACACGTGTAAGTATTGGCACAGGTAGTGTAATACGATTTTAGTCAATTTGATCAAGGTGCAGGCAGATTGATTCTGAGCTCTGTGGAAATGTGTGGCAGATGTCACTCCATCCATTTTCCTACCACTGATTCTCAGTAGCACCGTAGGTCAGCTGGGGCTGATCCCAGCAATGACAGCACACGTACTGCAAGTAGCAACAAACTACCATTCATACTCACTTTCACACCTACTGACATTTAGAGTACTCAAGTAACCTAAAAACGTTCTTGGATGGTCTGACAAAGTTGTAGCATCTGCGCATGGAGTACATGAAAAACTCCACATAGAACAGCTAACAGTCCCAGAAACGTGCTAAACCCGTGCAGTTTTTTTTTGTTTTTACTGCCCTAAATTTACTCCCTGTATTCTTTTCTGCTCTTATTTTTGTTACATTTCTGATGCTTGTGTTGTCAAATACTCTCATACACACTGCTGCCAGTTGGCCTTAAGGAGAGAAGTGTCTGTAAAAGGAAACTCTTTCTAAGTCAAGCGTCAGACAGTCAACAAGCAGAAACACTTCTTCTGTCTCTTGGTTCCGAGACACTCATCCTCTTCCTCCTCCTCACTTTTGTCCTTGCCTTTTCCACCTCATTTCTTTCCCTCTTTTTCTACTCGTTTAGTCCTCATCACGTTTTGCCGCCTCTCCCTGAGCACGGGCGTGGTGAATGGATCTCTAAATTAATCCATGGCTCTTGCTCCGGGTAGTGAGCAATGCCTCTGAATTAGAATAGGGAATTCTCCCGCTGACCTTGGCCAGGTTCTCTCTTTTGCGGTATTCAAGAAGCGTGAAGAGATGATTTTAAAGGAATCACATTTCTTGCTAGCATTGTCACACATTCAAGTACTGTATAACCTCAGCTGCTGTATCGTTTCCGCTTATTTACTGTGTAGACGCATACATACAGTATATATTCTGCTTTTTGTAGTCTTTTCATTTGGTATATACCGTATGTGTCTCTTTCTTTTAAGTGCTGCATCACAGTGAGCTAGCGGTTAGTGCTACTAACTCACCGTTCAGAGGTTTGGAGTTAGCACACACAGATGCACGATCGGGGGTGGAAGGTGATGTGCCCATCTTGAAGTGGACTTTGAGTGTGCTCATGTAGACTGCAAGAGTCTCTCTGAGCTGGGTTTAAAGTGAATGAGGGGAGCCGCTTCAATTAGCCAGGAGTCGGCTGCGTTCCCTATTATAACGGAGAAAACATACTTATACGTGTGCTAGTTTAGGAAATACAAAAAGAAAGAAAACTCCACCCATGCAAACAGTCAGACTGCACTTTGCGCTAGACTTGCTTCTACTGGTTTCGTACTGTTTTTAAATATGTCCACTTCAGCATACTCTAGTGTGTAAAAAAAAAATCTTGAAGTGGACTTTGAGTGTGCTCATGTCCTGCATCTATTTGCCATGTAGACTGCAAGAGTCTCTCTGAGCTGGGTGAATGAGGGGAGCCGCTTCAATTAGCCAGGAGTCGGCTGCGTTCCCTAACACAACTGAGAAAACATACTTATACGTGTGCTAGTTTAGGAAATACAAAAAGAAAGAAAACTCCAGCCATGCAAACAATTAGACTGCACTTTGCGCTGGACATGAAAATAGAGCCCTCAGAATTGTCCAGGGGGGGTCTCTGCCACTTCCTCAAAGTCAGATGGGAATAGCTCACATGTGACCTTAATCAGGACAAAGCTGGAAATGGATGGAAGGGTATACAAATTCAACTGAGCTCAGTGTTTCATCTCCATTCTAGAAAATAATGTATATGGACTGGTGTGACCAAGACCGGTTAATATGTGTGTCTCATATGGAATATGAATTGTGTGCAAGCGTGTGTCAATTTGAGTCATGGGAGTATAATCAAGTGAGCGTGTGAACGTGCATGAGCGGTGAAAAAAAGAATCAATTTGGACAGAAAGCTGAGGTGAATTAGGAACAGAGGAGAAAGCGACCAAGAGGATTTGCAACAAAGAATGACTTATGTGGGGAGGGGGTTGCAACCACAAATGCACTGAACTTTGGTAAGCATGGTCACTATTCTTCAATTTGAATTCCTTTGTGGTTCAAACTAAGATCATTAATATTTATTGTGAAGCCACAGCAGCCATGCTTGTGGCGTGTTCTGTGGATTAGATGCAGAGATCCCTAACCTCATTCTTTTAATGAATTTCTTTTAGGCTGTGCCATTGAAAATCATTTAAATCAATACTGTTTTGTATTATTGATGAACAGATTGCATTTACATACATGCTTGATTAATTCATCTTATTATCTTTCAAGCTGTGTGACCCGCTGAAGTGCCTCTCTCTGCTCTCAATTTCTGAGGACAATACTGGTCTTTACATTTGATGGTGGTTAGGTTACACTTCCAAATGATGTAGCGGCACATTATCAGGAACACAGTGAAACATGATGGCAACCCGTATCCATCGAAATGATTTTTTTTTCCATCGGCAGCACGGGCATTATGATACAATTTCTCTCCAATCAAATATTCAAGCTTGACTTGACCATAATTTTCACTGTTGGTGCCCTTATAACAAATGATAGAACACACACATGCACACACAAGCACGCACACACAAACATCAGAAGGTAATGGCTTGAACTGAACATTGTAGATTGAGTTTAATTGGGTTTGTATAATTTGGTGTGAGCCAGTCTGCCTCATTTAGGTGCAATCTGTAAATTTTGTTGTTAACTGTCATAGACAGATTGTGTGTTGTAAAAACACATTATGTTCCCTCTCTCGATCTTCCCCTCCCAGAAAACGACTTTGAAATTCTGAAATTTCCTCCCCCTGGCGCAGATGTTCACATTTTGTGTGTATGTGAATCGGCAGACATTTAACCTGTAGACGACTGGCACATTTGTATTCTGTGTTGCTCTTCAGTCTTGTAAACTAGGAAATGGATGAATGAAATTTGCAGCTATCACCTTCAGTTAGGGTGACCATATTTTAATTATACAGCCCAGATACTTAAATGATACTCAAAGTTTAGTCAAAGATGCCATACATTAAAACTATTTTAACATATGCCTCCTCTGAATAGGTAGAAAATGAAACAAAAAACAGAGCTCTCTTTTGAAGTCTGGCTCTTTCTGCCCAAAGATATATATTTTTTCCCAGGGGATTGGGGGTGGGGTCGAAACCGTGCCATGACCACGTCTCCAGTTTGGGAGCACAGAGTGCCACCAGTGAGCTCAGCACCGTATTTGAACACTGAGCAAGTGATGTATGTAAAAAGCTCACCTACAGCAATAATAACATGCAAGTTCTTATACATCATACAGAAGAATGTTTTGATGGACATTGTTTTGTGCTCTCTGGGAAAGGCTGTTTTCCGTTTGAGCATAAATGAACCAAAGTTGGATCCAAAGTAACAGACATCTTCATTAGAGGAAAAATTCAGATTTCCTCCACAATCATTCATTTATCATTAACTCATTCACTGCCATTGACGGTTATAAACGTAAAAAAAATAATTTGAATTTTTCTATTAGTTTAACATTGTTTTTCTTCTTTTGTTAACAATTTGTTTTTTTATTGCACATTTAGAACAGATATAAAATGTGTGGTTAATCGTGAGTTAACTATTGAAGTCATGTGATTAATTATGATAAAAAAATTTAATCGCCTGATGCCCCTCATTTTTAATAACCATGTTGTCAGGCGATTACAATTTTTTATTGTAATTAATCGCATGACTGCATTAGCTAACTCACGATTAATCACAAATTTTATATATGTTCTAAATGTACAATAAAGATTTTTTTCCTAGGTTTTCATACTCTTGTTAACAAAAGAGGAAAAAAATGAATTTTGGACGTTTATAGCCGTCAATGCCAGTAAATGAATTAATAAGTGTGTCTATATACGTTTCTCTTTATAATGTACAACATTAGACTTTTGCCTTCTGTAAAATCTCTCATGTCTGTCTGATAGACTCCACCTTGAAAGGGTGAAAAGGTGGCATTTTGAGAGAGCATGTTTCAGCTCTGACGTTGGACAAAAAATATTAGCCACCAGGGGAAAACAACCTTGGAAATGTGTTAGGTGCATACAGTAAATGAACTATTTTTAGCTCACCTTAGATGGAGTCTATGAAGCACTCATGGTAGTCAACATACAGCATTTGTATTGATATGTCATGCTTGGCCCAGGGTGTAGTCAGTCTTTAGTCGGACGTCAGCTGGGAAAGGCTCCAGCTTCCCACGACCCTGAACGAGAAAAGCAGTCTAGAAAATGGGTGTGCGGATGTCAAGCCTAAACCCTTACCATATATTTGCAATACAGCATACCTCTTTGGAAGTCTGCCGTCTCGTTTAATGGGTCAGCCATCTTGTGTAGATGATGTGAGACACTCTGTAAGCGCACTGTACGATCATCTTTAATGCTGATGTTTTCTGTGGTTGTACGTCTTCTTAATGGCTACACAGGGGAAATAGAGTGAAATTATATCTGGAAACCTGGCATGGCGAGGAGATTTACTATGCAGCGAGCCTGCTTTTCATCACGTTACTTACATACAGAAGTGGCTGGTTGACGGTGTTAGCAAATACTAAATGAGTTTTCTGGTATCAGGGTATGAAGTCAAATTGAGTGGATAGATTCGTTTCACATTTACAGCTTAAGAGCACCACTACTAACTGAAATATTTCAGTTTGAAGGTTGTATAATGTGATTCAATTCTAATGTTCTTTCAACACAGTGGTTAGCACTATCACAGAGTGGTCCATTAATAGTGCTCATATAATCACAGTTGATACACATTTTGCCGTATATATTGTGACAACAACAGGGAAAACGATCTTAGCTTTTCGACAAACTATATGACAGGGGCGGGGCATCAAACTTTGAGTTTCGTAATTCCTTCTTAACTAAGCATTCTCTGTTGTACATTTGACCTAAATCTCTGAAAATTGGGAGGCATATGAAGTAGCCTATAATGTACACAAAAGTCCTTTATGGCCATACGCTAAGCCTAACAGGAAGTCCGCCATTTTTAATTTCTTTGGAATCTATCGCCATTTTTGTTATATTTTTATGTAAGTCATATTTTAATGAACTTCTCCCACAGATTGTATCCGATCGCCTTCCAACTTTGGGTGTTTCATCTAAAGATGCTTAAGATGAAAAGTTATTAAAAGGTTTTAATTTTGGCCCACACTGTTGCCATGGCGATGTGCTGTTTGTACAGAAAAATGATGCTGTTTTTGAGGCTCTAAAGCTTAGCAAATGCTCATGAAACTTTGCACATACATAGACTTGGCATACAAATCAATATTTTAGAGATTTATTGTGTTATTTTCATAAAGAGCTCAATAGTGAAGCCTTTAATCACTTTGAACCAAAGTCAAACCTAAAAGGAAGTCCACCATTTTGACTTTATTTTTAATTAATTTTTTCAAACTCCTCTCCCTGAATGTATCCTATCGTCTTCAAACTTTGCGTGTTTCATCTAAAGATGTTTAAGTTATTGAAAGCTTTTTATTTCATTGCATGCTGTTGCCGTGACAACGCACTGTTTGCAAAGAAAAATGATGCTGTTTATTGTGAGTATTCATGACACACAAATAAAGCCTGGGGGGGAAAAAACTACACTTTTTCCTTCTAGCGCATCCCTCTCCTGTGTGGTCTTTACTCCCACTTCACAGAAAAACACTTCAATTTTCTTGCCTCGTTATTTATTCTTTTGACCGTCACCATTATTCACCATTTTAACACCATTGCGAGCTAGTTTACATGTATCAATATTTGTCAGCTGTTTTGCATGGCAATTTAGGGTGTGTGTGTGTGAGTGGAGCGGATCAACAGGAAAACATTCAAGATAACAAGGCGTGTGTCAGTTTTGTGGCATTTTGGGACATCATGCTTAAACTAATGTGTTAGTACTGACTGTGTTCATTCACAAATCCCGCTATATTCTATACTGCTTGTCGTCATAAGGGTTGCAGTGAGCTGGAGCAGATAACAACATATAAAATAGTTAAGTCAGGTCATCTTTATTTATATAGCGCTTTCAAACAGCCTTAGCTGTCACAAAGGACTGTCATTTTTTTTGCCCTGGAGAGCTCAGTATTGTTCATTCATCATGTCATCATCATTGCTCTCTCTTTTTTTGTATGTGGGTGAGAATGTGTATGTGCATGTGTGTGTGAGTGTGTATTCATTAGTTCACCTAAAACCTATTAAAAAATCCCATACCGTTCACCTAAATCGAACACTTCAGAACCCAGCCAGAGCTGTGAGGCCGTCAGGAGACCCGAGGAAGGACCAAAGAAACGGTCATTATTAATCAATAACTCCCACCAATTAATCAAATAATCCGATTCAATTTTATTTTGCATTAAAGTGTATAACAAACCCAAGCGATGAAACAATGGCAGTAAAGTCCACACAAGAAGTAGAGATTCAAACCCAGAACCATCCTAAGCGCTTACCATGAACAAATGCATAACAACAAAACAAACAGGACTGCCAAAGAAAGGCAGTATTTGTCGGCTGGAGAATTGTCTCTACGTGGTCTGAGGATTTTAACACAACATCTAATAAGGCGGCAGCAGTCAAACTTAAAATAATGGAGCAATAAAAGACAGCTATTTCTCATCAATGAAGTCAACCACTTTCTCTTTGCTCAACACACACACACACACACGCATTGGTCGTTTAGTATCTCAATAAGGTGCCAGTTTCAAATTCAGCTCATTCTTTTAATCCACGATAACAACTACACACTTAATAGCGTTCTGTGTTCTTTTGTATGCGCGCACAGCTACGCGAGGTGGCTCACTGGCGGCGCGTTAACTGTTCCCTGCTAAGTGTTTCTTTGTCAAATCAAGTTATTGTAGCCTCAGCCCAATCGAGCAACTAGGAAGTAATATTATTAGAACAAGTCTTGTGTTGCAGCGAGGCTGTACATCTGCTCTTGTTTATCTGATTTCATTTAGCAGTCCAATAAAAAAGAAGTCTGTTTCTTTGTTTGACTCGACTCTTTCATTAGAAGGGAAGGATGGAAAACAACAAAATGGAGGTTAGTGTCAACACTTTAGGGCTATCCCGATCTAAGGATTTGATTCTGATTGAATGTGTTTTTTCCTGTTTACACTGCCTTGACAGTTAACACTATGCCTGTTTGATTGTGCCACTTGGAATCAATTGTATTAATGATCATCAGGTGAATCAGGTCAGCCTGAATGAAAGTAGAAGTTTCCTCCGTTACTTGATGCTGCTCGTTATGAAAAACAGTGGTGCTTCAAAATTTCCATCCATCCATCCATATTCTTAACCACTTGTCCTATCAAAGCAGGATTAAATGTGTCTATTTTTTCTTTTTCTTCTTCTTTTTTTTATAACAAAATACTACAAAATAAATAAATACATAAATAAATAAATAAATAAATAAATATCTGCATGAACTAAGGCAGTTACATGACAAGATGAGAAGTAAAAAATTTAAAAAAATATATAATACATTGTGTCTAGGGATGTTCAATACCACTTTTTTTTCCTGACTGCTTTTGATACATAAAATTAATCTAAAAAAAACTAAACGAAAAAACAATGACAGAAAATCCTATAGAAAGTATTGCATGTTTCCTTAAAATTGCATGAAATAAATGCCAATTTTCTATTCTTATCATTTCTACTTTCTGGTCATAAAACGGCCACAAGAGGGGCCACCATCGAGAGTACCGATACCTTTAAATAATAATACGGATACCTGGTATTGGTGCTCGCGAGCACTGGGTTAAAAAAAAAATAGGTTAATCAATATTGAATTGATTTTCCTTTTCATAGACTATTAACAATTCATAAAGCCATAAATAGATAATTTTAATCTACCCCCCCCCCCCATACATTCATAAGTAAATAGAATTTTAAAGGTCTCAATGTTTAAAAAAAAAATAGAATTTTAAATGCCTCAATGTTTGTTTTTTTCCTTGCTGTTTTCTTGAAATTTATTGTTTACGGGAATTTCACAAATATTTTCTTGCATTTACAAAAGACAGTAAATTAGTATTGATACCAAACCCTAGTACTCGCCCATCCCTAATTATTTATCTTCATTTATTTCTCTATGTTATTGTCTGCCAGTCATTGAACCCTGAGGATGTTTTACTCCCACAGGTGTTCCTTTACACACAGTAGGACAGCGAGAGTTCATTTGTTCTTTTTGCCTTTTTGCTACATTATCTGGTCATGCTTTCATCTAAGGCGTGAATCATTTTCAATCAATCAAATAGTTGGGTCGTATAGTTATCCGAATTTTGAGGGAATTGTTTGCTTCTGACAGATCTATTTGTCAACATGCCCACAGTGCTGTTAATTAAAGTGGGAACAGCGTTTGTAGACCCGCAATAGACTACTCAGCCCTGAGAATAAAAGACGTGATTGATGATGGGATGATGTTTTGCACTGATATCACATATTGAGCATAAGATTGTAAGATGAAGCTATAATAGCCAAAAAGCTTTGTAGTAGCTTTGAGGAAATGATTGTGGTGCTCACAGTTGGATCGAAAGTCATATTAATGAAATTCTTGTTGGTCGGTCTGCAGTTTCTTGAGGCAGTGAGACTTTTCATTAGATTGTTACATTCCAAGATGATGGTTGACTGATCTTGCATTTTTTTTTTATCTTGCGTAGGAAACATGTACAGTGGTGCAATGCCAATTGATTTGAAAGCAATAAACATAGCAAAAACGGTTTAAGCTCATTACCGTATGTGACACACTTCTGCTCCACACTTTGGATGAAAAGATTTTTATAAATAAAACAACACTGGCAGGATTTTACGATACAACATTAATTGTTTTTGGTGGTAAAAACGTTAAAATACAAACTCCAACTCTTAACTTTGTTCAAATGTCTTAGCGCATATGTTTATTGAACAACTTTTCAGATTTGCAAAATGTTTATTTTTTTTCTTCTTTTAAATCTTAAACAATTTGAACAAAAAAATTCAGGAAGCTCTTAGGATCATCAATATGTCATAAAAACTAAATGAAAATCTAATTCACAAGTAAATATCATAGCTCTCCATAGTTTTCTACAGTAATTTTTGAAATGTTAAACTCACATGTGTCTTTGTTTTACTTTAAAACAAAAACAAAATATGCAGAGAGTTCCTTGGGTCAGCAGCATCTCTTATAAAGTTAACTGAAAATCGAAATAAAAAGTTCCCTGAGATCAGCACAGTTTTAAATGGATCTATTATCGGCCACCAGATAAAAGAAAAAGACTGACACCGATATTCGTCAAAATACCAAATATCGGCGCAGATAATCGGCCTGGCTGATAATCGGTCTATCCCTAGCGATAGTGCAAAAAGAAAATGTGACCAGCACACAGAACGAACACGGGTGCATGAATCAGGGCTAGCCTCATCTTGCTAGCATCGGCTAGCAACAAGCCCGATCGCCGCCAAATTCATATCAGTGGCAGTGGGAGCATAGAATGGAACAAAAGGGCAGCCTTGCAAAAATACACTTTACCAGATTTTTGTAAATATCATAATATATATAGAATATTATAGATAAATATTTCCTCCCGTTTGATTTTATTTATTTGTTTGTTATTAGCGTACTGTTTGGTAAGCCAAAGACACATTTCCATTTCCTTGGTGCAAAATCAAAATGTATTTCTATTCTATTCTATTCTGTCCAATAATACATAGACAACAACTGCTTGGATTAGTAAGGATTACTTTATTTGGCGTCGATGTCTTAGTACAGAGGTCACTAACTCCGATCCTTGCGGGGGCACCTGCATGTTTGACAACAGGGGTCACCGACTTTTTGACGTCTGAGAGTTACTTGTTGGTACTGATTAATGTGAATGGGCTGCCAGTTTGATACACACTGCTGAAATAACACAACTCAAATTCTGGTCAGCTATAAAAAATAAATAAAAAATTAAAAAAAATAATAAATATTTTTATTATTATTATTATTATTATTTTAACTCTTTGACTGCCAGACGTTTTCAGAAACGGGATGTCGCCAGTGCCAGCCGATTTAAGCATTTTGACTGATCTTTCAAGGTCCACAGAAAATGTTGTGTTTGGACTATGGAAACACACATTCCACCAAATGAAAAGATTAAACTCTCATCTTTCATCAGAAAGTTGTTTCTACCTTATTCCGTTCTTCAGTAATCAACAATAGAAAATGGTTACTTTCATCGAAATGCTCTGTTTTGAAACAAAAAACGGAGAAAAAGAGCTTTTTGTGAAACGATGTTATTTCATGCACTCTAGTGAATTCTACACTTCTTTTTGTCCATGAATGATGCCACAAACACCTAAATAGTGCTTTACTTCTGTAATACACCACCACCAAAAATGAAAAAGTGTTTTTAGTTTGCAAAATACGTTTATTTCTATTCAACAGTGTAACAATTTGACAAAACAATTTTGCAAACTATTTACAAATGTGTGCAACTGTGGTACTATTTACAATTATGTGGATGTTTCAAATACAGTTTTTCTTTTTGTAACGTTCTCCTGCGTGCAAGGAGAGGGAGCAGGATTTGCACTACAGATTACTTTCACTTTCCATTGTCCGTTTCGCGTGCAGACGGCCTTTTTTTCCGGGGAATAGCAAGTAGCAGACTGTACCCACTCCGCCGATGAATATGCATTGGACTCGGGGCACTCTTCGTCGTCCGATTGAACGTCCGCCTGAGCGTGCTCGGTTGTGCTCCGCGTTTTCCGGTGTTAGCATCGCTAGCCCGTGAACCTTTATGACGTCATCATAGCCGCCGCGTCAACGCTTCCAACTTCGCCGTCAACCTCGGAGTCACCAACATCATCATCGATGATGATCATCGTCGTCATCAATGTGCTCTTTAGCGTTGGTCGATGCTTTTCGTCTTTGAAAAAAACTGCTCGAGCGTGAGCTGCTTGCAACCGGTCGCCATGTTCTCTTCCCTTCCCCAGCCATTGTCCCCTCTAGCTCCGCCTCACGTCTTCTACTGACGCCTAACCAATCTTGTCAAAAGAGAGTCATTGCTGCCATCTAGGGGCCAAAAATAGTCATTAGGCTCACTAGATCTGCTTGAAACTTTCACCACAGCTGGGCAAGGCTTTCCTCCACCCGTTTCAAAAAAAAATGATAATAAAATGGGTGGACGTCTTTTAACGTCCTTGGCGGCCCTCCGTAGGTTTTTACAGAACGTCATTTAACGTCTTTGGCAGTAAAAGATTTAAACTGGCCCATGGGCTAAAAGGTCATTGGGGGCTACGTTGGTGACCTCTGCTTTTGATATTTACCCTCCTCCAACACAATTCAAATGATTGGATCATCCTGATAACGGTCCGGACGTGGATGAATTTTGATGAATTCTGGCCCAGTCCAATGCTATCTTGCCCGTTTGTCCAGATTTGGTTGTAATGAGGAGTAAATAATGTCATTACAGCATGCGCCCACAGAGTAGACGTTCCCTTCAGGTAATCTGACTTCATTGGTATAATAAGCAGACTGGGTCTCTTTGACCCATAACTGCATACACACAAACACACACGCACGCACACACATAGAGCATTTCGTTAGGGTCTCTTGATGTGGGCAAGAGGATTCAAATGTAAACATAAATTGTATCATAGTAGCTTTTGCAAGAAGAAAAGATGAATAGACGCCGCCTCAGTCTGAACACAGGTTTGGACCCAAATGGAGTCGTGTTCAGTGTAATTGCCTACAACATCTTTGTGTTGTCCCTCACTCGCTCATTTCGCCGCTCTTGTTTTCATGTTCTAATCAAAGCATTTGCATTTACTGACTTTCCTCTCGTGTCTTTTATTCCTCCCAGTTTGTGTCTTGAGGCTGAGAAGCATAAACGTTCACGAGCATGTAATGGCAAACACAAGTGTTGCATATTTCAGCATTTTACAGCTTCTCATTCTCGTCTTTGATTGTATCCTATTTTGATAAGTGGCTGCGGCTCTACAGAACATTTCTGGGTGACAGAGCACTCATTGCAGGCAGATATTTATAGGAATAAAATGCTGCATATTGATATTTTTCTGTTTTCTAATTATTATGCGAAATCATTAACATGATCAGTGTATTCAGGTGAACATTATTACCGGTAATTGCAAACTGTAACATAATGTATTTTTTTTTCAATTGTTTTTATTTTATTTTATTTTATTAAGGACAAAAGGAAGAAAAGAAAGTACAAATGAATGAAAGCCATCTCCAATCAAATACTTCCCACCTCCAATGAAAATAATAAAAAAAATAAAAACATAAAGGAGACACATACGTTTATAATATAAACATTTGTGCATTCCTATTTAAATAAATGTTCCCTTTTTTTTCATAAAAAAACATATATAACATAATAAATTTCCAGCCTGATGCTGATTGTGATATTTGGTACAGTAAAATTCGGATAACAGATTACAGTAACTGGTTGAAAAAAAAAAAAAAAGGGCAAAACATTTTATTGTTTTTTTTAATACTTTATCCTTTAGCATTTGTTTAACAGAGAGAAAAAGCTGCAAATATTGCTTGATTTTTCACCATTTTCTTTATTTTCTTTTTTTTTGGTGACAATTGAGCATCAGTTTTTTTTGTCTTGTGTTGCAATGTGCTAATGTGTAATAATAAAGAAAGAAAGAAAGAAAGAAAGAAAGAAAGAAAGAAAGAAAGAAAGAAAGAAAGAAAGAAAGAAAATACTGTCCTTTTTGTCAACTGGCTGGATGGATGGATACATTTTCAACTATTTTAAAAGCTAATATTGGCCATTTAAATCGGTCAGTCCTTAATAATGGAGGTGCAATGATTAATCAACAACTAATCGATTATCAAATGAATTGATAATTGTTTTTGATAATTGATGTGTCATCTAGATTTAGATTTTTTATTTTTTTTTTATTGTCTAAATGCTCGGAATTCCAGATCCTCAACCGTAATTATTTTCCCATTTCTGTAGTCCTCCATGAAAGCAGATTGGTTATCTTAGTTTAGAAACAAAATAAAACAATTAATTTTAAAAAACTATGCTCAACATTTTTGCTGATTTTCCAAGGCCAAACTAGTAACTAAATCATTATTCATTTCAGTTTGATCACTGTCAATTTGAAATAATGTCCCTTTAAAAGAAAGGGTGCTAAATTAAGCATTTTAAAATCCGATTAATCAATTAATTAAGAAAAATAACCAACAGATGAATCGATTGCTTAAACGGAAAATATATACAGTATATGTATTTGTGCTTATTGTTTTTGATGTGGATGAAAGTAAGGGCATGAGTTAATATTGATAAGTGTCACATGGTGGCACACATTTAGAGATGAGAAGCATGACCTTTCACACACACACACACAACCCCTGGCTCGGTTGTATTTACTGTTTCCATTCTGTTTTCAGGAGGACACGCGTAGGCCGCATACAAGCACACGGCACAACACCGCAAACGTGTACTCGATGATAGCACAAACACACAAGCCTCAAAGCCAGAGTCAGCCTTTAAGCATTGCATCCCTAATGGCCCATTGCTATTCTGTGGGGGTAATAGAGTCCACCAGGTAATTCATCATGCTTACAAACACGCAGTGACAGAGTAGGAGGCAAAAAGAAAAAAGAAAAAAGCTATTAAATCTATCCGAGAAAGGCCGCTGCTTTTATGGAGAGAGGAATGCTTTCATGGAAATAGAAAGACAACAATTAATTATGCAATCTGTGGTGATTATCACATGGGGCAGATGCCCGGGGACATATGAGTGCACATGAGCGCAGATGCATGTACTTGTCTTGGAATGCGTATGCCAGGCCGAGAGGAGGCGGCTGTCGAGCGGCTACGGACGCGTTTGCGTGTTTGCTTATAGGTCAGCGTCTATCGGACAGCGTTGGTATTTATCTCTTTTGGCCTGCCGCTTCACCTGTCTGTGTCGGCGCACGTGTGAGTGCGTATATCACAGTTTGCCCACTCACACTCTAACCTCTTCCGGCTGTGGAAGTGGAGTGTGTCACACACACGTGAATGCACGCGCAATAATCAATTGGGCCTTTCAGACAGTGATGGATGGATACTCCTTGGCTTCTATTTTTACCCTTCCGCTCGTCTTGCGTCTGCCTTCTTATCTTCACAGGAAACATACACGTGTAGCATTATAGAAACCACAAACTGTAGCAGCCTTGCTTTACCTATCTGGGGGTTATTTATGATTGTATGCATTCCTGATACATTTGAATAATTGATGACTCATGTGTGTGTTTTTGCCTTGGCAGCAGCCCAGTAGATTTCTCCTTGAAAAGCCCAGCACCGCGTTACAAATGGCGGCCCCGCGAGGGGACTCCAAGCCCTTTTTCCGAATCGTTCTGAAATGTGTCCAGGCAAAACAAGATCGAATATGAAACTAAGTAGTGTCAACTCTCCTGAATGTGTCTCATTGGGAGATAGCTAAAAAAAAATGAAGGAAGACACCTGGTTGAGATGATGATTTGTGGAGAGGGATATTCGTCGACTCAAAATTCGGAGCACTTGGTCAACAAGAAAACAGAATCACAAACTAATTGGATGTGACATTTATTTTACAAGATGTTTTTATACAACGTTGACATGGAAATTGTATGGTTGAAAATCATGACTACCCAGACATACAATGTGCAAGTAACTAAGGAAAAAGAAACAATGCATGCTTTTAGGGGTGTGAATTGCCTAGTACCTAGCGATTCGATTTGTATCACGATTCATAAGTCACGATTCGATTCAATATCGATTAATGCCGATGCGAATCTATACATTTATTTTTGCAATTTATTTTTTTACTCAAATTTAGAAAATACTAATCAGTAAACTTGTACACTGTAAGATTTGAATGAAAATGTATTTATCTGATAATTCAGGCTTATAACTGTGCCACTGCATTTAACAAACAGGTTGCAGTCTGTTTCATGTTTGAATAGCACCGGAAAAAAAATATTAAGGCTTAATGTTCCCTTAATATAACATTCTTCCATACTTGATGTGTAAATCGGAACCCTAAGTAAGACGTTTTGTTGAATATTCTCATAAAAAATTGTTTAAAAATCGATTCAGCCGCATATCAAATCGATTCGATATATCGCGATTATATTGCAGAATCAATTTTTTCCTAACACCCCTACATGCTATGGGGGGGGGGGGGTTGCTGGACACGAAATGTATCCAGGCTGGTCCTGCAATATTAGAAGCTAATCTGGGGTTGTCATGGTAGTAACAAAGATACTATCCTCCTTATTATAATCAGCATACCATCATTTAGTATGATTCTCAACTTAAGTTCTTACTTGAGGGCTAAATTGTATTATTATTGCCTATCAGATCGTTTTAACAGGACAAAATCCAATATCCAGCCTGTATCATCCCTCCATTTAGAGAGGCTTTAAGTTGGTAAATGAAAACTAGCTGAGCATCCACATTACCTCTTGGCAGTGTGGAAAGGGTTCAAAACAAGGTCAAATTTCATCCCATCTGGGGCCCTTTTAGTTGGAGGAGTCACCAGAGGCTGTGCACTAAATGGGTTCACCAAGTGCCTAAAGGAGCCCGCTGCTGTTGTTTTTCATGCAGCCTCTAATTTTCTCCAACTGACACAGAGGTCACTGATTGGGGTAGTTTTCGTTTTTTGTGTGTGTGTTTTTTTAAAAAGGAAAAAATGTACTTGCAAACACTTCTATTTTCAGCCCGTCTGTGTCCATATGTCTGGCAGCAAATGCTCTTCCTAATGATATTGTATTTCAACAAGCCCTCCATTAGCAGCAATTACACAATGTTAACTATGCACTCCACTCTGAAAAGCTTTTTGGGAAGTAGACAGAAATGAGAACATAATATTGTATTATTGCACTTCATTAGATATGATTGAAAAATCGAATGAGAGAAAAGTTTTTAATAACATATTAAGTCTTTACAATGATGATGAAGTTTAGTTGTGCTTTATAAAAGATATCCAATATAAATATGACTTAGGGTGTCCCTGTGGTTTCTCAGGTAACGGAGGTAACCACCATATTTGGAATATCTCTCTGTATGCTTTTATGAAATTATTGTTGGCGTGGCTGCTTAACATTGGGCCTAATGCATTTTGTTGTTGGAAATTTAAGTTAATAAATAATATATAATATTTACTCATTCACTGCCATAAATTCATTAAAAATATTAACAATTAAAAATTAGGGGCAAGAGGCAATTAAATGTTTTCATGGTAATTAATCACATGACTTCACTAGTTAACTCGCAATTAATCACAAATTTCATATCTGTTCTAAATGTACAAACATTTTTTTTAGGTTTTTATACTCTTGTTAACAAAAGTGGGAACAATTTTTAAACTAATAGAAATAGTTCAAATGAATTTTTGACGTTTGGAGCAATCAATGGCAGCGAATGAGTTAATAACTCATTAAAAACTCCTCCATACTACCATTTTACAGTGTTGCCCATTTACCCTAAAAAGTAACTTTAGTTACTTTACTGATTCCTTGCTTTGAAATATAACTTAGTAGTTATTTAGTTACTTACGGATGACTTGATTTTAAAAGTTATTACATTAGATCACAATTTACTTTAATAGTTATATTCAGCAAATACCGACAAACCACTTAAGTGACTTTTAAGTTTGTTTTTTATTAAAAAAATTAAATGAAGACCTTTTTTTATTTAAAGCTGCTCAATGTAGAAATTTGCCCCAAAATATCTTTACAATCGCCTTTTTATTTGACCATTTAGGACTGAACATCTTCTAATTAGCACATTACATACACCTTGACTTTTCAGGATGGGTTTTCAGACTGGATTCGGGTTCGGATTTCCCGCCCTCCGTATGCGGATGTGACATCATACTCGTTCCTGTGAAGGTTTTTATTTTTTATGAAGTGACAGAGTTTGGGTCCAACACAGCTTGACACTATTGCTTTAAAGATTGTCGTTTATAACACTGGCACTTTTATCAAATCATCTCTCCAGCAAATCTAGTGAGAATGTTACTTCAATCCAACATAACCCTTATTGTTGTCTGAGTGATATCAATTATTGTCTAATATTGTCTAACAGGGCTGATTGTGTTTTTGAGAGAGTGACAGATACTCTTTCAAAAATCATCAAGCTGACGGATAAGAGGGTGGAGCTTATTACAGTGTCTTATCGTGGAAGTGTTACACTGACTTATAATTACACACACAGTTAAATTCTCCCTGACTCAGACACTCAATCACACACCTATTGACACACACGTTGTCTCGTTCCTTCACCCATCCTCCCACGGGCTCGCTCCCTCGCACACATAGTCCCGCACACATGGTCACACGCCGGAGGGGATGATGGGATGATACTACAGATGGCTTACTAGAGTAATATTCTCCATATGGGAAGGTAATATCATCAGAACAGTCGTCTGGGGAGAGAGAGTGGCTGATTGGATCTGGAGAGGAGAGATGCTACATGATGCCAATGGACTGCGTTTAGTCATATACAATAGGTTAGGATTGTATTTGTGGTAACAAAAAAATATTTAAAAAAAAAAGAAAAAGAAAAAACAAGAAAGAGAGAATGTGTCCACGTTTGACTTGAGATGTTTTGTTCTTTTATACATGCTGTATACTAGTCACTGTGGACAAGCTAAGCAAATATAGTGTAATTGGTGCAACTGACAAACCAACAGGCTTTTGGCTTGAACTTTTAATGAATATTAAAATGCTCTCATGCTTGTGTTTGATTTCCCTGACTACTCTGGTTTCTTTCCACCGTCCAAAAACATGCACTTTATAAACAGTTGGGTCAAAAGTAACCCAACTATGGATCAAAATGGACCAATCCACTTTATGAGTCAATTTGACCCAACTTTGTTTTTTACAAAATGACGCTTTTTTTTTTTTAACCCAAATTAAGGATCTGACCAATATTTATGAGTTGTTTTACACTAAAAGACCCATTTCTTGACTCAAAGTTGGGTCAAATTGAGCCAAGAAGAGGATCGCTCCGTTTTTGACACTATAGTTGGGTTTTCAAACCAATTGTTTTTAGTCTTTCTTTCTTTTTCTCTTTTTCTTTCTTTCTTTTTCTCTCTTTCTTTTTTATCTCATTCTTTCTCTCTCTCTCTTTTTCTTTTTCTTTCTTTCTTTCTTTCTCTCTCTCCCTTTTTTCATTCTTTCTTTCTTTCTCTTTCTTTCTTTTTCTTTCTTTTTTTTTCTTTTTCTCTTTCCTTCTTTTTCTCTTTCTTTCTTTCTCTCTATCTTTCTCTCTCTTTCTTTTTCTTTCTTTCTTTCTCTCTCACTCTTTCTTTTTTATCTCATTCTTTCTCTCTTTCTTTCTTTTTCTTTCTTTCTTTCTTTCTCTCTCTCCCTTTTTTTTCTTTCTTTTTCTTTCTTTCTTTCTCTTTCTTTCTTTTTCTTTATTTTTCTTTCTTTTTCTCTTTCTTTCTTTCTCTCTATCTTTCTCTCTCTTTCTTTTTTTTCTTTCTTTCTCTCTCTCTCTCTCTCTCTCTCTCTCTCTCTCTCTTCTTTCTTTCTTTTTAAAGTTGCATTTTATCAGTCCTGAGGCCATCAGTATTCGACAGCTTTGACTTAGCAGTTTTTATAAGCATGACATTTCATTGTGCATGCCTCACCAACTGGAGAATCATTGCAAAATTGCCGCCCGTCAAGAGGTCCTCGGCTGCATTTCATGAGTTTGAGAAGCTTCGTGGCCGTCACACTGACCTATCAATTCAATGGCAAGTTTCTCCAAACAGGATTTGTTCTTGAAAAAAGTCACAACAGACGGCTCCTACTACCACCACTGATAAAAACACTAAGCTCTGAGAGCAGGCGTTAATGCAAACAGGGAAAGTCCATCTAGGATCTGGAACTCAGCATCTACAAAGGTTTCACTTAGTGGATACTGAAAGACTTCAAGCGAAGTGTAAGGATGCTCTACAACTCGAAGTCAGCAGGGCCCCAAGTGTTGGGTGTCAGGTGGCAATTAGAATGCTCCTCCAATATCAATTGGCGAGTCATTGGCAAGGGAAAGACATGCTTAGAAAAACTGCAAAGCCTAAGCTGTGAAATGCAGATTGCCTCCCCTCTGTCTGAAATGAAATAGAAAAAAAAAAGGATGTGTATTAGTGTCTTTAGGGACCCTGTAAATTGTCATAGATGTGGCCGGTGACTAGTCCCGACTCTGCCCTGCCTCTCGTCTAGTAAACTGCGATAATCTACAGCTCACTTGCGACGCTACTGAGTGCAAAATGTACAGAAAATGGATGGCTGGATAAAGATAAACATTAGGATCAAGACAGGCAATCTCAAATATATGACTCCATTTACACCATTTTCACACTGAACCAACCATGAAATATCAATCACTCGCTAAACAAACAATATGATATAATCTTTTTGAACATAATCCAGCCTTCAAATCACTTCAACGGTCGACCACCGTGTAAAAGACTGCAAGCTCGTTTTTAATGATGTTTAGATAAAAAAATAAAAGAGCATTACCAGTTGTGTGCGTTAGGGAGTGGTTGCGACAAAGCTTCCAGTTGAGACAAAATGGAAGATGGGAGAAACGATGCTGGAGAAACACTGCACACTAACCACACAGTGAGCTGGGGAGCAGTCTCTTATTTATTAATCGTACCAACATTGGGTTTTTACTACAATTCATT
Source organism: Vanacampus margaritifer (assembly GCF_051991255.1). NCBI lineage: Eukaryota > Metazoa > Chordata > Actinopteri > Syngnathiformes > Syngnathidae > Vanacampus > Vanacampus margaritifer. The sequence continues at coordinate 14,829,505 of NC_135436.1, forward strand.
GCATAGACAGCAGTGCAGTGGATCATTGTTATGTGTCTCCCTGCGTGAGTCTGTCTCCAACTATCTATCAAATCATTTGTTAACATCCTGCATGTCTGTTCACATACTATCACATACGAGGGTTTGTGCGTGCAGTTATCTACTGTTTGTTTTTGACTGTCCGCATGCAGAAATCATAGCCCCAAGAGCGACGTAAAGTATGGAGCCAAGTCCTTGGAATTTGGCTGCGAAGATACCGCTCTGAACATGCACGTGATCTGTTTATTTATAAGCTTGCTGATGAACACGCTGACATTTGTAAGTTGAATGCATTCTTCTATAGGGAGCATTCGGAGAAGTCTGCCTCCATTCTCTTATTGATGTTGCCTGCAAAATGCCAAGAAAGGATGCCCCAATGAGCGTTTGAATTCAATTTCATGTAACACCAGTTATCACTTAGTGTCAATGTGCATGCAAATGTTTTTCTGTCTCTGCATGTGCCCTTGTGATTTGGGTGACCAGACATGCCGAATTATCAGTCCTGGTTTTGAGCCGTGTGTCCCGAATTTCGGTGGATTTCACCGGCTTTATTGTTTTGTCTCATTTTTACAGAGGTTTTTTGGGCCCTTGTGTATGTCAATTGAAAATGTTGAGAATTTTTTTTTTAATCAACGGTAATACAATTAGTCTGTAGAAAAACTAGAATTAGGTTGCATAATGGTAACTATGTCAGATTGCTTATCATTCAAGAGCTCATAATGACTGTGTCACTTAGTAGAGTGCCAAAACAAAAGTGGAAAAATGTGTGTAATACTATATCCCTTAGGGGTTTGGGCAACGACAGACAGGTAGTGCCATTTTTATTCTGGGTAGGGGGTGTCAGAGATTTGCACAGTGAAAGTACATTTGTTCACTCTTACATATTCAAACTAATCCAGATCCTCACCAAAATGGAATCTTCTTTTGTGCATTGCTTGTTTTTGCATAATCACACTAACTCTAGCTGGCCTACTTGTAACTGTTTACTATACCAAAAGAAACCCTGCAAAAAAAACAAGCAATATAAGGCAGACAAAGGTAAGGAATACTTCTGTAAATTTCAATACCTTCCTTTCTTTGTGCATTTTTTTGTAATTGTGAATTCATGCAGCTGACATTCATTCTTTGGCTTGTGTCTTTCTGCCCGGCCTTTACTGTCATGTTTTCCACTGTCCTGAGCAAACCAATAAAACATTGAGTGCCGTGTTCAAGGGCATCTCAAAAGTGGCTGTTCAGTTGGAACACTACTGATTGCAACCCCGAGCCCACATTCATTCTCGCTGCCCTATGTAGTCACAGTCTAATGCTGCTTTTATAATGTGCGCCACTGTTTTATGGCCTTGCTTAGCATTTAAACAGGCTGCGCATATATTGCACAGATATAGAAATAACCTAATAACCTAGTAAAATACACTCTAGGCATGTGTTTATAGAATTTACGGCACTTAAAATGTTTTTTAAAAGTTCTTTAAATAGTCTGTTCAAACAATACATACGCCTTTACATAATTGCTGTACATACAGTATAATTACTAACACAATTTTACATCCTTTTACATAATATATTGAGAGAGAGACAGAGAGAGAGCAATAGATAATACATACATATTGTACAAACAGTATTCAAAAATGGAGTAACAACAGTTAGAAATATATATATTTATAGCAGGGCCTTGAAAACTGAACCGCGATATAATGGGGGATTACCATATTAAGAATGCTATAGTTTGTTCTATGCTAGACCCTAACAGACCAATATATCCAAACTAATTATACGGTATCCTGATGGGTCAAAACCTCATTTATAGGTACTGAAAGCTCTGCACTAATAAATAATTTCTTCTGATTTTATTAGCTAGTAACAAGTAACGGAGATGGTTAAGGAATATGTTTTGGAGTAAAAGTCTACATTTTGGTAGTAATAGGGAAAGATGCCAGAATTGTAAACAATGAAGTACAGTTCTTTATTTTTTAAATATTTTTTTTAACTTAAGTATAGTAATAAAGTATTTTTACGCCTTCTTAAAATAATAGTCATTTTTCAGATTTTTCAGGAAACACAAAAAATTTAACCATTTGCATCATGAGGAGATGATTTAGCCCCCCAAAAAAAGCAAAGAAAATGACTTAATTCATTATTTTAAGAGGTTGACGATTTGTACCGTTACCTTACAAGACCGCATAGAGAGAATACTCTTTTGAAGCCCAGTTCATGGTACCCCCTAAATGCAAACATACCACTGCCACCTGAAGTTCAAATGAAAATGTCTTTTGAATGACCTAAAATCTAAGAGAAAGAAAGTTGTCATTTCAAAATTGAAGGAATACAGTTGAGCCAATGAGATATCAAATATGTACAAATTTGAAGATTACACATGACTTGTGTTATTGGCTCCAATCATCAGGAAAAAGCAGTGATCGGCGGATGAATGACTGTGAATCCATAGTAGCCCTCAGGATTCGTCCGCTGGGAAATGATTAGGTTCTTTCTTATTTTTTAGGGAATCAGATCTTACGGCAAGATGATGTAGCAGGTGTGAGCATTGTCGTAAATCGGCTGTACACGGATTTGTGTGATTAAGATAGGATTACCAGTGCATGTGTTTTTATTAACTCTTGCCAGAGCCAAACTGAGAGGCTTGCACTTTCATACAGAATTGCACCTGACTGCATTAGTTGGGAAGAATTAATTGGAATGTGATTAGCATTCATCAGCAGTGGTTGAATTTGTGCTTAGGGACAAGTACAGACTGTTCAATGTGCTGCTACCCTGCAGCGTGTGCGTGTGTGTGCTTGTGGATGTGTGTGTGTGCAGATTCCCATGGGAGCAGAGAGTGTAACTCCACTCCCGGGAGTGGAGAGTGAAGAAGTGTGGACAAACTGAGGAATTTAGAATGCTATGAGAAAAGAGAGCTCTTGCCAAACTCTGAGATCACTAACCAACTCGCGTGTATGATAGTTGTTGTTGTGTAAATGCTACTGGCAGCTATTGCTTTTCTCAGACCAAAAACGTACCCAATATTGGACTGTGAGATGATTGACAGAAAGCAATGACATGCTTATGATATCTCAAACATACATGCATGGCTCTTTCTGAATTCATTTCTGTCTTTGGTATGCCATCTCCCAATATTCATATGCAGCTAGTCAGAGAACTGAAATGTCGAGTATTTATTATTTTTTTTCACTTGTTCTACTTATTAAGTTAATATGCTGCCGTTGGCTAATACTTTTTGGTACAACTAAGGTATATTCAGTAAAATCCAATATGAGCAGTGATTTTTTTTTCCTGTTAAATCCTACCTTTAAATGGATAATAATGCTCGCTGATATTATATTACAGCAACAATGTTACAATGCTCATTACAGTAATCCCTTGATATTTGTGGGGGAAGCAGACCAAGCCCTGCCGCCACTTTGTACAATCAGCAAAACTAAACAGAACACAATCAAAGGGTGGAAGGCAGTCTACAAATGCCTATCGGCAGTGGCCAACTTTACAAGTGGAGATCTTTTAAATATACTTTGCGCACTCCGATCTCCTGCATCTACACGCCATGAAGACCGCACAGTTCTCTTTGTGTGGAATTTACGGGGAATGAGTGGAGCCGCATCGATTGATCGGGAGTCGGCTGCCGTCACTCCCACAACGGCGCACAACAAGGCAAACGCCTCTGCGCTTGTCTAGGAAAATACCAAAAGAAAGAAAACGCCACACACGCACACAGTTAAACAGTGCTTTCCGCTTGACTTGCGTTGGGCACGAAAATAGTTTTACTTTTTAGTGCCGTTGAAGTCCACTGTTGCCTTGTTTATCTCATTTAGAGCTGTCGAACAATTAATTTTTCAACAATGTTTCATAATTAATCGCGATTAATCACGTTTTTCTGCTTCTTCTCTTTTCTTCAAAGACTATTCTAATAGCTTTCTTTGATCCTTGAATAGAATACTGTACTTCTGTAAAATTCAACTGTTAAAACAAAACCATCAAAATGGGCTCAGCTTTACAAGCCATCTTTTTTTTTCTCATGGAAACAATTCTCAGAACTTCTCGCTTACATGTTTACTTCTGTTCAGGATCACCACACTTCAGCAGCAAGAGAGCAGGAAGAGAAAAAAAATGAAAACAATTAAATAAAACTCACTCAAGGGTTAAGGTTCGAACTCACGACCTTCAGGTCGGGAGACTGCCACACTACAACCTGAGTTATGCCCCTTTTCTCCAAGAGACCAAATATCGTTTTTGGTCAGTTGGAGAGGAAGATACCATGCAATCATGGAATCAGCTGCAGCTGACATGAGCGATATATACTAGGAGAAAGCAGGAGCTGCGTGGCTCAAGGAGTAGATCTGATGTCTCTCAAGCTGAAGGTCGTGAGTTCGTTCCTACATTGAGTTACTTTTAATTTCTTTCTTTTTTTCCCAATTCTTTATTTTACTCTCTTCCAAGTGTAAATCTAGAGATGGGAAAATGAAGCCTCATGAAGCTTCATGAAGCACTTTTACTATTTTTTTTACTCCTCTAGATGGTGCTCTTGGTTCAAATATAAAGGCTAGTGCAATGAAAATGTATTACATTTCCACTGCCTTTTTAAACCAATAGTGCCATCTAGAGGAGTCAAAAAATATCACAAGTGCTTCATGAGGCTTCATTTTCCCATCACTAAATATTACTCTAAAACTGAGTCGATTTGGTCCATATCTAAATAGAGTCAAATTGAATCTATCGAATTTACTGTGTAGTACAAGGGCAGAGACCTTTTACTTATCTCTGATATATTCAGAGAGAATAACAAATCACGAACATATACGCAGAATCGTGTCACTGAAGGGTATTTGGAGTCTTGCTCAAGGACACTTCAACCCAAGAACACAAGCCTTGGTGATCAAGCCACCTCTTGTGCATTCATGAGCCCACCGCTCCCACCTCACACAAGTCACAGCAGCCTCCGTCTTCTGTTGACCATCGAATCGAATTTGAGGTGAATGAACGAAAACATGTCAAATAAAATCCAATTGTATAGAAGGACAAGCGCAGGATTAAGAGGCCAAAGGATACAACACGTCATGGTGTGCTGGAGAGAACAATAAGACGAGTGGAAAAATAAGGAATTAATAAATGAGTGGAGGCGTGAGACCGCAGGTGAAATGAGTGTTGGGATGTCATTCCCTCTGTTAAATTACTCGCCTGTTTATCTAGTGCATTCAATCACTGTGGATCTACTCTACTGAAAGGGCTTGCGCACAAACATTAAATGTACTGTGAAGATTGTTTTAATACGATCAGAAAATTCCATTTGAAAACACTCTTGTAGTCCGTTGCTTCCAAGATGCAAAGACGCACACACACACACACACACACACACACACACACACACACACACACACGCACAAGAAAAAAAACCTAACTGGTTTGTTTTACTATCTTTGTGGGGCCATCTCATTGACATAATGCATTTCTTAGCCCCTTCCCCTAAACCCAACCATAAAAAATGATTGCCTACCCCTTATTCCTTACCCTAACCTCAACCATAACCCAATTCAAACCTAAACTGTAAAACCAAGTCTTGACCCTCAAAAAGAGGTCTCAACTTGTGGGGTCTAACAAAATGGCCCCGGATGGATGGGTGGGCCCCACAACTCTGTGAAATCTCAGAATGTTGGCCCCACTATGTAACAAAAACAAGACCACACACACACACACACACACACACATTGAAGTGTTAGCTTTTGATGTATTGATACATCTGCTCTTATAACATCCAAGTTTTGATGAAACATGACTGTTTTACGCAGGAAGTGGAAGCAGTCACCTTGAGTCTCTCTGATTTACGTTTTTGATTTTCAGTGAGCCGGGTGTGATAAACGGAGCTATTTTGTCTTCCCATGAAAGGGGCACCAGCTGCACCACCACCTCTGGCAACGGACACTCGTCCAAGCCCTCCCTGCTGCATTCAAATGTGAAATTAGTTGAAAAGCGGCCAAATTTGCAGGGCCCCTGTTTACTTGTTTGTCACACATTCAGGCACTGATACATATTGTATAGTCTCTATGTGACATTAGCTTCAAAGTTTTAATTTGCTTTTATATTATGCTCATGCCATGCATGCCCGCTTCATAAATGCCTACAGATAAATGAGGACGCTACAAAAAAAAAGAGGCTTAGTGGCCCTGAGGCAGTCAGGCAATGTGGAGTTGACAAGATGAGCATACTTCAAGGTTTATGCAAGATGACAAAACTGCTAGCTAAATGAAAAAGCATGCCACAGGAGAGGCTCGCTTGCCAAGTCTACCAAGTCAGCGTGAAGACCACATCAGACTACCTACATACTGTATGAGTCTAGTGGGCACCCTGCTCTCCTTGCTCCCCATCTACCTGTCTGCAGTGATGAATGGTTTCGATATCAGCGGGGCATGTGTGTGTGATGAATGGCTGCTCATACAGGAAAGGCCCGTTAGATCTGAGCTACTGTTAGTAGCGCTTAAATTTGACCGGGTTACAGGGGGAAAAGCTTATGTGTCGCATTAGGCTTCCTCGTCGCTGTTTCACACACGCACTTGGATCTTGAAACACTTATCCCAACTGGTAGTAATACAAATGAGGGGTGTCAAATTTAGAGTGTTCATTTTGAGTTAATTTAAAGTTCTTTTAACTCCACTATTTTTTTTAACGCACGATTAATGACCGGCGATTACTTGGAAAGCCTGTACTGGTGGAATTCCAGTCACGCAGCAGACACGTCCACGTCAAAATTTAGCAGTAATAAATGTAATAATATGCATATATTTATGGAGACTGGGGTTAAGATGTATTTTACAATTTTAAAAATGTGCAGAATTTGACGTTACTTCATGTTATAGATTAGATAGCTCTGTCTTAATATGAAAAGAAAAATGCACTGTGATGTCACCAATGTCTTACGAATGCAATTATTATGCCACCTTGTTGCAGAAAAATAACCTCAACACAAATTAATATCACACGTTTTTTTTTACCGAACAGTACATCTTTTTGATTTTAACTCAATTTTATGAATTATTATAAAATTACTGTGTCAATGACTAAAAGAGGCATTCATATTTCTATTAAACATTTTTTTCACTTTAATGTTAACAAGAAAACTTTTTGTACATTTCATTGTACATTTAGAACAGATATGAAAATATTGAATTAATAATGATTAATGATAATATAATTATTGAAGTAATGTGATTAATTACGATCACAAAATTTTAATCGCCTGATATCCCTAATAAAAATAAAACATTCCAGACTCAAACTAACCTTTTAAAGGGTTTGATATGTTAAACCCTTTACAGTTAACTATAGGCATATAATGATTAAATCTTACCTTTTGACCCCAAGGCGATTTTTATGAAATATAACACGGAAGAAAAACGGAAGTAAAACGCCCAGTTCAGTAAAACCCCGCCTCTCCTCGTGTGCCTGCCACACCCCCGGTGAGCTTGCTGCAGCCTGCTGTTGGAGCTCTGCGTTTGAAAACTCCTCTGAATGACCACGCAACGCAAGCCATCAATTTTTCAATAAACATTTGAAATAAAACGGCGTAGAAGGAAGAAAAGAGAGGAAAAAAAACTGCAGGTTGCAAACCGCCGACCTGGTGCTTACAGGACTATCATGTTTACCACTACACTATCCCATAAGTTAGTTACAACAGCGCAAAGATTTCACTTGTATTGTAAGTATTGGCCAGAACCTTTTCTGGGATTTTAAAACGGCCAATTGTCATTGCACTTTGGCATTGCAAATGTGAAGAATAATTGATTGCTTTGAATTCCTTTGAACAGAATGTTTACTGACAAAGGCTACTTTTGCCACTATCCCATGGAGGTCTCAGAGAAAGTGGGCGTGTGTTTAGTCCACAGAGGCGGTGTGGGGGTGGATCCGCTCCTAATGACGCAAAAAAGTGCCAACAGCTCGTTTTCTCAGGTTGGGAGGGGCTGGTGCTTGGAGGGCAGAATCAAATAGAATTTCTCATAGCGAGGCGAATGGAGGAAAACACCACTTTGGTGATGTTTTTGGTGAGGAATTAGCATTTTAAGATGGCTAAAAGGCTCCAAAAAGTAGATTTTTCACGTTGCTGTCCCTTTAACAACGGTGGTTATACAAGTGTGAAAATGACATCAATTAATTGGAAGATGTAAAAACAAAACATCACTACTAACACAGACACACATGCCATATTTATAGTAGAGCTGTGAAACGAGTTTTGATTAATCATGATTAATAAATTAAAAAGGCTTTTTATCAAAAAAATTTGAAGAGCACCTGTTATATATTAATTCGTTTGACGTTTCTTCAACATTTTTTGATCCACTGCACACTCTCATTCTCCTCTTTTTCTAATTAGTTATTAACTTGCATAATTTAAAATGAAAAAAATGACCTTAGTTAGACCACAAATATTCTGAATGTCATACGCAAACATTTAGTAAATGCTTTACTTTAATGCATGTAGTTATGTTCATGGTTCAAACACAGCCTGTTCTACCTTTAACGTAACCATCCGCTGTCAAGCTAAGGTATAATCTGTGGTCAAAATTAATAGTGTGATTTCTCTGCGTTAATACATGATTAATGCGATATTTTTTTTGTGATTAATCAATGAGTTAACGCTTTAACTTTGACAACTTTATAGTGAAGGTCTGCACCATATGATTGTCTTTCCACCTGCTCTCTCATCTAGCTTTGACTGCAGACCTCATTGGTGCTATGCAGTTACTATGTCCCTGATGATGATGATGATGATGATGATGTATTGCCCACTCTTAGTTTTTTTATTGATCTAGTCACACTTATTTGGCAGTTACTATGTCCATTATGATGATAACATCAGTTGCTATGGCCTTGTATTAGTCTCTTTTAGTTTGTCAAGTCCCTTTTATTTTGTCGTATAAGCCTTTTGTCATTCAGAATTCTGCGAGAGTTACTGAATACACTTTTGTCAGTATGTCAACGTTGCTTAGCTGAAGTTTTCTCTAAGCACGTCAAGGTTTCCTGTCCCTCATCTTCCATGCAAAGTTTCTTCCATGTTTTTTCCATGTGTTCAAGGTTGCGTCCATGAATGCAGCCTTGCTCTATCAATTGAAATTTCTCCATCAAGTGTTTTGTTGAGGCCATCTTAATCCAGCCCTGCTCTCTGTTGTTACTTTTTATTTTTATATCGGTTTCCCAAGTCCAATGTCTTACTCTGCATTTGGGTCCAAATTCCGCACATCACGTGACAGTCCCTATGTGTTAAACCACGGTCATGCAGTTATCACAGCTGTTTTGCCACAAGGTTCTTTTTGTACTACAATATTTAGAACATACCTCAGTGAACATATATCCTTGGGATACTTTATATTACCTTGAAAAAAGAGGCACTGGCTGTATAACTCAGAGGGCATGAAGCTGTTTCAAAATGTTTATCAGAATCAGAATTAGTGGACAAATATGTAAAAATACACAATTTGTCTTCACAGTCACAACCCATCCTAGAAACACAAAAAATAACAATGGCAATGGAAACTGAACAGCAAGCCCGGCGGTTCGCTAATTAGCACTCGGAGTTTATTGAGTTTCACACATGCAGTTTAAACAAATTGATACGTTGCTCAGTAATATATTGACCTGCAGCGAGTGGAGCGAACTGTTTCTTAACCAGCTCTCTCAGCATTCAGGGGATTTTAGTTTGACACCTTTGCTAAACTGCTTTCAAGTGTCTCACTAAATACTGATGATCAATTTGTGGCCCAAGAAGTATTACAAATAGTCAACCACACCTGCACTGATTGCATTTAGTTGTTTTGGGAAAAGACAGTTTCAGTCTTATCTTTAGCATAGCGGAGCGTAAAGATTAGATGCTCTGCTCTTCTATGAGTACATGTGATGGACATACTTGTCTCTTTAGTTGTCTCTCTTCATGTTTGGCACAATTGGCAGGCTATGAATTTGTAAAGTTGCAGGTTGTAAACACTAAAACAACAAAGGGTGGATTGTAAAGTAATTAAACAATAGAGTGAAAGACCACAATGTATAAAGAAGTAAATCATTCTCATGCTATAAGATATTTTAATTAGACTATTTGGCTATAGGTATTTAAATAATAATTGAGTCATGGAATCATAAAACAGAATTTTAGTGTCAGAGCTAGGCATGTAGAACACTACAAACTGCTTTTTCATAAATGATTAATGTCCAGAGAGACAGGACAACTTCCAATCAAGAGCCCTTTCCTTGTTTGCATGTTTTGCGTGTTATTCTTAATGCGTATTCATTGTTGTCTAATTATGAGATCTCCCACCATGTAACTTGCGAAAGCTAAGGACAGCATCACTGATGTGTCAGCATGACACAGCCGGATATTAAAAGCGGAGAATGGATTTTTCCAAAAGGTCAATTTCAAAGTCTACCATTTGCCATTTGTTAGTTCAGAAGAAAACCATATATTCTGTACCTCTGATCCTGTTTTGAACATACTTTTCCCAAAAAATAGACAGGTTGCATATTGAAGATGCAGTTGTCAAAATAAAGATCACAACAAAGGGCAATTCTGAGCCACGTGATTCTAGCAATGTCTTGGATTACTGGAGGGAAACTGGACACCATACAAATTCTACACAGAAAGTTTTTCTGTACACCAGAAGGACTTTCTCCCATCTTGTTAATTTGCATGCTTGCCATGACTGCTCGGAATAAAAATGTCTCTGCAACAATACATTGTACTGTCCCAAGCGTCATTTCCATCAATCATTACTGTTCAGTTTGGTAAGACAGACCTTTTTTTGAATTGGTATTTTCCAACTAGGTACCAAAAAGTGATTGGTACTTAATCACTCTTTGGACTCTCTGTTGTATTGTTTTACTAACCACAGTGGTACAGTACCTACAGTATGAAGCAAGACACATCAGCTTAGTCCATTGATGTTGACAAACACACTTATTTGTTGAATTAATTGTCGCTCTATAATTTCCATGCTGGACACGCAGAAACAGTTTGCCGGTCGAGCAACTTTTCAAGGAAAATATGCTCCAAAAGTTGAACTACAATTCAGAACTTGGAGTATAACAAAAGAACAAAAGGGGGAAAAAAAGTGGTAACAGCTATACCCTTTATAGGCCAAGAAGCCAAAGAGAAAAATCAACAATAGGACTATGATGGTTAAACAATATTTTATAATTACCAAAAAAGGTACTCGAAAGTTGTTTGCTAGAATTTAATATTATATACTAGAACATCAGTTTAATTCAATTCAAAATAATTAACTTTTCGACCTAAAATATTTCTTAAAACACAACCAGGACAGTATTTCTAAGTCATGTCTATACCGAAACAATTTGAAGGTCAAGCAACCTGCGGGAACAAATAGTGTTCAGGTTCTGAGGGTCCAAAAGAGCTACTTAGTATTTTAATGAGAATCAAAACTATTGTAATAACCATGCCCTTTCCTATTTTTAACTGTCCCTAGGACCACATTGGGGAAATGGCCATATGTCAGCAACTATTAGCATATTCACTAACTGCGACAACACTTAAGACTATAAAGATAGCTGCCCTCATCTTAGGTTCTGGCACTCATTTTCCCCAATCAGTGCTTTTATTCTTAGACCGTGTATTCCATGCTGCCAGGGGGAGCACGACTTCAGACGGAGGTGGCAGGGAAGGGAGCTTGCAGGAACAGGTGCAGGGGAGTGGAAAGATATAATCAAAATGAATAAAGAAGTGAACTGTGGCAGTTTTACCCAAGAGCTTTTTCTCCAGCCGTCCCTCACCTCGCTGACCTCACATTCAGCCCTGCATTTGGACACACGGCCCAAACTTTAAAGAGCAACAATTATGCAGGTGTATGATTACATGTTTAGAATTGAAGGACAATTCGTCAATCATTTTGGTGCCATAATTCAGTGGTTCCCGGCTTTTTTTTGTGCCACGGACCAGTTCAGACAAGTTCATGCTTATTTGCCACCATTTGCAGACATTGGAGGGGGTGGTTCCGTTGTTTAACCCTGGAGAACCCACGGGGTCAAATTTGGCCCCTATAAATTCTGCTACTCAAATAACAAAGACCTTCTTTTTTTTTTGTTTACAAATTTAACAAAAGTCCAGAGTGCCACTTCTGACCCCTGCATGGGGCCATCTAGTGGATGAATATTGCACTTACATGAGCCAGAGTGGTGGTGACAAGATAGCTGGCAACATGCTGTTTTGTTGAGCTGGAAATCAATCCAAACAAAACCATCTTCTCAGCAAACCATCAGATGGTAAAATTGTGTTTTTTTTGTTAATCGATTTCATATCATGTTGCAGAATGCCTAGGAGTATGTTTTATATATATATTTTGATAAATTAGTAACTCTGAGCTAGTTAAACAAAAAGGGTTAAAATTGAAAAAACTGATATTTTGGTGTTCAGTGAACTTATAGCAGTCATTTAATGTATAATTCATAATTTTCCAAAGAAGAAAAGGGTTCTTGGGTTCTCAAGGGTTAAAAATGTTGATCATTATCACAACTTTAGCTTATTTTCAAAATACCAATTTTAAAGCATTGGTAAACTAAGGTAAGGTCTCTTAAACATTTTATTCACATAGGAAATACCTTTTGATTTGCTGCTGTCGTGCGCATTTCCGCCTCTGATCGTGTAAACATGATCACAGATCGAGACATTTGTTAATTGTTAAAGTTGGATACACTACGCTATAAAGCCAACCCTACAAGCACTTAATAATTCCTGTTAAACGTGCTAGCTAGCAGGTTAGGTTAGCTTAGCACTTAGTATTGGCATGGAGCTTAATCACTGTAATGGATCGAGAAGAGGAGTGCCTGCTCTGACAGAAAAAATATAGTTTGAACTTCGCTAGTCAGTCTGGTGCCCGTAGTTTGTTACTCTGGCTGCTAAATGCTAGGATGGTTGATAGTTCAAGAAATTTAAACAAAATACTCACCAGATATGCCAACTTCCCTGCTCACCATTCTCCATGCCGGCGGCTCGTTTTTTTGCTGGGTGCTCACAGACAGCAATGATATTGTCCGAGAATGTTTTTATTTCACCACATTGTGTGGCATAGTAAGAGAAGCAACTCCATAAAATGTTTGGCTGCTTGAGTAGCCAGCCGAAGCTCGTTGAGAGCCTCGACCTCCAACTGATGTGTTGCTTCACTTGAACGCGTGTGCGTCTAGCAACTCAAGCCGGCTGTCTAAGTGGTTGATTTTTTATTTTTTTTGCTCTTCAATGTGTTTTAATGAGGCACAAAATGCTAATTTTTGCCTGCAAACTGCAATGCGAAAATGCTTATTTCGTGCCTTGTTACATGGCGACTGGGGACGTCCGGTGGCTACTATTCATGGGGGTTGGATGCTTAGCCTGGCTGTGGGGCAAGAAAAACCTGGCGGGCTGCCAAGCTAATAAAACACTGGGGGAAAGCCTGTTCAATCAATATGGGCTTTTGGTCACCACAATCAGGAAAATCCACAAATATAGCAACGCAGTTTTTCCTATGTGTAATTTAGTATATAACTGGAGCTATTACGACCTCACAAGATCTTGACCTTGTAAGTTGTGATTCTGTACCGACGAGATGCCCTTTTTGTCTTTCCCCCTAAATACTCCCTTCCCACTGTCAGACCTCCTTTACAGAAATGTCTTTACAAGTGGGGCCCCTGCGTTTTTGTGTGCTTGTAGCAAACTCTTGTTGGAAAAATATGGAGGTGAGGCAGACCATACAAAATGTTTGATGACTTAAAATAAACTACTTATAAAACAGAACGTTCACTCTCAATTTATGAAGTTATTGCTTCTCACTGACCATGTAACTTTCTATTTGAGAACATTAGATATGAAATCCATAAGGTGGCTGAACTTCCCTGCCTGCTTATTGATTTTTCCCAGTTTTACTGTATATTCTCTGCATAGTGCTACTAATGTACACTTGTATAAGTTATTATGGTGTCATTAAATGTGCATTGGAGTAGTTGATCCTTTGTGACTTCAACTATTTCAAATCTGTGCAGGGAGTTAAGATACTCATACACTATTAAACAACGCACCTTGGGCTACTCGGGTGCTGTAAAGGCGGGTCGGTGTTAGAATGTGCTTGTGGGGTGATTATAAGAGCCCATGACTGACAGGGGACCTAGAAAATTATTTCAATATGCGGCATTAACGTGGAGTGCCCCCAAAACCTTGGCAGTACCCCCACTTCTCATGGTGTATTGTTATGCACAGCGGACCTTTTCAAAATCCATCCATCATCCCAACTATCTTTTGACTGCTTTTGTGTACCGGGTTCCACCGTGCTTCAGCCTATCCCAGACTTCTGGTCAAATGAAGAAAAAACTCAGAATAGGTCACTAGTCAAATACAGTGCATATACTGTACAGTACATAGAAAGAGATAGCCATTCATATTCACTCTGTCACTGATTCAGAAGTGAACCCAGTCTGCCTTGCACAGAAGTCAAGAGAGTGAACCGCTTCGTCTGTCCTTCCTTCCTTTCCTCAGTCTCTCCTTTGGTCTCTTGAGGTCTCCCTGATTTGTTGGAATTTAGATGTCTCTGGGGTTGGTGAAGGACTCTGGTTGGTGGCCTGGTGGGTGGTGTCTGGTCGGTGATGGATTTCGCTTTCCTTTCTTTGGTCCTTCCTCGGGTCTCCTGACGGCCTCACGACTCCGGCTGAAAGTGTTCGGTTTAGGTGAACGGTATGGGATTTTTTAATAGGTTTTAGGTGAACTAATGAATACACACACTCATGCGCACGCACACACGCACACACACACGCACATACACTTACTCATCCACATACAAAAATAAAAATAAAAAATAAATAAGAGAGCAATGATGATGACATGTCAAATCGGTAAAATTACCGAATGAACAATACTGAGCTCTCCAGGGGAGAAAAAAAGGAAGAGAGTGAACCACTAGAGAGACACAAAGTCATTGCTCCCTAAGCACTATACAACTAACAACGACGCCAATACAATCTCAGAGGTGGAAAGCTCACAATTCTTCCTCATTAAATGCTAAATAAAATAACGCTAGCAAGAAAGTTGGGCCGGCAAGAGGTAGTGGATTAATCCCGAGAATGTCCAAGGCCAACTTTATGGCAACACACTCTGAAAATAATACTGAGAGATGGAAGTGTGTGGGCGCTGAGTGCCAGATGCTTTAGCATAATAATTTTAAGCTTCTATTGCATCACCGGAGGACTCTGACCTTGCACAATGTGCACCATATCAGTCTTAATTTCAATGCTAATCACAATCTGCAGTTGGAGATTACATTACTGCCGTTTTAACTTTTACTACATTCGTACGGTAATTGTATTTTCCCTGCAGTTGGCTGGCAACTTGTCCGAAAGTCTGCCTAAAGTCAGATGGAATAGGCTCCAGTTCCACGTGACTCTGGTTTACTGCGAGTGAGACTGTAGATTTGGATAGAATGTGCTGGAATGAAGGGGAAATAGTAGATTTTCGTAGGGATTGTATCAACAGCAGTGGAGTACTTAAAACCAAACATCAATGTTCAGAGGGGGAGTTGGTTATTATGCATTCAAACTGTTTAGAAAGGTAAATCTGTGTGACCAATTTCTGAACCAACTGGGAAAAGGAAGAATTAACATCTCAAACATTTTGAGAAATAAACCGATTTTGTTATACCGGCAGGCACGTGTGCTTTACCGTTGAGTATATGTCTTGGCCGGCCTTCTCTTCCGTTACAAAAACATGCACCTCAGGTTCATTGAAGACGCTTTATTGTCCATAAGTGTGAATGTGAGTGTGAATCTTTGCCTTTCTCTACAGTATGTGACCTGCAATTGACTGGCGACCAGTCCAAGGTGTACCCCACCTCCCACCAAAAGTCAGCTGTCAGACTCCAGTTCAGCTCTATAGGAAAAGGATTGCAGTCATCTGCTGCACATGAAACATAATGTACCATACACTGCTTTATAGTTTACGTTGTGCAGTAAATTTTTATCCTGTGAGTTTGCAGATGACTATCAGTACGCAATGTGTCTGTTGCGACACTGTAGGAGAGGGTACAGTAAATAATTATGAGGTTTATTTATGAGTGTGTTAAACAAAATGCAATTATTCACCTGAAAAAATAAATCCTGAGCTGTTAAAACATGGCTTCCTGAATAAACAAAAAGGGGAATGCTCTGCAGAGCAACAGCTGCGAAAACAGAGATAGCTGCAAAGTACATCTCAAGGCTCACTATACTGTATGGTCCATGGAATAGAGACTTGCAGTATAGAATGAGAAAGACAAATGACGGTGCAAAGTCATTAGGAAGCGGGCAAAGACACGGGAACAAGAGAAGAAATTAAACAAATGCTAATCTTGAGAGAACCCGTGAGGTCCCAGGAGAGCTATTGTGTCCGATGTGTTGGCTGTGGTGCTGATGCACCACCTAAGGTCATTAAAGCTTATGAGGCAGTTTTGGTGCATGTTTTATTGCAACGAGGCCCCTGTCTGGCACATTGCAGCCTTACGCTGGTTTAGAGGCTTTGTGCTGCAAGCAAGACAATGCAGATTTGTATCAGAGAGAGAGAACATGAAGGAAAGTAAGAGACTGCAGCCAGGTGATGTCAGACTGAGTCATACTGAGATTTCAATACATTTCAGGTAGGCGTGCTTATTAACATGCTGTCGCTAAGCCTGTGCATATTGGATTTAAAAAAAAAATGTTTTGCATCAAGGCAAACATCATTCCCTTCTGTTTGAATTGATAGAAACCCGTGAGGAGTGTGGAAAAATAGAATTCAAAACTCTATCTAGACCGGTAGCTTTCGTAAAATTTCCATAAAATGACATAATCTGGCTTGGGAACAGAATTCAGAGAGAGACTTACTTGTATTTGGTTCAAATGCTTTGCCACATACACACAAAATCAAAATTCATCTAAGAGCAAGGAAATGTCATTTTCCTCAACAAAGCTGTCAAAGAAATGCAGTTGTATGTGGATCCTCGTTTGCCCACAGAGAGTGTGAGGACATCATCTCTTTCCTCTAAGAAGCAACTTTTATCAGCCAAATGCCTTCAGAAATGAACGGCAGTTATTTTCCTTGCAAGTTTCGGTCAAATATGAAGATGCTCACGACCAGAATGTCTGCCGGCTCTCTTCTCGCAGATAGCCGCTATCTCCTTTGAAGGTAGCTTTTATGGGCGGAAAAAAAAAATCTGAATACAATATCCACATGTTCGGACATGAAGGCACCAGGTCATTCTAATTTAGGGGTCTCAAAGTCTGGACCTCAACACCCCCTATGCAGCCTCTTTTCCATGTCTCCCACCTCCAACACACCTGAAACAAATAATCAGGATCATTATCAGGCTTCTGCAGAGCTTGCTGATGAGCTGATCAATTATTTAGGTGTGTTGGAGAGGGGGACCATGGAAAACAGGCTGGATATGGGCTCTCAAGCACCGGCCTTGGAGACTCTGTTTTAGCCACTGTATAGGCCAGTGGTGTCCAAGCGGCCCAGGGGTCATTTGTGGCCCACCGCCAATCTTTTAGCGGGCTGTGGCATGTACTATAACTTAAGATTGACATGGCCCTCAATGCTATTAAAACAATTTAAAAATATGGGTGGGGGGCACAAGTGTAGATGTTGAAAAAGCGGGGAGATGTGAGAAATGGGTAAAACCACTACTGCAAAGTTTTCTACATATGCAAAAACACAAATAAATTAACAGGTAGAATAGGACCATTATGTATCTTTATAACACTGCTGGACTGGCACAAAAAATTTCCCCAGGCATTTTGACTTAGGCATGCCGGCTCAGCCTGACCCGACTAGTGACCACCCCTGGCCACCACGAAGCTCTGCAAACTAATGTATTTTTGACTGCTTTAGTTTGCTGCCCATATTGTAAATGGATTATTGAGCCGCTCCCTCGAAATTGTGGGCCCGTCTCTTGGGGTAAAATGGAGGAAAATAATAATTAAATAGCACCGCATGGGCCTCAAAAGACCCCAGCCCACCGGGCATCTGCCCTACTTGCCAGATGGCTGGTCCAGCCCTGTAGTGTGGAGAACAAATATAATTCTGTTTCAGCAATGAAAAATGTTTCTTCCACTTTCTGTTGTTTCGAGGTCCGATTTGTGAGCATATCACATAAAATGGTTCTTGTTTTGGTTATAAATGTGTAGATTCAGCTGCAGCTCAGTGGAGGGCTCTATTCTAGTGGGATACAGGCAGGGCTACCGCACTACAAAACCTAAAAAAATAACATTTAAATTAAAAATCCTAAACTATTTGCCTTAATACCTTTAACAGAAAGCCTTAAAGTGGCATTTTTTCCTAAATAACATTATATAAACAATATATAGAGGCTTGACTGATTGACTAATTTTACAGTGTTTAATAAGATAAAAGAAAAAGAAAATTCAAAGTGGTCCTTGGATCTTTCTAATTTTCTGTATGCAGCCCTCTGAGGGAGAGGTTTGGACAAACCTGGCGTAGGCTGAAAAAATTCCAGCCGCATAGGAATAATTCATGTCGACTAGGGGACTGTTACATGAGACCAATTGAAACTCGTAGCAACAAAAGTGTTTAGTTGTGACCTTTTGCTTATAACCACCATTTTGTAAGTACAATTAAAGTAAAATTAAATTAAAAATGCACCTTTAAGCAAGAGGAGGAGGACCTACAGTTGGTTTGCATATGACAGCGTTTTTTGCAATATAGTGCGAACAGGGATATTTTTGGGTTTGTTTATTTGTTTGCTTTATTTATTATTACTTTGTTTTATTTTGGACAACAGTGTCTGGACGTAAAACTTGAAATAATGTAAAACAGTAATTGAAATTGGCTGACAATAAGTACATTATACTATAAAAGAAAGATTTTTAGAAAATATATTTTTTTTAAATACATATCATCCTGTACTTGATTTAGAGGATACTATGACTCATCTAGCATTAAATAACTCAGCTCAGGAACATTCTATGTAAGTTCTCTAAATCGACAGACATTTAGCTCGTGTCATAATCAAAGACTATATCCCGCCTTATCGCCTGCTGGGTGCAGAGGTCTCAGCTTTGTCTAATTGCCACGAGGCGACGCGTCAAAGCCGCATGTCCCTCACTGTTTACCCCCACTGAGGCTTAGAGCTGATAATGGAATTACTCTGAGTCCCAGGAGGAGGGAGGGAAGGAGGGAACCAAAGGCGAGTAAAGCGGAGGCAAGCGTGGAGAAACATTCATGGTGCAAGCCGAGGCAGACAGAGAGAGCGAGAAAGAGAGAGCGAGAGGATGGATGGAGCATCTGACAGATGTGAGAAGAAAAGAAAGATGAAGTACCCAGTGATAGCCGCTTGTTGCCAAAAGCAAAGTCTGCAGACTCACTGTTTACTCCAAAGTGATGTATCATAAGGTGGCGAGTGACTTATGATGCTGAATGCAGCTCCAGTTCAAAACTATGACCATAAAACATGAACACAAGAAACACCTTTTGTGACGTTAGCCAGTAAATGCTGGAAAAATGAAGAAGGGCCTGTTTGTGTGTTTCTCTTTGGTTGTATAGCGACAACGTGCAGCGTCTTGAAACAACTTTCATTTCAAAGTGAGCCCGCAGTTTTTGATGGATGTGGTAGTGCTTGTGGACTTGCGTATATGACTTTTAAGCAGTGTTTGGGAACTTTACTTAAAAAAAAGTCATTAGTTATAGATACTCATTACTTGCTTAAAAAAGTAACTGAGTTAGTAATTGAATTGCTTCATAATAAAACTAACTCGTTACCAGGCAACGTAACTATTTTCACTACTTAAAAATAAAAGTTTTATATCAAATATTTGGGATTTTTAAAATGTATTATTTATTTATTTTTGTTATTATTATTATTATTATATTTGTATACAAGGACTATGTCCAGGCTAGGGATTTTTTTTTTTATATTTATGTCACACTAATGCCTCACTCCATAATGACATATCATATAATAATAATAATATTAATAATTCATTAAATTTGGAACGGTAATGTATGTTCTACTACAGCGATCAAAAATAATAATAAAAACAAAATAAATACTGGATATATGGTGATTTGTGGCACATATGTCAACTATAGGTAATTTGTAGACACTCCTAGACAGTCCCTCCAGGATTTCACGGACATTTTTTATGATTGTTGCGGGGTAAAATAATAATATATAAAATAAATCACCAATGCTATGAAATACAGTATACACCGCTTAATGCTATCATGGTCAAAAGCATTGAAATAACTACTTAGGGATGTGCGATTGGCTGGCAACCAGTTCAGGGTGTACCCCGCCTACTGCCCGAAGCCAACTGGGATAGGCTCCAGCGCCCCTCGCGACCCTTGTGAAGACAAGCGAAGAAAATGGATGGATGGACTTGGGATGTGTCGATAATAGCAATATTGTGATAATGTGATATTAAAACTGCCCCAATATATTGTCGTCGCAATGTTATGATATTAAAAGCAGCACATCTGTTAAAAAGTTAGGTTGATTTCCATTTTGGCAGTTCTAGCACCCTCTGGTGGCTAGTTTTTCTGTGTGCAGTTTTCACATGGCATGTTTTGGCCCTTCTATATTTAAAATCCACGCTAATGGTCAGATGAAGAACCGAGTCAATGTGTAGGAACTCAATGTGTGCTTGCATTAGCAAGTAAGTGCCTCAATATATATATATATATATATATATATATATATATATATATATATATATATATATATATATATATATATTATATTGACATATTTTATATATAATATTTATGATATTTTTATAATATTTTGTCTTTGCTGTAATGTACAAAAGCACAATCTTGTGTGCATGTTTTTAGCATGAGATCTTTTTTTTATTTTTTTAATACAGGTATTGTGACTTTTTTGTATCACCAAACTCCCCACAATATCGTGCTAATTATCATATTGTGACTTTCATATCGTATCGTGATGTTCGAATATCGTTGCATCCCTATAACTACTACAGATGCAAATTAGCAACTGCTACTAGAATCTGCCATGTTTACAACTTAATTTGTTGTTCATTAATGTGTATTGTCCCTTTCAAATAAAATTTAATTAAAATGAAATACTCCATTTCCTCCTCAAAATCATCAGCTTCCACTTGATCTCTCTGAAAACTTTTGTACACTTTTAATTAAGAGAGTATGGTGATATATCTTTTGTTTATAATTCTACGCATTTAAATGAATTGTAACGCAACACATTTCACATGCAATACCGATAACGGCGTTTCAAATATGGGGAGAATAATTAGTTAGATTAATTGGTCCGTTCATGGAAGAAAAAAAACGGAGTTACCTAACGCCGTTATTCCCAACACTGCTCTTAATTAAGGATAAGAAGCTATAAACTTGAAAAAAATATTAAAATCAATGGCTGCCCCTTGATTGTCTAGTAATTTCTTCTAGTTAGATATTTATAAACACACTGCAAGATCACATCACCAGATTTATGAAATGTGCCAAGTCTTCACTGCCTGTGCCAGATAGCTTATTTTGCTGTTGCTATTGACTCTAGTTTTGTGTTTGGATACTCTAATAATCATTTGAAATAAATACAATTATAAATTTAATATAGCTGCATATTCCAATGGTATGTTATATGTTGCATGAAAAATGGCATTGAATGTAAAGGTAGTACTATATTTCTTCATAGTATTGTATTTAAGTGTGCTCGTTAAGTGTTTCTAATCACCTTTTCTTTCTTCTTTCATCCGCCTCCCTCCATCATTTTTCATCACCGTTCTCCTCCTTCCGCCATTTTCCACCCCCTCCCTCGCAGTCTGTTCTCAGTATTCAAGGGGTGTCTTCGCCATATTCGGCCTTTATGACAAACGCTCAGTCAACACGCTGACATCATTCTGTGGGGCCCTGCACATCAGCCTGGTGACACCCAGCTTCCCCACCGAAGGAGAGGCCCAGTTTACCCTGCAGCTGCGGCCATCCATCAGAGGGGCTTTGCTGTCCCTATTGGACCACTACGACTGGAGCCGATTTGTCTTTCTCTACGATACGGATAGAGGTAAAGAGAGAGGCCACAAGCACACAAAATGCATACAAATACAGTGGTGTCTTGAGATATGAGTTTAATTTGTTCAGTGACCACGCTTTTAACTCAAAACACTCGTAACACAAATCAGCATTGAAGAACATTTAGCATTGAAATGAATGGAAATTCTATTGATCGTTTATGTTTTTCAATGAGGACAACTAGCACAATGTTGTACTTCATAAAAACATAAGGGTAATATTATTATTAAATTGAACATAAAGAATCAAACAGTTTGTGAATCATAAATGCTAATTAATGCTACAATTCAATTAATTGTGCTACTCCTTCTGGTGTACCCGCCTTGGCCAAAATTGACACAGTACACCTGTATAAAACTCTCTGGGAGAGGTCTGCACCAATTGTCACAATTCACTGAAATGAACCAGACACACTGAAATACAGAGTTGAAAAGTGTATTGTCACTTTTATAATAGCATGACTCCTTCTTGTGAATGCTCCATCAGCCCTTAGAGATCTTACAAAAACTGCAAAATTGCATTGCTGAACGGATTGAGATCATTTTTGTCTTCTGGCATTTCAAAAATGTTTGCAGTTATCCGCATCGTCTCTTATTTTGCCTGAGCTTAACTTGCAATTCATTTCAAATTTAATAACATTTTGGGTGTCAAATTAAACTTTTTACATACAATATACTCCTCATTTTGCCCGTTTGGCAGAAACAGTCCTGGGAGCATCCAGCTAGTACATTACATTCCACATCTTTTCTTTGTACATGTTCAAACTTTTAGTCATTCGGGCATAATGCACATTGGCAACATATTCTTTTTTTGTCAAAGAACTTCTGAGCAATTTCGAAGCACAGAGAGGAAATAAAGGTCAGACGTGATCCGCCGTCACATGGTATAGAGCCGTGTTGTGTATGCGCTTGTGTTTATGCGTGTCTGTTCCTCCCTTGGCCCAGGCTGTCTGAGTTCGTACCCTTGGTGATGAGAGATGAAAGTGAAGAGAGAGGCGGAACACAAGAGTCAGTCAACTTGGCTAGCCAGCCAGAAAGCGAGGAAGCATGAAGGACAGGTGTGAGATGAGAAGGGCAGGGGACAAACAAGTCGATGGGAAAGAGACGGCTACGGCAGTTTGGCGGGAAAACAAGGAGGTGGGGGTGATTTCAGCGAGTGGAAGAAAGGATAGTAACAAATAATATCACAACTTAACATCTGTTGATATCCAGTGGCACGAGAATGAAAATGAGAATGAGAATGAGAGGGAAATGACGGAGAAATGCAGCAAAGGACGGATGTTAAGACTTTTAGTCGTGCTCACTTGGCCAAGGAAGGAACCAACATTATTGGCTCCCATTAGGCTCTGCTGCTGGAAAATGGGCAGCGACACTGTATTCATGTTTTACACTTGACTACTGTGTTTCACACTTACCTAAATGCAAATACAATATACAGTTCAGTGTATATTATATATTGTGTATATACAGTAGGTAGGTACTGATAGATATTATAACATTTTTAATTCTTCATTTCATATATTAACCATTGTTATACATTATTAACACTTTAATTCTTTATTAACCATGTTGAAATGTTTTATAGAGGTAGAGTAGTGTTGCACTCAGTATAATTTGACCTTAAGCTGGGACATACTATTTAGTCTAAAAAGTTCCTTCTCAGCGTTTTGTGCGAAAACACATTTAGTCCTTGAACAGAATTTGTCTCAACACACACCCACCTAACCTTGTTTTCGCTACTGCTCATGGAAAAGTACCCAGAGATATGTTTTGTCTACAAATGAAAGAGAGGAGGTCTTTTAACTATAAGAAGCCATTGTACACGCGGAAGAGCTACATTCGACGCTCTGAATCCCAACTGTTTAAGTGATGAATTAGAGGCTGTTAAATGTCCAGAGATCTCTGTTAGATTAAAAAAAGAATTTTTGCAAAGGTGTTTTTTCTTACATTAAATCTGTCTTCAAATTTTGGAACACGCAAAGAGGACAAATACTTTTAATCCTCTTTCAGTACACACTTTGGACTCTTCCTTAGGTGCACATGCACAACCTAATGAGAGCTAATACATGGACTGCCTTTTTGAAGATAACTGAATACAACACAAGGCTCGAAATAAGCAGACCTCACACTTTCCTCCCCTGATGCCCGGCAAACAAATTTTTCAGACTTCAGAATTGATTCTACTGCTACCATCATGAGTTACATCATCTATAAAGACTAATGAGCCCGTTCCGGGGAAGCGCAGTGTGCGGCGGCGCCCTCTGCTTCTGCGTTTTTTGTTTTTTTTACCCCTCTCAACTGAAAATCTTAATGCGATCATATGGCGAATTTGAACACATCTCATAGCGGCTCCTCATAGAGGAAGGCTGCGTGGGAGAACGTTGCTGCTCGGGTCAATGCCTAAATTTAAATGTAGTCCTTTGCAATAGCAATAATATTACAGGGAAAACCTGTTGAATGGTAACTCATTTATTCATTTCATTTAGGTGCAATCCTGCGGGGCAGAAGCACACTTCACTTAAGATGAAATATAAAAACATTACTTGAACGGTTATAAGAAGAAAAAAAACGGAGCGCATACACAATATATGCTGTGATGTGAACCCATGGCTGGTAATGTTGCAAATGTAAGGACGGATTAAGTTGTGTATGTAGATGATGGACTGTGATGTGAAACGGTAACGCTCAAAAAATAACTGTACGGAAATGACAGCATATCAATGCGCAGTTTGATAACAATCTTACAAAGAATATTTAATTCCCTGCGCAATAATGCAGCATCCTTCATCAATGAGGTCATTGTCAAAAGGACATGCCATGTTTGTGACAAAAGTGGACGCTATAGACTGTAGGCGTATTTATGCAAAAACTCGCCGCAGCGGACTTTATAAATGAGGAAATGTGGATGAAAGGAGGCGGGCACAGAGAAAACCTCGAGGTTCATTGTGGAAAACCTGCAACCGACTAGGTTTGGTTCATGGAACTAAGTTACTACAGTAACTGACCAAGACCTTAAATTACCTCTTTTTATGAAACAGGCTAGAATGACCTCTTTTTCTCTGGTTTCAATTACCTCCCTTTCTGAAATGGAAAACACAGTTTCCCACATATCAGGGTTTCTTGATCCAGAGTTCTCACTAAACCTGCTTTGTGAAATAGACCCCTGTTTGCTGTCTGTTGCTCAGTACACAAGTTGTTTCTTTCTTTTTCAGGACATTGAAAATTGCTGTATTGGCTATGCACTAGCTCTGATGAATTTTCTTCTCTCTTCTCTCAGCTTCAAAAAAAAGTTTGCTTTTCTCCCATAGACAACCCCAGAGTAAAAAACAATGTGTTTTTTTTAAAAAATCTGAACTCAACATGGATGCCACAGAACAAATGCCATGTCTCAAATTATGTAATTTATCTGACCTTTACTGCATTTAAATTCAGAGCGTTCCACATTGTGTTTACTGAATGCACCAGAAACAAGAAACGTCCATTGACACACAGTCTAATAGTGTTTGGCACATCATCATGTACATGATGTGTTGGTCAAGAGAGGATTGTTGTGAGGGATGCTACGGTAAGTGCTTTACCCTCCACCTTGGAAGACAAGACTTTAGGTTATTGCTTCGGTAAATGAGACGGGCTGATGAGTCTGCTCGATTTTAATGCACACCTGCAAGCACTTTGCTGATATTGTCAATATGCGCTCACTGTGTTGTAATTGTGATGAAATCAAACATTTTCTGAACACTGATGGGAATATGAAGCATTAACGTTTTTTTTGTAAAAACGGCAAAATATAATTGCTTCTATTTTCTCTTCTCCATTTTCTTTCTTGTCTAGGTTATGCGATCCTGCAGGCAATCATGGAGAGAGCGGGCCAAAACGGCTGGCAGGTAAGTAGATGCACAAACACACACACACACACACACACACAACTCTGGAAACGGCCCAAAATAAACACACATATCATGCAGCGTGTATACAACGTGGTTTGCATGACCACACAGTCATCTAAACTTCTGTTATTTGTTTTTGCAATTTTTGTAATCAGATTACAGGACATTTGTCTCCTCATTCATTTGTTTTTGCAATTTTTGTAATCAGATTACAGGACATTTGTCTCCTGATTAATTTGTTTGAAATATTAACTCAGGTGAGTGCGATCTGTGTGGAGAGTTTCAACGAGGCTGGATATCGACGACTTTTAGAAGACCTGGACCGCCGTCAAGAGAGGAAGTTTGTCATTGACCTGGAGCCAGAGAGACTACAGAGCATGCTTGAACAGGTGCTGTCATTTATTGAAAATAATGCAGAGTAATTGTGTTCTTGAGTCAATTCAATGCTTTATACTACAACTATTAGTAATGTCTTTTTTTATTATTCTCCATTCATCCAACCATCCACTTTCCAAATTTCCATACCGCTTATCCTCTTCTTCTGCTACAATTATTGCAATTAATTTAGAAATACTAATGCCATTAATACGACTAATCACTGTATCATATAGTTTGCTTGTGCAATTGGTTCACAATGCTTCCTTCCACTCTTCCTCGCGCTCTCTTTCTCTCGGGTCAGGTTGAGGCCTCAGAGGGATTTATTTATTTTTTTCTGCCTCTGTCGCTAAGTGCTTGCTGATGTGGGGGTTCCGTTGGTCTCTTCACACATCAGACCAGCTCCATATGAAAAGTATCTTAAGGCAAATACTCTTTTGATTTGGCGCTATATATAAATTTTAATGAATTAGGGTCACAGGTGAGCTGTAGCTTATCACAGCTGACTTTGGGCGAAAGGAAGGGTACATCCTGGACTGGTCGCTAGCCAGTCGCAAGGCTTATATATAGTGAACAAACAACCATCACACGCTGCGGAAGGCCCGTGGAGGTCTGCTTGCAGTTGCTTACTGTGCATTCTTTGACCTGCTGTTGGACTAGAACATGGCTGGACTGGCACAAAAAAATCAGCCCTGGCATTTTGACTTAGGCGCACTGGCCCGGCCCAGCCTGACCCACTGCCTAACATGTAGTCCTGCCACTGATGTTTAGTGATGATGTTTCAGTTTGCTATCTATATACAGGGATGGTCAGTGACTACGTTTACATGCAGTGAAATTTAAATTCAGAATTCCATTTTTTTAACCCGAGTAAGAGCATATTCGTTTTTCCGCATGTTTACATTAATTTTTTTAGTGTTATTGAATGCATGTAAATGAAGTCAGTGTGGTTTTCCCGCCATCAGTATTTAAAGAGAATGAGAGGAGGTGAACCAAATCGGCTGTGTTCATGACCAGGATGGCGCAAAAAATGCTTTTTGGAAATCCTTCACACTGCACCAACTTGCGAAAAAACTAACAGTCAGTCGAACCCGACTCTATGCAGATTAGTCTGCACGTTGCGCTGGGCACCAAAAATACAGCCCAATGTCTTCAATTAACCAAAGAAACATTTTCTACATTTTCTTGAGTGTTTTATTCAGGGATTCCACCTTCTTTTCATGTTTAAAAACAGTTTGTTTTTTTTACAGTGTGTGCATAGGTGTGAATGTGAGTGTGAATGGCTGTTTGTCTATATACGTGTGTCCATTGAGGGCAATGGGCATACCTTATTGCAAAAGGAAATGTCAGGGAAAAATAAATCACAAAAATATGCCGATGTTACACAATTGAACCAAATCTAAAAGCCCTTAATTAACACAATTAAAAACTTTTACAACTTGCCAGCACAGTAGACTCTCCAGAACATTATTAATTACAGTAATTAATGGAGGAATGGCACATTTCCATTTTGATGTTTCCATTGCATCACAATTGTCTGCCAGCTAGTTGTCAGCTTCAGGCAATGTGTGGCAGCATGCCCTATTTGAATGAAACAAAACATTCATATCCCCCCTGAAGTTAATGGAGAAATATGAGCTACACAGAACATCATAAGTTCATTTACTGTCTGCCCTCTGAACCGGTCAGGCCAGTTAGATTGCACCACTGCTGTTGGAGGTTGATGATGTTAGAATTTGATGCTGACTGACCTTTATTCAAAATGAGTTGGAGGATCAATGTTCACACTTTTTGTTTGTTTGTTTTTACTTTAGTAGTTATAATACATGTGTGGTGGGCGGGGGTCAAGTTCTTTTCCTTGGCTTGTGAGGGATGACGCGGCAGAAAAAGTTGGAAACCCAAAGCGTGTAAATACATGATACAGTGAGAAGAATCTGAAACATACAGAAGCGTGGAACTGCCAATGTGGAGTAAACATTTTTGACTGGGGAGTATTTTCGAATGTATTTAAATAGTATACGTTCGAATGTACTCGCAAGGTCAGTTCAAACATACTCACAAGTACATTCAGCGTACTCGTAGGCTAAATGCTACAAACATATTAGCATATTTTCCCATAATGCCACGAGGTATGGAATTACGTATGCGCAAGTCAAGACTTAATAATACTAGGGGTGTCAGGCAATTAAAATGTTCAATCGTCATTAATCGCATGGATTAATCACAAATTTTATATCTGTTCTAAATGCACAATAAAATGTTTTCATTGTCTTGTTAACATAAAAGTGGAAACAAATGTTAAACTAGTAGAAATATGGCTGCATCTTTTAGTCATTGATACAACACTTTCATATAAATTCAAAAAATTGAGTGAAAATTAAAAAGATGTACTGTACTTCACTGTAAAAAAACAAACAAAAAAACAAGTATGATATTGATTTGTGTTGAGGTAATTTTTCTGCCAATAGATGGCATAATTGCATTTGTAAGCTGTTGTTGACAACTTAGTGCATGTTTCTTTTCATATTAAGAGCTAACTCATTTTTAACATGACCTAACTTGTGAAATTCTTACACATTTTTAAAATTGTAAAATTCAGCTTGACGCCAGTCTCCATAAATATATGCATTATTATTCAATTTATTACTGTTAAATTTTGACGTGGACGTGTCTGCTGCATTGCGACCGGAATTCCCCCAGTACAGGCTTTCCAAGTAAGGGGCGGTCATTATTCATACGTTAAAAAAATTTGTTGCGTTAAAGGAACATACTAATTTTGACACCTCTAAATAATACATAATAATAGTTAGGAATAACCAATGTTTTTTATTAAATTTTCTCACGTAATGCTATGATGAGGGCAAAATACTAAAAAAAAAAAGAAAAAAAGAAGTGTTTTCTTTCCCCCGCAAATGTGCAAGTAACTGTGGCATTATGGGACAATATGCTATGTTTGTAGAATTTAGGATAAATTATGTTCGAACGTGTTTGCAAGCATGTTTGGACGTGCTCACCAGTCAAAAATATTTACTCCACATTGGCAGTTGCAGTCTTCCGTAGACACATGCATTCGCCATGAATGCAACTATCTCGGGCTCGTGCCGCATATGTGAATGGAAGAAAATAAACACATACATTAGTATTGGACTACACACACTATACACACAGACTGCTTTTTAATTGGACTCTATGGTGAGTGAGCAGACAGACGGAGATACACACAAACACACATTAGTGTTTACAACAGACACAAAGTGGTGTCACAATGGGCTTTACGGTGTCTGTGTTGGCTGGCGTCCCTGCTCGGAGATGCACTTCTCTGTTCGTCAGGCCTTGCCAGCTGCACTCTGTGTTCGTGTGTGTGTGTGTGTGTGGATGCTGATATGAGAGTGTGGTAGAAATCACTATTTCTTAATTGCTACGGATAAATTGATCCTATTATGGTATTAATGCATTATAATGTCATAGCATGCAGAATTTTGAGCACAGTATCACCGCTCAGGTTTTCTCCTGTGCTAAAGACACATGCATGGAATATGATATCACACAAACAGCCAACAGCCATGTAGAAGTAGAATGGCAAGACAATGGCCAACTAACCAAGATAATAAGTAGCTTCCTGCAGCTTTGATGCTTGGCCAAAATCTCGGTTGTTTCCCTCGGAGGAATTATCTGTTTCAAAGCGTGAATGTCGTGTTAATTATATTGTGTGTAATTGCAGTTTTAATGAACGTTTTTAACCAAATGTCAACTACTGTCCTGGCATGCAGACTGCATCGTCGTCCATAATCCACTTTGTCATTTCTAACCTAGCATTTCATAATCCTAATGTGTTTCACTTTGTCAATCTTTCTTCAGGCAGTCAGTGTGGGGAAACACATAAAAGGCTACCACTACATCATAGCAAACCTGGTAAGACATCTTCAGCTATTT
Organism: Vanacampus margaritifer; assembly: GCF_051991255.1. Classification (NCBI taxonomy): domain Eukaryota; kingdom Metazoa; phylum Chordata; class Actinopteri; order Syngnathiformes; family Syngnathidae; genus Vanacampus; species Vanacampus margaritifer. The sequence goes on from NC_135436.1 coordinate 14,859,752, forward strand.
GCTGGCCTTATATTGCAATGTGTTTTGCAGTTTCCAGATCACATGCCTGAGTTGCATTGTTATCGCAGTCTTCCAATGTCAATATTGATTCATAATATGCTGCATTTTGTCGCTTGATTCAACAAGTCAATTCAGCAACGCCTCATCTTTAATATCTCAGTCGCTCCCACCGGGGCCATGAAGAAGAGGGCCAGAAGACGAGGTCAAGCAGGAAAAAGCTCTAGACGCTTTTAACAATTACTTTTCATCAGTCCAGGAACAAGCTCACCTGTTTCTACGTTGTACTCTACCTCGTTTCTAAATGAATCACTCTATAAATGTCCACTTTACTACAGAGGGCTGCTCTGCATGAAATCTTATCAAGCAGCAGAAGCGACACCATATTAATTAGGGATAAATAAAGTCGATAACCTGTGCGAGTATGATAAGTATGATTAGCTGGTACAAGATCTGTGGAAGTGGGATCATAACCATTTTTTTTGTCATTGTGTTTCCTTCCAAGGGGTTTAAAGACATTTCTCTGGAAAGGTTCATGCACGGTGGCGCCAATGTGACTGGTTTTCAGCTGGTGGATTTTAGCAAGCCTATCGTCATAAAACTGATGCAGCGTTGGAACAAACTAGATCAGAGGGAATATCCTGGGTCGGAGAGCCCACCCAAGGTAAGAGTCATCTCACAACCCAAGAAGTAAAGATTGGACGAATGTAGCAGTATGAACTTGCTAAGATGTTATTTACAAAAATATATATATGTTGGCAAGTTGTTTTTTTTTCTAAAACAATTAAAATTCAATCTATAGAACTAAAAACATCCACTCTATGGCAGGAAGAAAAAGTTTTGCAGTCCCCACTCATCTGGAAAGATTTTGTACAAGATGTTAGACTGTGTTGAATTTTTGTCCATTCATCCATAACATTTGTGAGGTTAGTGATGTTTGACCAGAGAGAGTTTGGAAGCTTACAATTGTCCAACATGTCTTTGTAAGATGAAGAATGGGGACTCAACGGGAACTAATGGTTCATATACAACCCTTGATTGATTGCTCAATTGTTAGAAACATATGGCCTATACTTTCGTTGCTATATTGCATGAACACCCACCACTTTTCACCTGATCCAAGCTTTCTCTCCTTCTTTGTCAGATCCTTTACATATAACTCACCTCTCTGTATTTGCACTCATGTGTTTACTGTCCACGTCCCTTCTTTTCTTTTTATTTTCAGTAAGTGTCCTCTTCCCTTCCTTTTCCCATTTCCATTGATCTGTGACTTGGACTACAGCCTGTTCTGGTTTTTATTTCCTTATAAACTGGAAATAAGCCCACTTATCTACATTATACATGTACAAATCCTAAGCATTCTGAAAATAAACACACTCATGCACGCACAATGCAATGGCTCTAATGACTGCCACAGTATATTTGACTAGTCCATATTGATGATGATATTCTTTATTATCGGCATCTCATTGTTCACCCAAACACTAGCGTTAATAGACTCATTAGCATTCTCACTTTCAGCGGATGGATCCTTATTAGCCGCATTAATTTTCATCTACAGCTTACACAACATTTAGTATCTTAATGAAGCCATCTTTATGCATGCTTATGATGAATAGACACAGTCAACATGTGTACAGATTCACAAAACAAACACAACTGATGGTATTCTGTCTATAAATAATTACCACCGTGAAGATGGTACACAATTAAAACAACTGCTTTTCTTTATGGCCATTTGTTGTAAAATTACTTTGAATTTATTTTACATATTTTTACTACTAGCCTATTAAATATGTCATCACTCATGTAACACCGAGTCAGTTATGTACAACATCAAACTAATTAATTAAAATGTCTATTGTGAGATCTGAAAATAATTCTAAAATTATGATGTTAGAAATGTTAAAAAAGTAATACAATGAAAAATAAATATGATCACCACCAGTGTTATTTTTAGAGATACTAAGAAAATGTAAACTCTAAATACAATCCTGGTATGATCTGTTCATTCTGATAAAAGTCGCAACAAAAGGAGGATATTAGATTCCTGTCATGTATAAACACATAAAGCAGAATACAACTCAGAAGTGTTGCCTTTCGTAGTTACACAATGGCTGTATACAGGTAGAAGCTATTTTTTTTTTCTTTTAACAGACTGTGTACTATGAAACAGAGGCGTTGTGATTAATAATAAAATAATCAATTACCCCAGTACAGTTAAAGGGGAAATCAACCTTAACCATTTCTTGGCAATAATACGTTATATGTGACCTCACTAGTTTAACCCCTGGGCGTTATTTGACCATTTTTTGGCTTTTTGTTGGTTCTGACCAAGCCATTTCAAAATAAAATAACGCCCAGGGGTTAAACATGACATTCTGATTAATATTACATTTGTGGAATTTGAGTTATGCGGCAGAAATCCAGACGTTTTTATACATCTTACGGGGCGGCCATTTTGCCACTTGCTGTCGACTAAAGATGACATCACAGTTGCTCAAGGCTCTGGCTACAACCAGTCACCTATTTTCTGAAGCTGAGCTGTGATTGGTCGTTGGCTGAGCTCTGAACAACTGTGATGTAATTTTCACTCGACAGCAAGTGGCAAAATGGCCGCCTTCTGATACTGATCAAAACTGATGTATTTTGCTGCTTAACTCATATTCCTCTAATACAACATTAACCAAAATATCATATTTAGACTAGTGGGGCTGCATAGAACATTTTTGTCAAGAAAGTGTATTTGGGTTGACTTCCTCTTTTAGAAAGAGAGAGGCACATAATTACAAGCCATCTCAAGCAGGACATGACAATATTGTAAGATTGGTCGTGAATCAAATCTGAAAATTGTGATTTGGTGATTTAGGCCCACTCAAATCACCACTGGTTTGTGCACAACCCCAGTAAACCAAAGTCACCAAAGCTATCAAATTCAGCCCTTACAAATCTCTAATTCTCTGGTGGGTTGACATCCATTTTCTCATAGTAACTCTAGCTCAGTTTTTTGGTAACGTAGCTCTGGGTTGACTTGTGTTATTGTCAAGCTGAATTGTCATTTGGAGGTGCATAAATTCAATCAAACTTAAGCATTGGCATCTGTTCATAGTGGAAGGGTTCTATGCTACTTAACAGGAAACTCTACAGATGACTTTCAAGGTTTGCAAGCAGAGTTTAGTCTTTATCTGATTTGAATGTGTTGATTAGATGTTATTTTGGTCCAGGTACTTACAGATGCCAGGACAGGGAGTGACTGTGGAGAGGTGATCGGTCTCAGCTGCGGAGGATTATGTGAAATGAGTCCCTGCACTCATTTAGCCTTGGGCCAGTCAAGCAGTATTTTAGTTTAATATTGCGCTCTGTGAAATGCACTATGATGGAAATTGCCCCTTTTACATAGGGAGTGGATTTTGAGCTAACTGCTTTCAGCCATCAATCAAAATGTCTTTACCCGGTAATTCTGTGCCGGTGTGCCCTGAAATGAGTTCCGACGTGCATTGAGATTTTCCTAAAATATAATAAAAATGATCAGTGACCTGGTAAAGTAATATATTGACATCAGGTAGAATAATTGCCAGCCATATGCCAGCGCAAGTATATGTTTTTTTGTTTTGTTTTTAACAAATGTCTTTTTCACATTATTTTCACATATATTTGCTTTGCACGACACCATCAGTGTTTGCTTATTAGAGAGACAATGGGATGTCTTGATCAATACCTGTCTATGCCTAAAATTGTTTTCTTTCATTTCATTTTATTTATTTTTTTACTTTGCCACGGCCTGCGTTAAAGCTAATGTAATGACTTCATGTCCTTAACCGGCATAGAAGATGGATGGATGGATGCCTAAACCTTATTTTTCATTTCAATTGCTCATAGAAGCAGAATTTTGGATCAATGATGCCTATAATTCTTTCACGCATGCGTTCATATAATAAATATTGTAAAAAGATTACAATTTATGCACAAAACTGAAAAAATACTACTCATAATCCTTGGATGACAAATGGGTTGAAAAATGCTTGTAAGAAAAAACATCTTCTAGATAGAATGTTTCTCAAACATAGAACAAAAGATGCAGAATCTAAATATAAAAAAATCTATATATAAAATAAACTTTTATCCATCCTAAAAAGACAACAAATGGATTACTTTACCAAATTATTAGAAAAAAAGATATGTAGTACAGTCCTGGATTGGCTGGCAACCAGTTCAGGGTGTGCCCCGCCTACTGCCCGAAGCCAGCTGGGCTTGGCTCCAGCGCCCCCCGCGACCCTTGTGAGGACTAAGCTGTTAAGAAAAAGGATGGATGGATATGTAGTACAAAAAACACCTGGGGTATAATAAATAAAGTATTGAATTAAGGCAAGGCAAAAGCAATCAATCCAAACTATTTCATAATTCAACCAATTCAATGACCACCTTGTGAATATTCTATAATAATAAGATTATCACAAAATATCCCTAATGAAAAAAATGATTATGGAACCTCCCCACAATATCGCTATAATTATTGTATTGTGAGCTTGATATCGAGATAATATTGTATTGTGATTTTTGGATATTGTTCCATCCCTATTATAATCTGACACATGCATTGTATGGATAATCCATTAGAGGGCAGTATTACACAGCTGAGTGCTTTTCCAGCGACTTTGCAAAATCGCCCCAATTAAGAAAGGAGAGAAACCTATACTTAATACGTAGTGGAAAATGTTCTTCCTTATATTTGGAAACACTCATATGTTTATATATCTGTTTATTATAAAATTTTTGACAGTTATAAATGTACGCATTTAAAGAATTGCGACCGGATGCATCAAATACGACACAATAAAAATTCATTTGTGGAAGTTGATTTTAAAAAATGTTTTATTTTTTTAATTGTTTGTTCAAAAGGACCAATACATACTCTATTTACAAATAATCGGATTTTGGTTTAGGCTTTATAGGGTTAAGATAATGTGTGCATACCATGATGTCTTAGCTGTTTACTTTGGAATAAATTGGTGATGTAACAAAAGATAAAGTCAAGTGATGTGGATGCTTTTTACGTGCACTGCATGTTTGCCTGGATCAGGTTGGTTCAGATTATTTATAGCTGGGTTGCCAGATGAGATTAAAGGTTACCATTTATTAGAATTTGGGGGCACCCAGGCACTTATTTCACTCATTAGGGCCAGCTGTATTTATTTATAAACTAAGACCAAAAATATAATAAATGTAAGCACATTTGATATAATTAAATATTCAAATATTTTATGACTAAATTTAGCTACATCTAAAAGTAGATTCAAGATTCTATACTTGTCATATCAGCCACAGTCACTCACCCAAAGGCTAGGAATGAAAAGACGTTAACTGCGTTGCGCAGCCGCCTGCTGCACCCTTGAAGGGATACAAATCAAGATGTCAGCAAGGAGAAAGCTACCTGTTAAGGTGCGGAGAACATCCGCTGAATTTGTCGTCTCACTTCTCGCTATCCTCCAATCGCCGTGCCTGCAGTTGTTTCTGCTGTGAAGCCAAGGCTGCCTGCTGTGTGTTTGAGTGCCCCCACCTGAGCGTCTGCGTGAGGCCTGGCATGCGGTGTTTGCAGCTGTATGAGTGCAATGAAGTTCCCTGCTGGGGCGTGTGGTACTTTTAATGAATTTGTCAAAAGAGACCTCTTACTTTTCAACTAGACCATATATTGAACATCTACCATATTAATTCCTTATTCAGATTCAAATTTCTCATTTCATTGCAAGTTAATCTACTTCATTAACTTTTTCCTATTTACACACACTGGTTACGTAATGTGTGTGTTTTCTCTCTCTCTCGCCTTCAATCTTCAGTATACTTCCTCCTTAACATACGATGGTGTACTCGTGATGGCTGAAGCCTTTCGCACTCTTCGCCGTCAAAAAATTGACATAAGTCGACGGGGGAATGCTGGAGACTGCTTGGCCAATCCCGCAGCTCCGTGGAATCAAGGAATTGATATGGAACGAGCACTAAAGCAGGTGCTTATTGAAGTTGGGTTTTTCATTGATTGAAAGGCTACAATTGGCTTTAATTTGCTTGTTTATACTGTTTACTCAATGTTGGGAATTCATTATATGAGCCATCCTTACAGTACATACATTTACAACATGAACAACTTTACATTAGTTGTCTTTTGGATTGACATGTCTCTTTTTGTACTCTAAATCCAGGTGCGCATTCAGGGCCTGACTGGCAATATCCAGTTTGATCATTTTGGTCGGAGAATCAATTATACCATGGATGTGTTTGAGCTAAAAAGCAACGGACCACGCAAGGTAGGCTTTTTTATCGGTCATCATTTTAGAATGATATATTACTCTGAAAATAAAGCCTGACAGTGTTAGATGACGCGGTGTTGGAGGAACAAAACAACAAAGGCTGTCAGAAAGCTTGGGAAATGTTGATGTATCCTCCAACTCAAGTCAAAATGCAAAAGCTGGCAAGCAGGAAACACAAGGTCACACTAAGCAAAGGAGCCAACAAAAAAACTTGAGGATCAGAGGAACGAAGGCTGCGTCTTGGGTGTGCGTGTTTTGCCTCTCTGGTGTCATAAACCCTGGCATTTAAAAACAATCTCAGGGAAAACATTAAGTCAAGGACAGGCACAAAACAAGCAAATTAAAAGGCGTTAAAGGTCAAAATGTATTGTTACAATGACCGTTTTGGGTTACTTTTTGACGTCATGTCTTTCAGCCTGAAAAAAATCTGATTTCTGATTTTAATCGACCCCCACCCACACACACACACACACACACGCACACAACAAAAAACAAACAATGCCATTTTTCAAAACTTGGAGAATGGGGCCTTTTTAACATAATCTTAAAAATCCTAATTCCAAAATTGCTAAAATTTAAATACTTTAAATGTTGACAATTTAGCATCACTAAATTAACATATATTCACTTTGCAACAACAAAACTGTCCCTAAACATATCATGCAGTTCTGTACCTATGGGGATTCCTTTTCACAACCATTTTTCAGAATGTCCATATTTTTAAAATTATTTTGCGGTATATTACGTTGGATAGAATAAAAAGAATTATGCATATTGTTCAATTGCAAAACATAATCATTGCTATATAATAATAATCGTTAATAAATTATGGTTTCAATATGTGTTATTTTCTCATATAAAAATTCTACAGTTGAAAGGTACACTCTTCATCATCCAGATTATAGTAATTATAGATTATACATATATATTACAGATATAGAATATAGATAATAGAGCAGAACAGTGGTTGGAATTGCTTAATGTGAAATGCCTGTTAATGTTCTAAACAATTACAGTAGATTGAGATGATTCAGCTGTTGGATAATACTCCTCAAAAATGATTTTAAGGACTTTATCTAGCTCAAGGAAAAGGAGAATTTTCTCAAATTCACGGTTTTTAGATGATGATATATATTAATAATCAAAAGCTTTGGTAGTAAATATTAGTAGGCTAACTTAAGATGCTAGATCATTGTAACAGATTTCAAAAGGAGGACATAGTGGCCTAAATCACAAAACTCACCTTTCGTCAAATAGGTGAAAGGGGATCCTCACTGTGTTTACCTTGGGTCCTCAAATGACAAGCTAGAGCTGTGGGCTAGCCAACCAAAGTGTTATTAGCACTTGTTCATTTATGAAAAGGCAGCTATTAGCCGAGAGAACTCATGTGAATTGCAAGACACATTGACCATCGACGCTTGATATGTACGTCGTAATATGCTTCAATCCGGATAAGCTCACTTAGCATCAGGGCTCTCTGGCTTGATCTGCTACAAGGGGATTGGCCAGGTGGATAGCACGAGACATATTGCTATTATCTACCAATGATTTTGCTAATTTTCAACCTGTTTGAACAATCTGACCCAGGATTTTCTTAATTATCTAGAACGATCAGTGTGACAGAGACAAGAAAATAGTGCTCAGACTTTCTGTAACAAAAATACAAATGAGCTGTAACATTTGGCTGCCCTGCCGTAAATAAAAGATGCTGCTTTCAAACATAATTACCCTTTATACCTGGAAAGTAAACAAAGTCCTGCATACAGTACTACAGAGCACTTCAATTGCATAGCGAGATCAAATTAAGCATTGTACAAGTGGCAACCAACCAATGTAGGAACATATCCTCCTTCCTCACCAAACAAGCAGCGGCTCATTCGGAAGCAAGCGGTATAGGGGAGATGCAGAAAGAGTCTAAGGAAGCATAGAACAAAATCTGTGACAGGCGTTTTGTGAAGAAACGCTCCCGACGACGTTATCAGAGCTTCCTTGGATGTGTACATTTGGGAGCATCTCGGCACAGTTAACCTTGCCGTACATAAAAGTCTGCAAAGACGTAAAACATCAAGCTAGATCCATTCATCACAATGAGCTTACTACTAATATTTTCTTACTGGAGGAAACACGGAGTCCTACAATAAAGACAACAAATAAAACAGCATCTCATTTCAGTTCCTCCGACAGTGTAGTGCGTTTTATTGAAAGTTTTTGGCTTGCACTCAATTTCATCAGTTCCGGGGGGAAATTTGTGGCCGGACTCATTCTGTTGGGTAGCTTTTCACTTTTTCTATCTGTTCTTATTAGTTTTATTCATGTTTGTTCCTTGTCTTTATTGTAATTGTGTTTTCGGTTGAGTTGAGCTATAAAACAGACTAATTGAATGATTTCTTCTTTGTCACTTTTCCCCCTCCCTTTTCCCCAGATTGGTTACTGGAATGACATTGACAAACTTGTCTTGGTCCAGAATGAAAATTCCTTGTCCAATGACAGCTCAGCGATGGAGAACCGGACTGTAATTGTGACGACTATCATGGTAATGTTTCTGCATAATTATGGTGCTACTTTTAAGGGGTGGGCAGCTGTTGTATTTGTCAAATCAAATCTGGATCATATCTAAGATTTCCACCACATAACACAAAATACACAACACTGTAATAGCAATGAAATATTTGCTTAGATGGCTGGATTTACACTGCATGTGCCTTTATCCAATTTAGAGCTCATATAAAAAATGTTTTGACAATTTTTTTTCTTCAAAATGCACTGAAACAATGACACAAATGTCAACATAGGGCTGCTGCAACACAGAAGTGAACGTTCGAAAAATTCGGCCAAATCATACATAATAACTAAAAAGGTTGTAATTTATTTCGTTGGATTGATTTTTCTTCCTGATCAGTTTTGGTGAGGCTGACCTCAACATTACTCTGTTGGCCACCGTCTGCAATTATTTTCCTTCAGCAATGATCTTCATGGCTCTAATGTACTGGAACATTTCATTGTTACAGCAGTGGTTCTTAACCTGGGTTTGATCGAACCCACGAGTTTGGTGAGTCAATCACAGGGGTTCGGGTCGAGATCAAATCACATACCTCATATGGTTCGTGATGACACACCGTGCTTGGCCACGATTGGCTGCAGGTGATCACGCATACATTGCTTGGCCTGTGTGTGTTGCAGGGAATTTAATGTGCTCAGTAATCGACTTGTGGCTGTTGTGATTGTACGTCGTGACTTTATCATTGTAATCCATTCATACTAACTATGGCTTTGTTCACACTGCAAGTCTTAATGCTCAAATCTGATTTTTGGGTGAAATCCCATTTTTTGGAGTAAGCGTTCATATTACCTTTTAATTGGGACCTCAGTCTGTCTGCTGTGTGAACGTATACGTTCCTAAAGTGACCCGCATGCACAGAAGAAGATACAATGTCACTCACAACTCTGTGTTTGCGGAAGTAAACACATATGGTCCAGTGTGTCAGGGCCACAGACTTTTGTAAGTCTACAAAGGAGTGATGCAGGAGGAGGTAGAAATAATATTTTGTGAAAATGAGGCGAGCCTGTCCAAGTGCCTCATCTCACGGTCCCTCTCCTTTTTTCCCCCCCTAATGATGACGTCACGTCTTTGCTGCGCATAACAAATGAGCCGTCTGCGTGACAAAATTACTTATATCACCACAAATGTCAACTTTGTGCTTCATGTTTCAAGTGGGATTAAATTAAAGTCAAATATAAAGTCACAACTAATACTCAAAACAACTTTGCCGACGTCTCCCGAGTCATGCCCCCGCGCGGAGCGCATATTGGACTTTTTATGACGTCGAGGTCGGATATATGCGACCGGGCCGTTCAGACTGCAGTCAAATTGCAAAAATTCGGATACGTATCCAATCTAGGACCACATATGAAAGCGACCCAGGTCGGATATGAAAAAATCAAAATTGAGCCATTCAAACTGACATAAAAAAGTCAGATACAGGTCGCATTTGGGGGGAAAAATCACTTCTGGGTCGCATTTTCCTGCAGTGTGAACGTAGCCTATCTTCTTCTTCTTGTTTTCCTTTGTCAAAGAAAAAAAGAAAGTGGTCAAATGAATTTGTGCATTATGAACTCACATATGGTGTTCCACAGGATTCAATTCTGGGGCCTCTGCTCTTTTCATTGTATCTGCTGCCCTTGGGTTCCATGTTAAGAAAACGGCAGTGGTTGCTTTAAAGTGCTCTTTAAATATATAGTTGTGTGTTGTAGTAATGGGAGTCAGCGTCCCAACTGCAATGGCAAGTTGAGCAATTCTAGTCCAGCACAATTAGCTATCTATCAACACTAAAGGAACACTTCCTTAACTCATTTGCTCCCAAAAACATAGAAATATGTTCTATTTTAAATGTTTTAAGTGTCCCAAAGACATATTTCTAAATGTTTTATGTTTTTTTGTTTTTTTATGAAAGAGCATACAGAAGGGTTTGATGCAGCCTCTGAAATGGGTGAAGCAACGGTAGCAATTCCAAAAACAGCCAGCAAGTGGCGTGTAAGAGATCAACCAGGGCCATGTTGAAAACAAGCTAATTTACTCACAGTTCTAAACAGATTTGTGAATAATGATGAAACTTAGCTATATTCTAATGCTAATTGCTGCAAAACGGAAACAGATAGAAATATACTTTTTGTTCCCTGATGAAAGAAGAGACACTAATCTTTCTTTTGATAGGTTCCATATTTTTTTCATAGAAATAGAACATAATATATATGTGGCCTTGCAAAATCAGCCAAAATCTAGTAAAACAGCTGGCAGTGAAGGGGGTTGCTTCAGTGAAAATGGCTGGGGGTGAATGAGTGAAGCTGCATGGAGAGAGAATACAGAAGAGTTTGGTGAAAGCGCATGAGAAACTGGAGGCGTTCAATACTTCCAACAAGGTTAAGAACCACTGATTTCCAGCAATAATAATACAGTTACAGGAAGTGTTTGCTAATGTGCCTATTTGTATTGTTTTGGCTGAGCAGGTGTATTTGAATCAGACTCACTCTGACAGGTTATATCTGATTTGTTTGCTTACACTGCAGGCACATATTCGCAATTCTGTCCACATTTGTAAGTGGCCTATTTTCAATCTGAGGATATCCAATTTCTTGTTTTTACTTTTCTTCTTTTGGCTTCCACGGTCCATCGCAATTCTGTCACTTGAACCATGTAGTGTAAATCCAGCCTAATCGAGGGAGACAAGAGTGAGTGTCCTGCAGCAAATTTGTATTCATGCCTCAGAAAACTCCGAACAAGTTTAAGCAAGCCCTCGGAGCGTGGCCACAAGGGAGTGACACTTGATTATACTAATGTCTCATTAATAGGCAAATCTAAAAGCGACCTCGGATCACCATTCAGATGTGACCTCAGTCTGGTTGCTTCTAATGACTTTCACGTGCTAGCCCACTGCCAATTAAATAATCATGACACAGTGTCAATCCAAGAAAAAGGAGGGCTGAATGTGTTTGTGAAAGTGATTTGACATCATCCATCTGGGGCCGATTTGTGGGGGCCACCCCTTTTCCTTTTAATGGGTTCGCTTCAATTTGGCAGACAAACTGATTCAACGGAAAGAAACTCCAAAGTGTCATTCTGTCATGAAGTCAATAATAACACACAATTATTATTACATTTGCCTTTACAGGGATAATCTTTTCTACCTTTTAATTGACATGGTGACAGGTGCAATAACTTAGCTATTTTTATAATTGCAATTGTAGTTAAAGTAATATAGAATTGCACTGGATCATAATGAGAGATGTCCAATATTTTTGGTGACCTTATTTAGGATCAAAAACATGCAGCTCTTGAATTGATTTCATGATGAGTGTGCCTGATGAGTGTGAATTGTTAATTTATCATTTGTCTCATCATTTAATTCAAATGTGCTTAGAAAAGGTTTGCGGTGGACGGTATTGTCGGTGTATTACTGTACAAGTCTTTTCGATGTGTCTTCCCATTTTCTCCCCAAACACGTCTGTCCTCTTCCTCTCCCCTGACTCCATCCGCCCCACTGTTTCTCACGCCTCCTTCATACCTCTCTGTGGATGGATACCTCAGCAGACCTTGGCTAACGTTAGCTCAGCCACCTCCTCCTCTTTGCAGCCTCTGATGAAGAAGAAGCTTCTGCTGCGACACTGAAGAAACAGCAACTCACTGCAACGCAACTCAGTCCCGACCTATGGAGAAAGACGCAAAGACCGATAGCGCTGCATTGAAATGTTGTGTATTTCATTAAGATTTTTTTTTTTAATTCACATCCACAATATTCAATATAGTTATTCATTTATGACTTTATAAATATGGGCTTTTATGTTGTTGTTTTATTTTTGGTCAGGAAGAGATCGACAAGGGAATGCAATTATGAGTCTTCATAAATGTTGCTTTATTCACTTTTTGATAACAGAGTATCATTGGTGGAGGTGTGGGCTCTACTTAATGGCATTCTAAGTAAACAGACATTATATGTCAACTAGCAAAATAAATGAAGACTTTTGCTCAGTACAAATGTACTTTTGGTGAGAATCCATACCTTGATGATGCCATAGAAAAAACAATGAAGATGGCCAAAGTAAAAACACTCTTTCTCATCAGGATCTTATCAAGACTGCATGTTGTCAGCAATTCCAAATGTATGTAAAAATCCTTATGTAATACTGTATGCTTAGATGCTAGGTTGCATTTGCCTGCATTATTCGGCTTTTGGCCATCTAATTAAGCAAAGTGTTACTGCCACAATAGCCAAAAAAGAATGTGTAGTGATGTAATTTTGAATCTCACGCGTATTTGTTAACATCCTATCTGCAACATTTCTCACTTCATTTATGTGTTTGTGTGCCCTTGTGCAGAGAGGTGTGAGCCCACATACGCACTTCACTTACCATGGAAGCACAAACTCATCACTGATCACAACCCCATTACTACTAACTAGAGAACTGTTAACTTTATTGTGTGTTTTGTCCAGACCCGTATTAGTTTAGTATACTGATTTATGACAGAGCCTGCTGCATGGTAGCTTTCAACAACAGGCACTCAAGGGTTACGTAACGCCTTCCTTTTCTTGAATAGAACAATAACAGTAAATTGTTTTTAAATGAGGGGCAAAGTAGGGGGAGTACTTGTTCGCACAGTTCTAGGTTAAGATTTCAGCTCCAGTGCTCTTGAGTGGAGTTTCCATTTTCTCCCCAACCAGCATGTATGAGGCCAATATCAACTGCCTTGCGACCTTCATGCAGATAAACGTTATAGAAAATGAACGGATGGATGTTTTAAATGATTGGCCGGTGGTAACCGATTTTGCTAGAAGATCAGGAACCTGGAGGGTGCATGAAATAAAATGCAGTGCAACCTCTGGCTAATACTGAATCGCTCCTCTCTCAGATAAAATTGTGGCTGTAATTGACAAAGTAGAAACACATAAAGGCCCTTCATTTGTTAACTTGACAGAGGCCTTACGTCTCAGCACTACTCGTCCTTCATCTCCATCCCTGAGCTCCGAGAGACATTAAACCAAGGCCAAAATTCCTTCGTGGCCTACTATGTTATACTATAAATAAATATTTTTTAATTTACCTAAACATACTTCTACAAAGTCCTTCACCTTACTTTTCCACCGGAAATTATGTCAAACCTTCTTTAGCTGTTATTCAGCACCATCACTGCAACATTGACACTTAATGTACACACCTGAAAAATTCATTGCCATATGGGCCCATTTCCACACTTAGCCTCACCCTTCCACGTAGATGAGTCATGCATGCATGCATGCCTTTCAACCCAATTAAAATCACAAACACTACAAGGAAGGGCAAAATGCACCGCAATAGCGATCAATTGTTAAGTTGTGTGGCGTTTCCCATAGTGCTTAGCATGCAGTTGCTGTTTGTATTACAAATACATTGTAATGTCTTATTAATGCTGTTTGCTGCCTTTTGTTTTAATGGCTCATAAAAATGCAGTGTTTGGGGTTTTGCGTGTTTAAAATTTAATATTTGATAACATTAGATTAAACGATGCAATTCTGCTTTATTCTACAACAAACAACAACTGGATTACTGCAATAAAATTTTGCACTTTATTGAAAAAAGTTAAGAACACATTTTCACACAAGGATTTATAAGAAAGCAACCCTCGTGCGGATAAATGGTTTGGAAAATGACCAGATGGATGTACAAAATCACTGTATATAGTGGAACCTCAAAGGCTATCCAACAGCATGCTAGTTAGTCTCTAATTTGTTAGGATTTTGCAACTTTGACTATTATACTACAGTAAGTGTATTCATGAACCAGCATTAGTCCCACAGCAACATCATCATTATTCTGATTGTTCTAATAATAGCTTTTTGTACCAAATCTTTCAATTCATGCACAAACAGGTTGCTTTCTCAGTGAAAAGAATGATGTTAACTTGGCCCTCTGGTAGAGAAACAGTTGACTTGACCAAGCGACACAATACAGAGGAGTTAATGTTGAAGTGTTTTGCTCTTTTGATGTCTAGATAGCTCAGAGACAATCATGCTGACTCGCTTGGCCGATACATCAGTGAGTGCATGATTATGCGCTGTAATTTGACTAATTGAGGAATGAATGGACTGATTATCCATCTGACAGACCGAAATAGGCTGTGACCGTTTGGCTCGGCCCTCTGGCTGTTGCAATGGACGGCTCACAGGCTGATTTAATGCCACGGCCGTTGGTTATTCATTATGCGACAGTCTAGCGTTTTGTAACGCTGAACTGATTGTTTGAATGACTGGACTTTGAATGTCCAGCTGTTTGCCCCATCGAGCATACTGATTCAAACAGCAAGTTTTAACTTTCTCTTTGGCACGGATTGAGAACCTTTTGTGCTTTATCAGTCTCGACCGTTTGCTCCTACAAAGGCTCTATTTCGACCCTCCAACTTTTTTGTACTTCATAGCCGCTTAGATCATTTGCTGTCACTCGTTTTGTTGCTCCCTCCTCTCCTTTCCGTGTTTTCAAATCCTCCGTGTGTCCAGCCCTGTTTGGGTTGATCCAGCCCTTCATCTTTCAATCTATGATGATTCAGGCTGGATTTACATAGGCAGGCTCAAGTGAGATCTTTCAAATCATTGTTTTCCCTATGCTTGCATATTTCAGGGAAAAGAGAAAAAAAACTCATGGAATCAGGTAACAGGTTGGAATCCAGTCTCTTTCAAATGTGCATCTGAATCTTGATAAATCAGATGTCTGCTAATGTAACCGCAGCTAGATCACAATGCAGTATATCAGATATAATGCATATCCTCCAAATCAAGATACAATAAAAATCCCCAAAAAACTCATGACAATTACGTCACTTTACTTAAACATTGCTTAGCAATGTGTTTATAGAGATGGACTTTGTCTGCAGGGAGCAAGCTACGCTAAGTTAGCTGAGCTTCAAACTGCAGCAGGGCAACTTAAATCAGGCACAATGATTTAGTGGAAAATGCTTTGCTCCGGTAAAGAAGAGATGGTACGTACTGTGAAGTTGTTGTTCAATACTAGGGTACTTAAAATGTACCACTGTGTGCTGCATTTGGTGAAGGGCATGAGACAGGAGCATTCACACGCAGCGTCATTTGCAAATTGACTACGCTAAAAACACCATTCTAGTGATGGTTCATTATATTACATTAGCTAATGAGGGGGGGGAAAGCACGTTGATCAATTAGTAAATCGAGAGAGTCGCCATTCGGCTCAGCTTCTATTTCACCATAACGGAGTGATACAGAGTCCACATGACTGCAGACGCGGCCAATCTTCAAATATCTCGAGGTCTTGTTCACGCCAGCTCTGCTTTGGAGTATTTACACTTTATTTTCATCTATTTCCATGTCATTTTTTTATTTAAAATGACCCCAAACCTTGGGCATCTCTTGTCTATGTCTCATTATTCCATTACACTATGTCCTATAGACTTGTGCGTTTGTCTGCAACAAATTTACGTGTGCCCAACCATGTTTTTTCTTTTAATTATTTATTGTTTTGAGGCAGACATTTTCACAGGATTGTCATGTAATTGATAGTATACAGTAGTCATGGAAATACAGTAGTAATTAATTAGTATGATGTGGCATTTCATCTCATGCTAACGTCCATACATCTTATAGAATGTCAAAGTAGTCTGTGTTCTATTGTGTTTTTTGTACATACTGGATATAATTAGCCAACTTGTAACAAGATCATGTTGTTCCTTTAGCATTGTTAAAACTTTCAAATAAAACAGTGTAATTTTGATGTGAAGCCGGTAAAGAATGTTAATTTGAAATAAACAGCAAATTAGATAAAACTGTGAATGAGTATTATATGCTGTCAAGATGTCATTTGGGTGATGTTCCCAGTCAGTGAGCATCTTAGATTTGGAGTGTTGATCTATTAGAGGGCGCACGTCTGGTGTTCATTAATTTTATGATTCATGTTGAGTCAATGGAATGAGTATCTGAGGACCTACTAATGTTTTTACTAATGTCATTGGAGAATGAATATTTTTGTGTGTTCTGATACAATGGGCCAATATATTCATGTGATGGTTATATTAAAGCTGATTAAAGTGTAATGTAATAACAAAACTGAATTAAGAAAACAGTGTGCTTACCTTTGGAGTAGACTACATTCACAATTTTTTTTAAAAATAAAAACGTCCAAACTTTTACTTGTTACATTTTAGCCAATGAAGAATAAAAAAAAACTGAAGGCAGAATGCGTATGCTAGAAGTATTTTACACATCCGTTGTATGGGAAGTAAAATGTAATAAAATATTGTTAGCCCCCTTTTGCAGCTATAACTTTCAATCCTCTGGCAAGCCTCTCTACAAGATGTTGGAGTGTGCCGGTGAGATTTTCATCCAGAACAATATTTGAAAGGTCAAAGGTGATGCTGAACCTGAGAACGTGCCTGTTCGAGTTAATCCCAAATGTCAAGTTCTTCCAGATCACACTGTTCTGTGTACTTTGGCATAGTCATGCTGGAACAGAAAAAATATCTCTTCCTCTGACTTTTCCTACAAAGAATGTATCCCAAATTAAAAAAAATGAAGACTTTGGGTTAATTTACTTAATTAATTTATGCTTTACATGCAGTGCATTGATATTTTTCCTACCAATGATGTTTTAAGTAAATTATATAGCAAATAAAGCAGGAATATATTATATTTACATTAAAGTGCAACCACAAGATAAGAATGTCCCTTTTTACGCCCAATTCAAACAATTACACACAAAATTTCCATAGGGAAAAAATACCTCTATTTACATACTAATTGTGATATACGAATAGTCTTGGCATATCTATGCTGTGTTTGTTGCATAACCATCACCACCACCATTGGCAACGTGCTTAAAGCACAATCTTTTAAGTGACACCCACTTTACTATTTTGTTGTTGTTGTTGTTTAAAGAAAACACGTAAAAATAAGTTTCCCTGGATCGGTATGCCAACATCAACCAATCATTTAGAAAATAAACAGACATAATATATTTTTTTAAATAATAATATTCATTTAATTAATTGATTAAGAATTTTAAAAAATCATGGAAAAAAATGCATCATAATTTCCCCATATTTTTGGGAAGAAAACTCTTTTTCAGTGGAGGAGCTGTGGGTCCTCTGGAAGTTTAGTATTTATTTTCAACTACATATTGAAAAAAAAAAAAGAGAAGCATAACTTAGTTTTGGAGCTGGAATAGATTAATTGCCACAAATTTCAATGGTAATGCTTTATTAATGTTTCAGCTTACAAACAGGCTCACGGAACCAATTACGTTTGTAACTTAATGTAACTATACTGTATATAAAAATGATTATTGTGCTTTAGTAAATCCCTGTCTGCCTCTGAGCTTACTAATTGTAATGCAATTTCATTAAGTTAAGTTCTTCCTTTCCACATTTCATTGCACTGCTCATTTGAACATTTCAAGGCTAAAATTAGTCATTTTCAACACAATTGAAAAAGCCTACTTGATAAATTAAAGGACATTTGTGTTTGATTAAAAGGAGCTCAATAGCAATTTAATAGGCTTGGTTCAGTTGGATTACAAGGGCAGCAGCCTTTGGCATAATACAATCATTCACCACTGCTGATAGATGTGCCGTCACTCTGCGCAAGTGTGTCTGTGTGTGTGCGTCTGTGTTTCTAATTCTTAAAAGGTCCCCACCAAACCATTCGACTCACGCTTTGCTTTCATCTTGCAAACTGTACTTTCAAAAAGTCATTTTGCCTTTGACAAGGCGCCTTCAAAGTAGCGGTGTTCTTCCCTCGCCTGTATTTTTTGCCTTCTGTTGAACATCTCTCCCTCTCAATGTAGCACTGAGGCAGGTGCACGCCCCAGTGGAGGCACGTCAAGGCAGATAAAAATGAGACATAAGGCACAACAAAGTGTGAATACTTCACATATAAAGCATCCAGATATATGTGGGGGGAAAACAATAATCATTTATCCTGTTTTATCAAATAATTTACTCTTAAGTGGGGTTTTTTTTCACCAAAAAAAAAGTGTTCCTCTTTCTCCTTGCCTCCTGTTCTGCATGTAAAGATACACTCAAATGTTGAGTTGTTGTTTTTTTATGTTAAGTTTTTTAGCTACAATACAATAGTTGCCAAACCACAATAAAATGTAATGTTGTGAAGATGGTCGATATTTACCAGAAGCTAATATCTGTTTGTAGCAATTAACCAAACTCAACCAAATACTATTTTTCTTGTTATTGTTTACATTATGCTAAAATAAATGTCCTTGATACTACTTTGTTTGTATTCCCATCTGTTCTCCCCTTTTGAAAAATGTTGTCATTTCTTTTTTTTTTTGTTCTTTTTGTCTTTTCTTTTTCTTTTTTACATCAATCACCAACCTCCAAACGGTGTCTTTCTTGCCTTATGGTGCTTTTGTAGGAGGGCCCCTATGTGATGCTGAAGAAGAACTGGGAGCTCTATGAAGGCAATGACCAGTATGAGGGCTACTGTGTGGATCTGGCCTCCGAGATCGCCAAACACATTGGAATCAAATACAAGATCTCCATTGTGCCCGATGGGAAATACGGAGCCAGAGATCCAGAGACAAAGATATGGAACGGGATGGTGGGCGAGCTTGTTTATGGGGTAAGGCTGGATGGATCATATTTAGATTAGCACAAAGTGCAAAAGTCTTGGGCCATCATTTTGATTTGAAGGCTTAGAAATGCTATTATATGAGCACATGTATTTTCCATAGCATGCGATTTAAAAAAAACTAACAGAAAATGATGTCGAGATAGCTGACTACTGTGTCAGGTCAATAGTAATCTTATTTCAAAATATCAAGTACTCATGAAGGCTGCTTGTACCCGACACAGATACTAAACAATCTCACAATGAGTAAGTCCTCCTACACTGTGGTGGTTTGACAAACTGCTGAATCATCATGTGTCGGAAAGTGACAAATGTCTTTGTTCACATTTCAAAAGCACTAGTGGTACCTGTACTCTGTATGAGTGAGTACAAAAGAGTGACTACGCATACTTGTATAGGTTTATAGGCAATTATTATTTTTACTCTCTTCCAAGTATATAAAGTATACTCTTTAGACTGGGACTGAATATAGTATTTTTTAGAGTAAAATTTCTCTACAAATTTTTCTGTGTATTATATGTATACAGTATATACATATCTCTAAATGGTATCGTCTAATGACAATATTTAGGTTATTCAGTGCACTTCAACTCCAAATGCTAAAAAAAATAGTAATAATAATAAAAAAAAATGACAAACAGATGCAACTTAATAATAATGTTGATAAAGTCAGCACAGAAGATACTGCAGTCCCACGTGGACAATAGTTTATCCTGCCATTGTGACCCCACCTTGGGCTCTCACTCTCTGCGCCATTATATATGTTTATCAAAAGCTTTGCATGCATGTTTCCTGCAGCCAAGATTGGTCTGAAGGGTTCAGTAAATCCTGAAGAATTTGGCTCGGTGACCAATTATGCTGTCGGCATTGAGAAGACAATGTCACTCATCACTTTGCAAAAGTGTGAAAGCTTAGATTGTTGCAGAGCAGCAACAGAATTAATTGGCCTGCACAATCCCTGATGGAAGGTGACACTGAGGAAACAGCACGTTGACTAATCAGGTTTGATTTGTTCCGAGTGCTCAGTGTGCTCCCAGATGAGGCATTCCAAGGGAAACACATTTAAAAGATTCATCTTCTCATCCACTTTAAAAAAAAAAAACTTTTTGACTTTGTGTGTGTGTGTCACAATTGTTTCTGCATGTTTGCGTTCTCTCACTTCCTTTATACTGTTTGCACATCACTACTAGGTTATTAGAATCAATCTTCAATGCACTGTAAACTCTCTCCCTCTTTATATCCCTATGCACTGAGTCAGCTTCTCATTTTCTCCTACTTCAAACTCCACTAATCTTACCTGCCCATTCAATTGTCCTTGCTCTTTGCATGATCATCCCCCTCTTCCTCTCTCACTTTTGCATAAATGGAAACGACAGATAAAAGTCCTTGTCTGGAAGCCAATTGCATTAAAACACAAAAGAAAACCAATCCCCTCTTTCTTTGCAGAAAGCGGAAATCGCAGTGGCCCCACTTACCATCACTTTGGTAAGAGAAGAGGTGATCGACTTCTCAAAGCCCTTCATGTCTCTGGGAATCTCCATCATGATTAAGAAGCCTCAGAAGTCCAAACCAGGTGTTTTCTCTTTCCTGGACCCGTTGGCCTACGAAATTTGGATGTGCATCGTCTTCGCTTACATCGGAGTCAGCGTGGTGCTGTTTTTGGTGAGTGTTGACGATGGTGAGGCCATTTTGGATTCTATGGATACAACTAAGGTTACTTACACACTGCAGGGTGTGATGCCCAATTCAGATTTTTTGTTAAATCCGATCTTTTTATGTACTGGTTGACATTATAAAAACAAATGTGACTTCTAATGTGAACGCAACGCACATGCACCCAAATCACCTCGTCACGTTGCAGTGTTTACGAAAGTTTAACATTTTATCTCGAGCCAAGTCACCGAGGCAAGCGACCTTTATCAGTGCCTTAAACAAATTTAGCTGTGTCAACGCGTCCTAATGATTGGTGGACTGGTTAACTCGTTTCGCGTTAGCAGTTTGATTCATGTGTCTTGTCTGCATACAATATGCAAATTCAGCTGTGCGAACGCCCGCGCTCCTGGTTGGTGGACTGTTTTCACGCTCGCTCCTGATTGGTTGCTGTCCTCGGCTTCCTTGAGCGTCAGTTTTGAATGTGGTGTTTACGAACAGCAACAGTAATCCGTCAGACTCATTTTTTTCATCTCATATCGCCAGAGTAGCAAGATTGGAAGAAGTAGAAATATTTGGGGGAAATGAAAGAACACTCCTCGACCTCCTCATTTCATTGAGACGACTACGGAAAATGACGTTGCGTCATTGCTGTGCGTGATGAACCGTCTGCAGGGCTGAATTTCTACTATTGACACAAATGTCAACTTTATGCTTCATGTTTCAAGTGTGATTAAATTAAAGACAAATAAAAATGTAACACTGTTACTCAAAACAGCCGCATCGCATACGTATCCGATTTATATCCACATACGAAAGAGGCCCAGGTTTGAAAGAAATTCTGAATTGTACTGTTCACACTGCATTAAAAAATCTGATACAGTATGTGTGAAATAAATCAGACTTGAGCTGCAGTGTGAATGTAGCCTTAGTGAATGGATTTATTAACAGTAGCTTGTTAGCGAGACTATAGAAAAACTATTGAAATTATGTGAAACTTTTTGGACAGTTGACACATATGCCAAGCAATATGTCAATTGTGAATAGAGGAATTAATTGTTCACACTAATCACAAGTTAGGGATATCCAGCTTTTGGGTAAAATTTTAGGATGAACATAAAATGTACTACAGTATAACCTTAAGTGAACTTTAAATGCACGTGTCTATCTGTTCAAGTCTTTTGCTGTTCCCTAGCAAGGAGCTTAATAGGAACATTCAAAACAGGATCCATGAATTAACAAATATATCCCTGGTCCGATTCTAATTGGTATTTAGGCAGTCCTCTTTATCATGCTGTGTACATTTTGGCATTATGAGACCATGAGAAGATGCATAAGGATAAAAATGCATTTCAATATGCTTAACCGGGAATGGAATTATTTTTTTCTGAAATGTGATCAATAATGCACTAAATAACAGTGAAACAATACTTTTACTATACTCATGTGACTTTTGTAAAATATCAATCCCGGCACTGTTCACAATAAAGGGGACGGCCTTGTTCAAAGTGCTTAAACTGATGCTCCTCAAAATGTGTTCCCTAACACAAACAAGCGTGTGATCCTCTATTTTTTGACAGATCTACTGCTCTCCACTGAATCTTAATCTAGTTTCCCCACTATTGGTACTGAAGACATTGTTTCCCCTGTGCTGTGTCAGGTGAGTCGCTTCAGTCCATACGAGTGGCATGCTGAGGAACCAGAGGAGGGCACCACCGAGCAGGGCCCCAATGACCAACCTCCAAATGAGTTTGGCATCTTCAACTCCCTCTGGTTTTCACTGGGGGCCTTCATGCAACAAGGCTGTGACATCTCACCGCGGTGAGTGCCCAAGATGTGGTATACGTGACGTTGAGTGTGCATGCGTGCATGTCAGGGAAAACCCCTCCCGGTTCCTCCACGGGATCCTCTGCTAAAAATACATGTCTATTTGAGACGAGAGCCGCATCTGGCTGCACGTAAAAAAAACTTCAGAATCTTTGGGCATTAGACACACACAATAAAGTAGGGAGCTCCGTGTTTCACAATAATAAAGCACACACTTGTACATCTACCAGGCCTAAAATATTAATACGGTTAATTGTACTTAAAAAAAACAAAATTTCACTTAAAACACTAAATTAATCAAACCTTTTACTCACTAGCTGTACATGTTGTTTTCAATTGGGATATTTATATGTCTTATGACTGGAGGTTCTAAATCTGTCAAAAACAGAAATGTTTAACCGCAGCAACACAAAAGACAAACAATAATGCACACAAGTGCATCAAATGGCAAAGTCCCAAGTGTTGAGGCATCCAGGCAGAGCAGGTACAGGATGTGTACTCATGTAGAATGATGTTGTGATACAGACTGTTTACAATGCCAAACACTTTTCTCACTTTAGCACTGACCTGGGCTGCCGCTCCGTGACACTGTGTGAATATGCGCAAATATACACACACACCGTAAATGTGAAATATGGAAGTACAAAAGGAAACATGGGCACACAGTCCCTCGTCCTTGTCCATATGGGTGAGCAAGGGTGGGAGATTTCACAGTTTGCTAGGTGTCCATAAATGTTGAATGAACCACTGAAGAGGCAGAGTCCAGCTGTATTTTTAGAATATTTATACGAATATGGCATTCTATTATTGATAACCTGAGAATGCAGTTTATTGAAATATTCATGGACGTCATCCTGAAGACCTTTAGAGAGCAAATATGAGAAGAAAAGAAGCAGCAGGGAGAGATTGACGACAGAAGAGAATGAGACAGTGACAGGTAATCCTTCATTGGAATTTAAACTTGGGTGCGCTCATAAAATGATCGGGTACACATTGTAGTCCATCCTTTTTCTATCCTGCTTAGCTTCATTAGGGTCACAGGTGAGCTGGAGCGAGGGTCCGGATACACCCTGGACTGGTCGCAACCAAGCACAGGGCACAACACAACTACTCACACTCTACCTGCACCTGTGGGCAAATTCAGTCTTCAATGAATCGAACGCATGTTTTTGGAACGAGGGCAGAAGGAAAGCCGGAGTATCCAGAAAAAACACACAAGCACAGGGAAAACATGCAAACCCGAACACCAAACCTCAGATCCACTAACCCACTGTGCTGCACATTTTACATCCATCGACCTTATGTAACATAAAATGGATCAACAACTTTCCAAAATATTTCTTGAGAATCAATTGACAAATCAATTTTAACACCTCTCCCTTGTGCGGCATGCTAAAATGACGAGACAATGTTGAGTATTCAGCTCGGAGTCTTTTCATTTGAATATTCATAAGAAACCTAGACACAGACTCGTGACAGATGAATATAAAGAATTTTCTTGCCTCTAGACAAAAAAAAACAAAAACCTTCTTCACTCAACATTAATAGCTACACTAAAACAACTCCTAAAAAACAAACTGTCTTTGCAAACTTTTTTCACCTTAAGGACTTCTTTGTTCTCTGCTATGCTTTCACACCTGGTTTAACAAGCCACAGCAGCAATTCACATTTGGAGTAATGGACAAAAGTTGGCTCTGCAATGACTTTTCCAGTCTTTTGCTCTCATCCTCAGTTTTGTTCGCTGTCTTTCATTCCTCGCTCACCAACAGCTGTCTTCTCCCCCTCCATCCCACTTTGTGCAAATGACAGGTCAATTCCAACCACAATGCTAAAAAATACTTGTGCCATCTGCATGCATCAACATTCACATTCAAACATGAAGTGCGCCTGACAACACAGAGTACACTTCACACACCAGCCTCACACACGCACACATGCAGAATACATTTTGTGCAGTTGCACAACTATCCACATAGACACAAAAACTCTCCATTCTCTTAGCTCGAGTGTGCCTGTGTCTGTTTGTGCAGCTGTCCTTGCGATAATGTAATACTTATTATGACGTTGGTGTTCATCATCGAAATTGCACGGCCTTGTCACCTCCAATACACCACAACTGCTATAAAAACCAGGATTACTGCAGTTATAAATGCCTGATTATAATCTTGCAAAGAGAAAGCTGTCACATATCTGCTTTTTTATTTTTCTACCTTGTCCTTTGTCATCCACCAGATGTTTTTTTTCACAAAATGAAAAATAGCACTAAGATTAAAACAATGATAAATAAATTTAAAAAATACAACGGAAAGTATCTTTGTGGTTAGTTACCACAGGAGTAGAGCTGGGCGATTAATCACATTTGTCAGTTTAATTTGAGTATATTTGGCAGACTTTTTTTGTTTGTTTCTTCAGATTCTTGATTATTTTTAATGCCACACAACTAAACAAACATATCGATGACGTGGGGCAGAAACTTTGTACCTCAAACATTCTCACTTTTAAGGAGACCCCAAAAAACATAATTTTTGCTTAACCATTAATATTCAATCAATCATCCATCCATCCATCCATCTTCTACCGCTTATTCGAGGTCAGGTCGCAGGGGCAGCAGCTTTAGTAGGGATGCCCAGACTTCCCTCTCCCCAGCCACTTCAACCAGCTCCTCCGGCGGGATCCCAAGGTGTTCCCAGGCCAGCCGAGAGACATAGTCTCTCCAGCGTGTCCTGGGTCGTCCCCGGGGCCTCCCGCCAGTGGGACATGCCAGGAATACCTCTCCAGGGAGGCATCCAGGAGGCATCTGAACCAGATGCCCGAGCCACTTCAGCTGGCTCCTCTCAACGCGGAGGAGTAGCTGCTCGACCCTGAGTCCCTCCCGGATGACCGAGCTTATCACCCTATCTCTAAGGGAGAGGCCGGACACCCTGCGGAGAAAACTAATTTTAGCCGCTTGTTCTTTTGGTCACAACCCACAGCTCATGACCATAGGTGAGGGTAAGAACATAGATCGATCAGTTCAGCTCCTTCTTTACCACAACGGGCCGATACAGAGTCCGCATCACTGCAGACGCCTGTCGATCTCCCGCTTCATCTTGTCCTCACTTGTGAACAAAACCCCAAGATACAACAATCAATCAATCAAACTTTATTTATATAGCACCTTTCATACATTAAAAAGCAACTCAAGGTGCTGAATAATTAAAACATCCATAGTACAATAAAAAGATAACCCAGTATCCCCTAGCCTGGCAAAAAGAAAGTGGGTCTGGACAGGCGGCCATAGAGAGCGATTCGGCTCAATCAAATTTGTCTATTTGTGTGACTTCAGTCATCAAGTCTTTCCCGCAACAACGACATTCAACAACGACGCCATTCACTTCTGTCTCTCTTCGGCTAGTAAACATGTTGGGTTTTTACTCCGTCTCTGCAAAAAATAAAATAAAAAAAATACTTCAATGAGTCGCTTTTCTGCCGTCACAACCACTCTTCGCTCATTGGTTCAGTCCACTGTCTGTTAGCTCAGGTTTGCCCCACCTCAGAAATGCGACTGATAGAGCGGTTGACTAGACTCATTCTCCAGCAAAGCCTGAATTTCCAGACTAAGCATCCCCATGCTTAAATCCACAAACACGCACAAACCACAACTTGGCGGGCCACAAAAAAACCCTGTGAGGAAAGGCACCCAGGAGGAGCACATCCACACTGAGAGGGACGACTGCCAACAACCACAGGGAGCATTGTCATCCCAGAGACCCCAGGCCCAGATTGACCGTGGCACGTCCCACTCAGAGTGAAGCCCACCACAGTCCCCCGGGGCCAAGGGGCCCCCAGGACGACCGCCCACCCGCCCGCAGGAGAAGACAGCCATCCCCCATGAGGAAACACTGGAGCTAAAAACGTAGTAACAACCAAATAAAAACAGTTAAATGCTAAAAAACAAACAAATAAAAGGCTAAAAGACAATATGATTAAAAATAAAGAAAGAAAGAAATAAAAGGAGTAAAAAAAAAAAAAAGATCATTTAAATGCCAAACTAAAAAGGTGAGTCTTGAGCCTCCTCACAAAAACATCAAAAGTCCCTGCGAACCTGATGCAGGCTATTCCATAGGTGAGGACCATAGTGGCTGAATGCAGCCTCACCGTGCAATTTGGTCCTCACCCTAGGAAGAGTTAATAGGTCGCTGCCAGAGGACCTCAAGAGCCGCGAGGGGTGATACGGTAAAAGCAGGTCAGATAAATAAGATGGCCCAAGACCACTAAGACATTTGAAAACTTATAAAAGCACCTTAAAATCAATCCTGAAGCACACGGGGAGACAAAGCAGCGATTTTAAAACTGGTGTAATGTGATCCCGCACTCTGGTTCCCGTCAGCACACGTGCAGCTGAATTCTCAAGTAGCTGTAGGCTTGAAATATTCTTTTTGGGAAGACCAGATAGCAGGCATGCAATATTGCATAATCAAATAGAGAAAGATATTTTCACCACTTTAGATTTGAGTCAATAATATCTAAAAAAAATAACACGTGGACTGACCAATAGTATAGATTTTTGATTTTTTTTTACATTTGCCAAATGGTGACATAAGCTTAAGGGCAGACGACAATAAGATGTTTGAACAAATATGATGATAACAACAAATACAGCTAACAATAGTTTCATTTAAGAGCTCATATTTATGCATTGTGCTTGCTTTTCTTGATAATAACTAAAATCACTTAAGTTCATACGTCAATATCTATGCTTTTGTACGGCATTCTATGTTTTGGTATCAAAATTCATGCACGCTAAGAGACAATATGAGCAGAATAATTTTCAAGAATTCAAAAAAAATGTATCGTTATACCAACACACATTTGGCATGAAATACAATACCCAAGGTCCAAGGTTAGCCCAGTAAGTCCTAAGAGTTGTGCAAGTAAAAGTAGATCAACAAAATAGTTAAGATAAATAGGTTAAAAAAAAAATTGATCAGGGAAATTTGAATGTTTGCAAAGATGCAAATGCAGCAAAGTGTGGCTGCAGCAGAAATAACAAAATCTTTGTACTTTTTGGGGGCGGGGGCATGTGCAGAGATAATGCCATGCTCCGGATGCTCCATAGTGTAGTGTATTGGGCTCAACACAGCCCTGGAGGCTGCTGTCCATCCGTGCCAAGGGTGATGGAGGAATAGATGTTGCGGATCCTGTTCGTATGTGGTCTGTTGAGTCCAAGGCTCAGTTCCCCAGTGACAGACTAAGAATGATGCTCACTGATGAGATGGTTTCCTCAGTGGTGCGATTCTTCCTGTAGGCATACTGGGATCATCCACAGTGACGTTGATGGAGTTTTTGATTTATGTAATGATCAGCTTCTCAAAGTGCTACATGACTATCAGAGTGAGGGCTACTAGCCGATCATCTGCAGCTGGCAGGGAGGACTCTTTCGAACATTGTGAATCCTTGGTGTTGTAGTCTGTGATGCACTTATTGCTTTTCGACATGCTCTGAGGGTCACTGGAGGTGAAGTGGCCCTGAATTTTCTGAGCATATGAGAATTTAGCAGCCAGTTATCATTTTGCTTCTCGGTGTGCTGATGCTTTGTGTGCCCTGAAGGCAGCATCCCTTTAGCCATACTCTCTCCTCTGCATTCAACCTGGGCTTCTGGTTCAGGTAAATAGTATTAGTGATGGTCTTGGTGGTGGGAGACATCATCAACACATTTTGAGATGAATCCCAGTGTATTCCTCCAGGTCCACTAGTTGCTTCCATTTGTAAGTTTGTGCACCAAAAAAAAGTCATGACCTCCATCTTGACACTCCTGACTGTGTGCTTGGACCATTTCCTAATTGGTTTATAGGCTTGGGCCTGTATATGGTGGAAATATGGTTGGAGAAGCCAAGATGAGATCTGGATGTACCGTGTATATTTGTGTACACATAGTCCGGCGTGTTATCCCCCCACATTGTGAGTGTCCGTCAATTTCACGTGTTTAAAATCACCTGTGATCACATCAAATGTCTACGTGGAACTAATGGTGTCATGAAGCTCCGTAGCAATTTGCTAGTGTTAGCCAGTGTTGGGATTACCGGCGTTTAAAACTAACGGCGTTGGGTAACTTTTTTTCCATAAACTGACTAATCAAACTAATTATTCTCCCCATATTTGAAAAGTGGTTATCGTTATTGTATGTGAAATGCGTTACAATTCATGTATTAGTTTCAAGGCTCGAAGTAAGCTCCATGACATTGTGCAGTCGTGTGTTGCTCTTTTGCGGCATTCTTGCTCTGAAATGTCATTTGCGCATAGTTCGAGGCATTGTTGTTGTCGGACCTCGTCACAATAAAAGTGTCTTGACAGCTGAAATGTATGGAGACTTTTATTTTGAAGGTGCCGCGGGAAGCGTGTCACCGCGTGACAGACGTGTCTTCTTTTTGGACCTTCGCTTAGCATTTTAGCGGCGTCCACCTCACTCACCTGGAAGTCATTCGTGAGTGACATTAATCAAAATAACAAGAGATTTGCCAAAAACGGCCGCCATGAGGAGCGATTTGTTGACAATTCTGTCATCGCGACTCCACAAGCAAGCACCATAACAGCAATAAAGAAGAAGATAGGCAACCTTGTTGATTATTTTAGCCCGCAACAATCATATAAAATGGAGGGACTGGCTAGGACTGTCTACAAATTACCTATAGTTGACATATGTGCCACAAATCACCATATATCCAGTATGTATTTTATTATTATTATTATTATGATTGCTGTAGTAATTGGTAGTGGTAGAACATACATTACCACTCCAAATTTAATTAATTATTATTATTATTATTATTATTATTATTATATGATATGATTTGTCATTATGGAGTGAGGCATTTGTGTAACATAAATATTCACAAAAATAACACTATAGCCTGGACATAATTTGAATTCCTTGTATGAAAATATAGTAATAATAATAATAATGATAATATTGTAAAAAAAAATCAAATTATTTGATATAAAACAGTTTTTTAAGTAGTGAAAATAGTTACTTTGCCAGATAACGAGTTACTTTTATTATGAAGTAATTCAATTACTAACTGAGCTACTTTTTTAAGCAAGTAATGAGTAACTATAACTAATTACTTTTTTAAAGTAACTTTCCCAACACTGGTGTTAGCATTAGCATTAGCGTTCAAACTAATGTAAACAGCGGTGGCGTAAAAAAAAAAAATATATATACGTATATATTTCTGTGGAACAATGGCTGATAAGTTCACCAAGTTTGTGCACCAACCTTTGTTGATATAAATATAGAGTCCAACTCCACATTTCTTCCCCAAACTGGAGTCACGGTTGGCCCAAAACAGTGGTAGTCCATCAATCTCAAAGTCTGAGTCCAGCATCTTGTTTAGCCACGTTTCCATTAAACAGAGCACTGAACAATTCCTCATCTCGCTGGAACCAGCTCTCTGGCAAAGTAAATCCATTTTATAGTCCAGTGAGCAAAGCTGGCTAGGAAGAGTGATGGTATCCGAGGCTTGCTAACCTTTAGTTGAGCTAGCCATCCGGGTCGTTTGGCCCGCCTAATTGTTTCCGAGTTGCTGTCTTCCAAGAGTACTTTCAAATGTAGATCAAATAGTTGTCATTGAACTCTCTTGAAATTGGTATAGTTGGTCTGAGCTACTTTACATACGTTATTTGCATTGAAATGAATGAATGTGCTTCTAAGCCGCAAATAATTTTCTGAGGTCATTTGCTTCACCGGTACAACTCTACATGAGGAAAGACCGTGAGGTAGCATGAGGTTGTGTGGCGTTACACTTCGATCAATGGAGTTAAATCGTTAACCAGTTGGCTCATCCCATAAGGTGTTTGTTTTTTTTTAACAGTTCTTATTCTTAATGTTGGATACTTTTCATGACACAATACACCAATTTTTATTAAAGCTTGGGACTGGCAGTGGCTAGATATTAGGCCACTGGTCAGTAATCGAACTCAAGCCATCTGCATGAAAGACTGCACTACCAGCAGGCCTACAAATTGCTCAAAATGTTAATTTAATGGGACTGTGTGTGTGTGTGTGTGTGTGTGTGTGTGTGTGTGTGTGGCGTGCGTGCGTGCGTGCGTGCGTGCGTGCGTGTGTGTGTGTGTGTGGTTACATTATTTTTTTCCCAATAGGATAAACTTATTTTCATATTATCTGTAAATAGCAAATATTTATTTCTATTATTTCTGTAGCAGTTGATGCAAGTGAAACCTTGGGGGTGGAAAATTGGTAGAGAAAAAAAAACTGTTTCAAAGCTTGTTTGGTGTCAGGAGAAATACCAGAAAAGGGAAACAACCGAACAGCAAAACTTGTTTTGAATAAGGTCATGTTACTTGCTTGGCTTTAAAATTCATAATGGGATATTTGTGAACAATGTTTTATAATATGTTCAGGCTATATTGCCCAACCATAAGTTAGTGAAATAAAAGTTGAAGAGTTCAGGACACAGTTTTAAGATGAGTCCAGAACAACAATTGTGAGAAATTGTCATGTGCATCATCACCAACTGTCAAACAAAATAAAAAGACATACCATAGTTATTTTGCTTTTCTAAAATCACTTTGTGTTGAAAGACGAATACTTTCTAAAATGCGTGTTTTAAATACGACCAGTTGTTTCATTCTACATGGGCAACTATATAAACAATCTAATATTAAGGCATTAACAGTTTCCATCTGCTGTACTGTTAAAACAAAAAAAAAAGACTGTTTATCCTGAACTTTCTTCATCCTTTGTCTCTCTCCTCACCGCTCGCCTGCTTCACACACACCCACTCTCTGAAGCTGTTATGAGTATAATTCTCGTCACGTGGGTGGTGTTACAATGCACGCAATTAGTCTGTGTATTCAAATAACTGCCAGAAAGCTGCGCAAGCCCAAAAGTTCCACCGGTTATTTTTAAGAATTTGTCAAAATGTTCTAATAATGAGCCTGGGTCTGTATAAAAAGCCGCCTGGCTCTGGCTCCAATACTGAGAACTACCAAGATTATAAAAAAATATTAGATGCAGTTAAGTCTGCAAGTTTTCATGAAAGTTTATAAACGTCTGACCTTGGCAAACATTTGCTTGCAACGAGTCAAACATGTCACGACTCAGGACTGCCCACTCGCTTTCCTGGTTGCTAGGCGACAGGAGTAGTGCAACAGCTTAGGGTGATGGACTGTATGTGATGAACTTCTTGATTAAGAAGGCAGACTGACTGCACATTAAAAATTCACTCTTTTGTTCTGCCCTAAAAGCAAGACTAGATATCTGATTAGTGATGTGCGATACCCGTTTTGTTCAGACCGATACCAGTACGAGTACGCAACTCTTGATTAGTCACCGCTACTCATACCAAGTACTGATAGAACTAGTACTTTTGATCCATAATTATTTTTTCAAAAATCAATGACATAATTTTTAAGAAAGAGCTACATGTATACAGTACATCCCAACATAGCATTTTTCCTTAAAGGGGAAGTCAACGCTCCAAAATTTTCTTAACAATAGTATGTTCTATGCAGCCCCACTATTCTAAATACTGTGTTCTGGTTAATATTGTGTTAATGGAATATGAGATAAGCAGCAAAATCCAACCGTTTTTATAAATATCAGAAGGCGGCCATTTTGTTTTGTTTTGTGTGCACTCATACACATATATGGTCTCCCAGGCGGGAAAGCGAACCCGCGCCAACCTGCACCGAAGGCAAGTGACGGTAACCATTCCGCCACCCGGAGCCCCACAAGGCGGCCATTTTGCCATTTGCTGTCGAGTGAAAATGACATCACAGTTCCTCGGGGCTCAGGCAACAACCAGCCACAGCTCAGGAGTTTAAGTTGACCAATCACAGCTCAGCTGTTAAAGCCGAGCTGCGATTGGTCGTTGCCTGAGCCCTGCATGATCAACTACGAGTCATTTTCATTCGACAGCAAGTGGCAAAATGGATGGATAAAAATGGCTCAATTTGGCTTCATAGCTCATATTCCATAAATGTAATATTAATCAGAATGTCATGTTTAGACTAGTGAAGTCACATATAGTACAGGCCAAAAGTTTGGACGCACTTTCTTATTCAACACATTTGCTTTATTCTCATGACTGGAACTGATGTGAAATTATGTACTGAACACAAAAAAAAGGTGAAATAACTGAAAATGTTTTATATTATAGATTTTTCAAAATAACCATAATTTGCTCTGGTTACTTTTTTGCATACTTTTGGCATTCTTACATCTGAGAACTGCTTAAAGACTGTTGGAAAACCCTTTTAGGTGACTACCAAAAGCTCATCAAGAAAATGCCCAAAATGTGCACAAAAGTAATCAGAGAAAAGGGTGCCTATTTATTTATGTATTTATTTTATTATTTTCATCCTTTTTTTTTGTTTTGTTAAGTACATATCTCCCAAAAAAACTAAAAAAAAAACATTTTTTGTTTTAAAATTTTTTTTTTAAGAAAAGATTATTAAAAATTAGGGGCGCCAGGCGATTACAATTTTGAATCATAATTAATCGCATGACTTGACTAGTTAACTCACAATTAATCACAAATTTTATATCTGTTCTAATACAAAAGTGGTAAAAATGTTAAACTAATAGAAATAGTTCAAATAAATTTTTGACGTCTATAGCCGTCAATGGCAGTGAATGAGTTAATAATTTAGATATATTAGCTGTAAACTAGCATTTTTTTTTTGTTTACTATACAATACCTACTATTTATTGTGTAACGGATGTTAAAAAGGGTAGGATCTGATAAGTTCTTACTTCTTCCTACTCCTTTTCGAACATGTATGCGTAAATGTGTAGCTCATGACTGGGTGAACCAATCTGAAACTTTCTTATGTTGCTTTCATTCCTTTAATGTTGTGTTTGTTGTTTTATATGATTTATATATTTTGTCTTTACATACGTACTTTTATAACCAGTCTGTTTTTTTTATATACATGTTCGAAATAAAATAAAAAATTTAAAAACCTCATGCCTTGACCTCTCCATAAAATCTTTAAACCAATCAATATTTATACAATTCTGCATGCAAAATGCATGCCCAAACATAAACAAACTTGACCTTTCACGACCTCTTTGGCAGAGGTAATAACAAGTAGTTGCATCCATTCCATGATAGCAACCAATTGTATGCCTCCACCACCACACAGCATCCACTGTCAAGATAATGTACAAGGAGGTCAGAATGAGCACATAGAATAAAAACTTTTTCCCCAAGTTTGAAACATCTGCCATGACCATGAGCTGCTCATATTTTCTCAAATGTTATCCTCTCCATCACCATTGTGACACTTATCTGGCATGCCAGTGGAGATCAGCATATTCAGGCTGACATTTATGGTAGAGCTGGAAATAATGTAAGTTAAAAGACCTCACAAGTAAAAGCTTTTCATAGCTTGAACGCAAACATCTTAGCTAATCTTTATTTAATAAAATGCCTTGTGCTCGCTCAACTATTTCCTGACCTTCTGTTGTGTATTCTCTAATACAGCACTTTTTCTTTCTTGTAACCTTCATGAGCATCTTTGGGGAAACAATATATGACACATGCTGTTTGAATATGTCTGTGTGTGCGTGCGCGAGTTTGTGTGTGCGGTGTATTGAGTTGCCATGATTGGTATGCGGCTTGCGTCCCTCGCTCTGTGCTGCTGCAGTCGTCTCTGCAGTCTGAGTATTACACTCACTTCTATTCAGGTCTTTTACTCTCACGCTACAGTCTGCGCCGTCTATATTTATCTATCTTTGGGAACGATCTCTCCTTTCCAATTTTACATTCCATCGCATCCAATCTCTCCATAGGATTTCCTTATCTTCCCTCGTCGGACCTTTTCAAGGCCGCTCATGCTGATCCGTTGTCTAATCCTCAACTTAATTAATTAACTTTCCATGGCAAGAAGTGTCTGTGTGGTGGCACATATGCACACTCCTGCGCCTTTTGTGTTGACGTGCGCAACGGTGAGTGGCAGGAAACATGAAAGCATTAACACACAATGGCCTACATTGTCAGAGTGACCTTGAGGAAGACATTTACGCCACCCACCTGTCATCTTTTGGTCGGGACTTGGGAGGTGTTAATGTCACTGATTGGCAAGGTCAATGCGGAGAAGGTGCAGCGAAAACGATGACGGGCAGCTGGGCGATGGGACTGCAATTGTTAGCATAAAAGGCGGGAAAGTGATGCTGATGAGGAGGAGGGTCGGGAAGAAGTGCAGCAGAGTGAAGTAAACCGATCAGAAGAAAACATCTCAGAGGAATTGGATGTCTTTGTCAATAAACATCTGAAATTACAGCTTCTCGTCTGCGCCTGCTGTTGGCTGCGGGTACATCTTCAGTTTGGTGTGTGTGTGTGTGTGTGTGTGTGTGTGTAATGTATTGACTAAATGGCCCCGGGTGGCCTGGA
Source organism: Vanacampus margaritifer (assembly GCF_051991255.1). Taxonomy (NCBI): domain Eukaryota; kingdom Metazoa; phylum Chordata; class Actinopteri; order Syngnathiformes; family Syngnathidae; genus Vanacampus; species Vanacampus margaritifer. The sequence goes on from NC_135436.1 coordinate 14,895,059, forward strand.
TACTTAATGATTGTAACAGATCCATCTAATGGAATGACTAGCCAACTACAGTGGTGCACGGAAGCTTACCAATTCAGATTGGTCACAAAGTCACCAATTTAAATACACTTGTACATCACTGCAATGCACTAATAATCGTTTTTGGGAAGTCCTCTAAATAGCCATCACACAATTAATTGCAACCAATCTGTAAATGTACCCGTGCCTTCCCCGTCTGCTTGGTAAGACATTTGTGAGATGGTCAGAAGTTCTAGTTTTTATTGTGGAGAATTTATAGACCGTTAAAGCCTAAACAGTTTGGATCTTTTTAGGATCTTTGGTCCCCTAACACTTGCAACAATAAAGTTATGAGTTACAGGCAAGACGTTTGATTGTTTGACAATACCTCTTTCACTAGTTACAAAAACGACAAAAATCTGTCGATTTTTGCTTTATGTGTGTGTGTGTTTGGTCTTATTTGCATGTCATGTTATGCCTTATGGTGTATTGTGTTAATATGTAAAAAGAAATTAATAAATAATAAAATAGTAATATATATATATATATATATATATATATATATATATATATATATATAATCCCAAAAAAATTTGTTAGATCTGATTAAATCAGCCGGGCAATGAATTGGTCGGGTCCTAGTGACTATATAGCACATTATCAACATTATTTCATAAGTAACATTGGTAATTAAATAATTGTGCTGTGTGTCATATTAAGTGGGCAAGAAGTAAACGAGCAGACCACATAGTGATAGATCAGAAATTCAGATTTGTAGTAACAAACAATGTGCAAAAAAAATATATACATAAAAAAATAATAATAATAAAATAAAAAGGAGAGCAATGATGATGACATGTCAAATCGGTAAAATTACCGAATGATCAATACTGAGCTCTCCAGAAAAAAAAAATAAACAATGTGCACATTATCATCATCATCATCCAAATTCAAGAATGTTTTAAGCAACCACACATTTCCCAGTAATATTGAACTCACTCACAGAAAGAGATCTCACAACTAAAAATTATCCCAATATTTGGATAACAAAGCCGGGTCCCATGACAAAATTCATTTCTGTTAAGGTAAGATTTGTGGAAGACGTACCATTGAGAAGCCCTACAATTACAATGTGAGCTTTTTTCATGCTTCTTTATGGACCCAAAGCAGATTGCCTTTACACTTCCCTCGTGTGTCTGACTTTATTAGGGACTACAGTCACGCCAAAGACAGATTTTGAAAGAACTCAAATACACATATCTGTGATTGGCTGGCAACCAGTTCAGGGTGTACCCCGCCTACTGCCCGAAGCCAGCTGGGATAGGCTCCAGCACCCCCGCGACACTTGTGAGGACAAGCGGTTAAGAAAATGGATGGATGGATGAAAAAATATATATATTAAAGCTTTTCTATGAATAGCTGCTAGAAGCTTTGGAGGCAGTTTTACAAAGACGATGTCCGTCTGTGGTGGGTAGTTTGGGCAAGTCCTGTAAACACTGCTTGTAGAATAACCCCATTTTTCCAAACTGGAAAAGACAGGGCTGCATTTTGTCACCGCAAGCGTTTATTACAGAGCACATTTGCAGTAGCTTCATATTTAGTCACAAAAAAATAATAAAAGCTCATTTCAGGATAGTGTGTAGTAGTGTGAATAGCAATCCCATTTCCATGCAATACATTGTATGCACATTACAAGTTCGTTGCACTACCGTGGCTTTCCAAATTAAAACTAAACTGCAGATATTATCCCCGTCCCGAGACGCCAACTGCTGTATATTATTTTAAGTTTACTTCACCTGTTTCCTCTCTGTGTAACAATTGTTTTAACAGTTGTTTGGGTCATTTTGTTACTGTGTGCTGTCTAGAAGCAATGCCATTGGACAGCGCCACAGTTTTGGTCGGCAACTCAAATCATTGCCATAACTCCGCTTATCTTTTGTCAATCAACTCATCTTGTAATGCCATTATTTAAAATTTCAGTTAGCTTTGTAAGAGATACTGCTGACATTGGGAACTCTCTGCACCTTTTGTTTCTGTTTAAAATTAAAACATATTAAATCATTCACTGTCATTGACGGTTATTAATGTCAAAAAATAATTGTAACTATTTCTATTAGTTTAACTTTTTTTCTACTTTTGTTAACAAGAGTTTGAAAACCTATAATTTTTTTATTGTACATTTAGAACAGATAAAATTTGTGCTTATTCGTGAGTTGACTAGTGAAGTCATGCGATTGGTTACGATTAAAAAAATGTAATCGCCTGAGGCCCCTAATTTTTAATAATCATCTCATTAGGCGATTACAGTTTTTCTATTGTAATTAATCGCATGACTTCACTAGTTAACTCACGATTAATCACAAATTTTATATCTGTTCTAAATGTACAATAGTTTTTTCTAAGTTTTCATACTCTTGTTAACAAAAGTGGAAAAAAATGTTAAACTAATAGAAATAGTTCAAATTATTTTTTTACGTTTATAGCCATGAATGGCAGTGAATGAGTTAAAGAGACAGTCTTTAAAATTGTTTTAGATTTTTCAATGCACATTCCTTTTAAAAACCTACTATGTAAATTTTTTTAAATATAATCATAGGTTTAGTAATGACTAATTTTAACACAATAATTAATAATAACAATAATAATAATAATAATAATAATAATAATAATAATAATAATAATAATAATAATAATAATAATATTAGGGTGAGAAGCTCGGTCAACCGGGAGGGTCAAGCCGCTACTCCTCCGCGTTGAGAGGAGCCAGCTGATGTGGCTCGGGTATCTCGAGAAGAACTTCACTAATGTAGTAACAAGTGGTAGTCTTGTGAAGTGTGGTCTCTCTGAGACATCGTAGTGCGCTAGGTTGTTGCATTCTATTAGTTCACCACCAGATGGAACTAAATTCTACACACTGTCACTTTAAATCCTAAGCAAAAGTTTAACAATCCAGTTATTTTTTAAATTTTGGAAAACTTTATTTTATGACCCTGGGAGCTCCATAAACTTTTAAAATAAGGATGTGTGGTGCATATGTTTAAAAATGCATTTATATACAGAAAATAATACACCACAGTTGACTGTTGGGAAATAATACTGGCAAATGGTAAAGACAAAATGGAAGACATCACATGGCCATGCGTGCAGTGTATACATTTAAATTGCTTGGTTTTGCACTGTGGGAGAAAATACTCTTGTGTTGCATGCAAAGAAACAGCATTCCTTCAAAAAGTGTCATGTGCAGGAAAATGTGTGTGAGAAGGGGGGGGGGGGGGGTAGAAACGCTGTGCGTGCCATTAATCTTTCACACCGGACGATTGGGAAGGCAATCTGTTGCCTATCATAGATGATACACGACCTGCCGTAGAAGAAGTTGCCTGTTGCATACCAACACGCACATTCACGCCGTCAGATAAATGTGTTCAAGCTGGTGTCACATGAGGAATCAAGGACTCACCCAGCAACAGAAACACACACACACACACACATTTGGTCACACACATGCAAGTGTACTCTCCGTCTCAGCCTTATCTGAATGAAGCACACTCCATCGACCTCCAGGAGGTAAACATCATCTCTAACTTGGTGCAAGGCCAAATGCTGTTTAATAACCACCTCTTTTTTCATCTTCTCCTCCTCTGTGGCAGCACACACAAACAAGTCAAGGGCAATGCATTCCCTGCTCGACAAGTCATTTATCTATTTTCCTAAAGAACATTTTTATTGTACACGTTCCAAGATAGAGACTCATTTTAAGAGTGTCAGTTGTACTCATCCATTTCAGACGTGACCCTTCCGGCTGCCTCCGATTTTTATAATCAGACATTTTCTTGTCTTTGGAGGACTTGATAAGTAAAAACATTTCTGCAGGTCTGTACTGCTGACTCATCTTTTGGAAGCTGTCAGAGCTTCACATCAATCAAACACAATTAAAGACTTGTTCATGAAGGTTTATTCAACTGCTGACAGAGACAGTATGGATGTGTCATGTAAGGGTGTCTGTTCAACAGCTTCTATAGCTTAAAGCACATTTCTGCTGATGTGCATACAAGGTTGCAAAGAGCTACAGTAGTTTACAAAAGCAGTCAGTGTTGACAAATTAGCAATTTAGTTGACCTTAGCATCTTTTTCAACTGCTCTCGCAACTATTAAAAAAGAAAAAAACTACTGGGCTCCACTTCATTTTTATACATATAAATTGTTCTGTACAGAAGCGTATTGCATTTACTTGAAAAAAAAAAAGTCCTGTTTTTCTGACAAATTTTTTGGGGGGAGCGTTGTTTTTTTAAGTATTTTTTTCCCCTTTTATTGAATTTTTTTTCCTGTTTTTTTCTTTAAAAAATTCTGTTTTTAAAAAATATATTTTCCTCTGTTTTTCAGATTTTTTTTTCTGTTGTTCTGAGTATTTTTTCCCTGTTTTATAAAATAATTATTTTTCTGTTTTTTTAATATATTTTTTTCATATTTTTTGACAGAAAAAAAATCAGTAAAACAGAAAAAAAATATTCAGAAAAACAGAAAATAAAAATTAAATACTCCAAAAAACAAAGCAAGCCAAAAAATTTGTCAGAAAAACAGGAGGTTTTTTTTCAAGTAAATGCAATACGCTTCCGTAGTTTTGTATATATTATCTTACTAAATAAAGTGGATGAAATATTGTACAAAAAAACAATTTACTCAATTTATTAGTTTTAACCCATTAAGGCCTGGAGCGCGTGACCGCGCTTCTCCCTTTAAACTTGGGAGAACGGATATGTCATTTTGTTATGTTTCAACAAATTCTTGGTCTCTTAGCCGATTAAAATCATCAGAATATGCACGATAGGGTGACGTGGGCCTCGTAGAATGTCCTGGAATTTTATTCAAGCGTTCATGGTTGATGCAGATTCGTGGGAGTTATTAAATAAATGACGCGATTGAGGAATTCAGGGTAAGGTAAATATATTTGGAGCTATACACCCGCAGATGCGACATTTGTTTGTTGATTCTTTTTAAATATATATTGAAGGTTTATAATGATAACTTAGGTTTGTGTGAATGTCACAGGTGTAAACTCTGAAAAGCTTTTGGAATTATGTTTCTATCTGCTTCAGGAGCTGAGATAACAATTATTACTGTTGAATTTCCAGGAAAACTTCAGGTTTTCGAGAGTAACTCAAAAGTCACCCTTAGGTTTTAGAGGCATGTTTTGTCAGGCGCTTGCTTTAGGCCTTAACGGGTTAAGCGAGTTTTTGGAAATATAAAAATGATAAGGAGGCAAGACTTCCAAATAAGTGATGAAATCAATGGTGCATGTCTCCTTATTTTGTCCCTCCATTCCATGTCGACAAACGCACGGAGAATAGACGGAGGCGTTTCATGCACACAATTCCAAGGCCTTTAAATGAAAAGAACGTCAGTTTGTTCAGTGTTCACTCCTCCTTCTCTCCCCTTACGTGGCAAAAAAACAATTTCATGCAAACAAACAGAGAATTGCCACTTACGCGGATGTGCTTGCTCTCAATTGCGAGATAGAGAGAGTAAACATGGAGGAAGAGAAAAGAGAGGGTGTGTGGGTTAGAAGGGGGCTGAGATGACAATCAGTTGCATCAAGTCTTTGTTATCGTGCGTACTGAACTGGTTCTGGAGATGAAAGACGTTTACTTGGCAATAATGCTGTGCCCGGAGTTGGTGAAAATGTTTTGCAAAAATAAAGTAATAATTAAGCCTGTCTGTTTTTCTCCTCTGCTAATCCCCATCGCTCTTGTTCTCACATATATTTTTTTATCCCTTTAACCTTCACACTTCCTTGGTCCTTCATCATCTGCCTGCAAATCTCAAATCCCCTTCCTGATCTCTTCCTTCTGTTGCGCACGTCCTTCTCTTCCTCAACCTTCCCACTCATTTCCTTTGCGCCACACTTCCTCTCTCTTTCTTTCTCTCTCTCTCTCTCTCTCTCCCTCCTCCACCTCCATCTGTCTTCTCTCCAGGTCTCTGTCTGGACGTATTGTGGGAGGTGTGTGGTGGTTCTTTACCCTTATCATCATCTCGTCTTACACAGCCAACCTTGCCGCCTTCCTGACTGTGGAGAGGATGGTTTCCCCCATTGAGAGTGCAGAAGACTTGGCCAAACAGACAGAGATAGCCTATGGGACGCTGGACTCTGGTTCTACTAAGGAGTTCTTCAGGGTACGGCCTTAATGCCCTTGATCATTTACATTTAACTCATTCACTGCCATTGACGGCTATAGACGTAAAAAATTAATTTGAACTATTTCTATTAGTTTAACATTTTTTCCACTTTTGCTAACAAGAGTATGAAAACCTAGAATTTTTTTTATTGTAAATTTAGAACAGATATAAAATGTATGATTAATCGTTAGTTAACTAGTGAAATCATGTGATTAGTTACAATTAAAAAATGTAATCACCTGAAGCCCCTAATTTAAAAAAAGGGACGTCAGACGATTAAAATGGGTAATTGTAATTAATCACATGACTTCAATAGTTAAACACAAATTTTATATCTGTTAGAAATAAACAATAAAAAAATTCTAGGTTTTCATAAAAAATTAAATGAAAAAAATGTTAAACTAATAGAAATAGTTGACATGGATTTTTGACGTCTATAGTTGTCAATGGCAGTGAATGAGTTAAAAAACACAACTTGGTATGCTATTTTGGAAATTTCAAGTGCGTTGTCTTGTGTTCGCCAAATTCACCCATGAATAAGCAACGCAGGAATAAAATCTTCTCTCTACCGTAAACAATTGTATTTTGAAATGGCCACTTTACCAGATTTGGCAGTGTGTCTAACTATGCACTGCAGCACCCCAACAAAAGCATGGAGGGCGGCATGGCTCAGTGGTAGAGTGGTCGTCTCCCAAGCCAGAAGTTGTGGGTTCAATCCTCCACCCTTCAGACTGCACCATCAGTAGGTGAATGTGATGTCAGGGTGGAAGGCTTTGAGAGCCTAAACAGGTAGAAAGTGTTATCAAAACAAAATAGGCTATGTGATGGTGCACAGCAAGGTTTTATTTAAAACACACTATTCAACAGCAGCATTGGAGAAAGCAGTAGCCTTGGCATAGAAAGCTGGTTTCAGACTCTGCAGTGCTATACACAAAGCCGAGCAGAAGAATTCAGCTCTGACTGTAGGCAGGACGATGACAAACGAGCGTATAAACTGATTTATTCCACTCCAGGTGGGTGGTGAAGAATAAATCAACGGCCATTTCCAGAAATTTCAGTGGGAAAAGCTTTGTAGAAATGGCACTAAAGTGTGTCTAGCTTAGAGCTAAATTGTTAATGGCACTGTTGGCTTCTTTCTGTGGATCGACAAACCACCGTGACCTAATTTACTACCGGTCTTATCTATAAAACCACGCGTGCCTCAAATTGTGGAGGGAACTGCAAGAAAGCAAAAAGAGTGCAGCCCAGAGAATTAAAAAAAACATTTATTTTCTCAATCTGGCATACGCAGAAGGAGGGAACAGAAAGAAACTATACGATTCATCCCGATTGTGGCAAGCATGGAATAATTCAACCAAACGCAAAACTAAACATGGCCAGGTGATCCATCCAGTTCCGACACAACTGGTAGAACGCAACACTCACTGACAAAGATGAGGCTGACAACACCAGGAATAACTAATTTCTCTTGAGTTGCATAACAGACACAGGAAGCACACAAGAAAGTCAGCAGTGTAGTGAAGTAAAAAGGGGAGCGTGTCTTCACTTTGACAGACGACAACAGAGAGAGCCGCGAAAAACACCTGAGGCTGCAAAAACACCTTTCGTACGGTATCAGTATTAAATGCACCGAGTGCAAATCTTTCGGTCTAATCAAAAGCGTGTTTTTATTCTATACAAATTGTCTTGGCGTACTTACTGTATAGGAGTAAGGTAGATTTAATTGATGAAACTACATCAATATTTATATCTTGAGGATCTGCCAAACTACATTTCAAAGACTTCCCTTTTGACATCCTATTTGAAAAATACTTCTCTCTGATTTGCTCGTCAGTGACCATAACGACACACCAATTTTTTTTAATTCGTGCAAATGATCACCTAACCGTAGCCACAAAAAGAGGAACAGGAAAGAGTCATGCTGAGACCGCTGACAAATTTTAACAAACGTTAATAAGTTGGGAAGTGAGGCAGAATGAAAAGCTTTAGAAATATAATGAGTGGCTGAAAAGAGCCTGGTTTTAAATTTGAATAGTTACCGTTGTGATACATATTGTTCACACCAGTACTGCAGTTGTTAATAATGTGCGTTATACTATTTCGGCTGCCATATGCCAAATTGCTGAAGGAGAAACAGCCATTAGTGATATTTTTTGAGGATGTTTTTTCACAAAAATCTGATCAATGGTGCGCGATACTGCAAATGTTGGTATCAATCCGATACCAAGTAAATACATAAAAATTTAAATACATAAAAATTTTTGTGTGTATATATATATATATATATATATATATATATATATATATATATATATATATATATAATTTATTTTTATTTTTTTTTTTACTTAAGGTAGCTGTATCATCTAATTGCTTAATCACAATAAATTTTCGACCTTGAAGTGTTTTGGTGTTGTTTCCTTTTTAAACAAAGGACAGAAGTAGGACAAAGTTTGTTGATAAATAGAAACATTACAACCATAACAAAAATTTCTTTTTTTTTTTACTTTTCTATTGTTTTACTTGTTTTACTAAGTGCACAAATTGATCATAGGAAAACAAATTCTTTATCAAACAAAAAATTCTGCCATCATTGCACTTCTTTTGTGGATTTTTTTCCAACCTAAATCAACAAGCTGTTAAAGATTATCATGCGGCAAATATGAAACATACACAACAAAATTATTTTTCAAGTACAATACTGTATGCGTTCAGGCAGTCTACTACAAAGACGAGATGCTAAGTCACGTGACGGCACATTATTGAAACAGGAGGGGAGGGGGGAGAGCGGGAGCAAGTCTGTCTGTGCCTGCTCTGCTCTGACAGACACAAAATCGACAAATTGAAACTAAACTACTAAATCGATATTAATGACTTGGTATCGATAATATCGATATTTGGATCGATCCGCCCACCACTAGTGAAAATTGATGGAGTAGTATGTGATTCACATGGGCAAAAGTCACACAAATGTGGGAGAGAGCACTTTGCACATCATACGCTTAGTGGAGTAATAATAAGAGTGGAGGGGGCGCAGTAGAGAGTGGCGGCATGAAGTCAAGTGGCTGAGAGAAGCCCAAGTTTGGCTTCGCTCATTCACAACTTGCTGGTAATGATAACATTCTCAGCGGAGTCTGGAGGGGAAAGACTCAAATGTGCTCATGTGTAGTAATGCTCCGTTGTATTCCAAAGAGTCTTGTGCTCATTGTGTGTGTTTAGACACCAAGTCGCAGATTTAAAAAGATATGAGCTGTAGTGAGGGTGTTGGGTAGGTGGGGGCTATCGGAGCAGACAGTTTGTGCTTCTGTGAACAGTGCAGTGTGATCATCAACATAACGAGCAGGCTGAAATCTGTGGAGGGTGAAAAAGCAATTTACTCCCCCACAGCTGAGGGGGATTCACCACCACCATTAATTATCTGTGTCTGTTTGTGTGACTACACGTGTGTGTATGAATGAGCGCACATAAGCATATTCATAGGCCTATGGATGCATGTGAGTGTTTGTGTGCGAGCCTCATCCCTTCCTCTCAGCCGCATTTGTGTGCCGGTGTGTAATTAAATGTGTTTTTCAAAGTGTGGATGCTTGAAGGTGAATTCCAGCATCCATTTCCTCCTTCACCGCCTCACTCATTGTTCAAGAATCTGGAAAGAGCCACATCACATTGCCGCACGGCTTCCCCCTCCGTGTTGCTGTATATTTGCACAGTCATCATTGCCGCATCAACCTCACGCACACACCGACAGGCCACATTATAATCACTTGTACATGTGTAATAAGATCCAATAATGTGTCTACTTCTGAACACTCTTCAATATTTTTGATAAATAAACTGCTAAATAGGCAACGTTAGTGTGGACGAGTGGTGAGCACATCTGCCTCACAGATAGTGAGAGTATTTTTTTTTGTTTTTGTTTTTACAATTAACATTGTTATCATGTCAAGTTTGCAAGAAATGCAACATGCACATTTCATTGGTAAGAATGCATTTATACATTTTCTCTTATAAGCTATATCTGTGAGTGCTACTCAGAGATTTGTCCGCATCATCATGTGAGAACCACGAATAATGAAAATTAAAGCAAAGCCCATCAGGACAAAATTGACCGTAAAATGTCAACCTAACTCTTAGTCTATGTGCGTATGTTAAAGTGCACTCGTATATTTGACTAGGTTTATACTTTTCTTTTGTTGAAATACATTAACCTTATCATTCTATTTACATAAAACGAATAAGGAGTAGGACTAGATCAGTTTTGAACATTCTCCTCCCCCTTTTGAACATATAAACTCTTTTCTTTCTTCCTATTTTTGCATTTCTTTTTTACTTCAACTTATATTTTATACTTGTAATGTGTTTTGTGTTTTCTTCTTGTTTATATGTTCAATAAAACCATAAACCAAAACATTTACAGTAACCCCTTGGGAACATCAAATATGCACATGGCGACCAAACCAGTATCACACCTGTCCAAAACCTAAGATCAAGAATTAAATGATGTATCCATGTCACACAAAAAATTCAAACCATTTATACATCAGATTTGTGACATGTTTCAAATCAGCCCTAGTTTGTTACTTCTTTTTAATCACACAGGTCATTTTAAGCATAATTAATAGGGGTGTGCCAAAAAATCAATTCCCATAAGAATCGTGATTCTCATTTAGTACGATTCAGAATCGATTTTAAATGTCCCAAAATCAACTTTATTTAAATTATTTTATACTGTCTTGCCTTTGTCTGTGTGTGCCTTTATTTGGAGCGCTGTTCATGTTGTACCCGATTTGGCCACTTAGAGGCAGTGTGGTTCCACACGGTCTTATACACTGTTAAATTGTAGCCACATTAGAGAGTAGAAGGAAAAAGTCCCGATCAAGTTATTCCAATAAAAGTTGTTGTTTTTTGCAGTGTGGAGCCGTTTTTTTGAGTGATAAAAGTGCCGCGAGTCGCGCGCTAATTAGCATTAGCGAGTCGAGTAGATTTTGGATGGAGCCGCTTTGTCCCACGACACGACATGCGTGTTCCCCTTGCATTTAAGCTTTTGTTTTTTTGCCACATTTTTCTTTCCCACTCCGTTAACCACATGTGCTATATATAGTTTTCAGTTTCTTTATAGGAAGATATACAGCTAAGGTTAGGATATTTCTAATTTTTTTGGTTGTTAGCATGAAGGTGGAATCTATCGTGGACTTTGGATGGTAAACAAAATCATAACAAGAGAAGAGAGAAAGAAAGGTAAAGGGAGGGGTCGGCTGGTGCTCTTGGATGTGAGTGACATTATTATGGGATAGGTGTCCGTCACGCACAAGCCGCAGACACAAACACACCCCTTATTGAATGCAGGTGTCAGTGGTGGTGTCTGGTCGGGAATTACACAATCACGGGAATATGCAATGCTTGTGTAGCATGCCTCCTGTGCTTGCTGTATCTATGAAGACAGCTGGGCTGTACGCTAGTGTTAATTTCGTCAATGAAAACTAAACCAAAATTATTTCGTCAACACACATTTTTCACCGTACTAATACTAGACTAGACTCGACTAAAACCCTCGTTAATAAACAACAAATGGGACTAAATCAGTATGCGACTAATGAAGACGAGATGAAAATGTTTAAAAACTTTCCTAAAATTTATGGACATTTTAGTTCATGAACAAAAATGAGACAAAAAATGTGATTTAGTAAAATCTTGTCTCCGCTAATCTGTCACTATAACGTTCCATCAATAATGTTAATCTGACCACTAACTAATGCTGGCTAACTAGCTCATAGCATGGAGCAATAGTAGCCACTTGTTGATTTATTATAATTGTGTGTGAAGTTGTTTTTCATCAAAAAGATGAGAGAACATTTTATGTGAAATAGTTTTAGATCCAAAATGTTCAACATAATCTTGTGACAAAAAATTTATTAAATAAAAAATACAGGGGTAATATTATTGTCCTGACTACAACTAGACTAAAAACAGTGACAGTTTTTGTTGACTAAAACAAGACGAATACAATTGTTTTCTTGGATTAAAATGCTAGATTTGTAGTCAATTAAAAATGGACTAAATAAAAATGGGAAGAGGTTGACTAAGTATGATTAAAAACTAACAAGCGTGATTGAAAGTGGGCTAAAACTGAGACTAAATTTAAAAAATGCGGCATCTGTGTGTCTTCAGGTGGCTTTACAGGCTGATCCCTAATCTAATGTAATGTAATGATTAAGTTACACTAGAATTAATCACTCTTCAGAGTTGCCCAAAAAATAAAAACACGTATGTTTGCAGTAGTGGTGCTCTAATCTATCAGCCGATTTCAGATAACTAGAGACCAGTCTGTGTGCAGAATAGCGTCCCCTCCCCTCTTCTTTCACAACCGCACGAGCAAAGGGCAACGGCAAACCAAACAAACATGGCTGCCATTTGGAACTTTTATGTGATTTCAGATTGATGTTTGAAGTTTGCGTAATGCAATACATGCCACAAAAAGATAACTCACTGAAATGGCTTGATATGGGTCTGATGCGCTGGCCCTTTAAATTTCACGCCATTGACGAGTGGTAATTAGCCAGCACAGGGTAGCAGTCCACCATTTTAGAATGAAAATCAACTTCTGTTTGCCAGTTGTTTACAATGGGGGCAACAGTCAATACACTTGTCGGACAATCTGAAGCATACGAACAAGGAACATATGTAGTGATACGTTTTTTTCAGGGCCAATGCCGATACCAGTTATTAGTAGTCAAGGGGGCCGATAACCGATATTTCAAGCCGATATTCATTTGCGGTAAAAGAGAAAATATTAGTGTCAAAATTTTTAAAAATAACTTTGTTGAAATGACATGAACTCATTTAATCCCAAAAATGTGTAAAAACGTTGTTAAATACTTTGACCTCCCCTCCCAAAAGCGTGTTTACACATTTTATTTTGTCTTGTTTTTTAATGCAAGAGCATACAGGAGGCTTTGATGCAGTTTCTGACATGAAGAAGTGTCTTAAAGCAATGGCAGTTATTTAATGAAAAAAACAAAAACAAATGGCCAGCAGGTGGCAGCAGAGTATAAGAGATCAGCCAGAGCCATGTTGCAACAAACTCTTTTTGTCATTGTTTTCACCAGGAAAGTGACTATTGATAAAACTTAGCTAATGTTAATTGCTGCAAAAAGGAAACAGATACAAATATACTTTTTTCCTGATGAAAGAAGAGACTCTAATATTTCTTTTGGTAGGTTCCATGTTTTTATAGCAATAGAACACAATATTCTGTGGGCCTTGCAAAATCTGTCAAAATCCAGTAAAACAGCCGGGAGCGAAGGGGGTTGCTTCAGTGAAAATGGCTGGGAGTGAATGAGTTAAAGGTGTGTAATACTCTGTAAATTTGCTCCTCATTATGACAAAAAAATCCAACACCTCTCAACAGTAAATATCTCTGATTTCGGTAGTCCTTCATGAAGCATGCTGGTTACCTGTTAAATCCAAGTTACGTGTTTGCATGGCATTGCTAAAAAAAAAAAAGTCAACAGATTATCCATTCTCTGTACTGTTTATCCTTACTAGGGTCGTGTCGTGAAATGTTCAATTATCATCCACATGACTTAATTATTGCTCTGTTTTCCCACCCTCTTCTACCCAGAGGTCCAAAATCGCTGTATATGAGAAGATGTGGTCATATATGAAGTCGGCCGAGCCAACTGTATTTACCAAAACCACTGCGGAAGGTGTGGCCAGGGTGCGCAAATCCAAGGGGAAGTACGCCTTCCTCCTGGAGTCCACCATGAACGAGTACACGGAGCAGCGCAAGCCTTGTGACACCATGAAAGTCGGGGGGAACCTGGACTCCAAAGGATATGGAATTGCTACACCCAAAGGCTCACAGTTAAGGTAGGTGGAATAGTGTAACAATAGAAAACAGTAACAACAGTGATACTGTGCTATTGCTGCGATATTCCACCTACCCTGCTGTGCCTTTTACACAACTTATACTGTCACTGCTGTCCGGTGGAAACTTTTGTATTAATTATTAACAATTGAATTTTTTTTTTTTTTGGTCAAAATACACCCTCATCAGTGGATGCCACAAATCAAAACAATGCCACTATTTCTCACCCCCCCAAAAAAAAAAAGTTTTCACCCAACAGCAGCTTTAGTGACATGTTTAAATGTGTAGACATCATCATAGCTTGTCTTGATCACCTTGAGTCCTAATTTCTTAGTTTGTCTCATTGTGTGTTTCTCGTTGTCACTTATATTTTTGCCATTGTTATGTCCTGTGTCACTTTATGTTGCTCCTCCTTTACACTTGTTTCTTCACAGGGTCAACTTCCAGGTAACACTGTCCATGTGTCTGCTGTCTTGTGTCTTGTGTCACTTCCGAGCAAAAAGCATTGTAGTGAATATTGATGATGGTTATAATGATGATGAAGTTGATTGGTGACGTGACTGCGAGGAGGGGCAATCACCTCACGCTACACTGCAGCCACACCCAAAAGGGGAAACGATAGGAACCGGCAATAACACAAACTGACCAGAGGGGCTTGACTAACGGGGGAACTTCAACATGATCAAACACAAACTTTCAACTGTTGTTTCTTTGAAGTGTGGATAAAGTTTAACAGAGATTGACTTAGGGAATTGAAGTCACAAATGTGTTGTTGTTTTCCCCTCAGGAGACACTTGTTTATTTGACACATATTCTTGCAGTGCGTTCCTAATGTGATATGTGTCTGCTGAGGGGGAAATAAGGGGTCAGACAAATCAATTTCTCTCTCACTATCGTTTTGTACAAAAAGAAAAGCAACATGCCTGTCCTATAATTTTCCCCATGAGTGGTGCAAATAAGTCAGTCAAATACCAGTGGCTAGGGTTTGACGCCCTCTGCCTATAATAATAAATAATGTATTTTTTATGAGGTGGCAGACAGCGAGTGTGTGGTCTTTCCTCCCACGACTATCTGCAGTTGAGTCTCGTTTCTCTCAATCAACCCAAACTCGAACTAGCAGGTGAAAACATGTCTGGGAGCCTGAATGTGAGGCTGCCTCTCCTCAAAGTGTCATGTTGGTGAGGAAGAATGTTCTCTGATGAATATAATCACTGCATTTTGAAGCCAAGCTTTGAATAATGATATGTGACTGTTTATGAACTGTTTTTCATCCATTGCTCTAATCATCTAATCATAGCTTGTAGATTAGATCACCCCAGAGAACACTGTCTTGATCAATATCTTGAAACTCTCTTTACTTGTGCTAAATTATTTCCTCAAAATCAACACAGACAACACAATAATTATGCCTTGTAAAAAAACAAAAATCGAATTATGTACTTTTACCGGTTGTCGCTTAAATTGATGAGCTAAAGTTTGGCGGATACGATCCAAAATTCACATAACAATGCATCCAATTTCTAGCACTTATCCTATCCCCGCACAGAAAGGCTCAAGAAGAAATTTGAAAAGAGAGCTTCTGACTCTAAGGCAGATATGGTGATGTCATGCCTCACCACAAGACTGACAAAAATGGGAGAAAGAAAAGTGACAATAAGGGCCCATGGCTGACAGGCACAAGAAAATAGTACGTATTTTCAATTTTCAGCGTGGACATTTCAAGGGGTCCCAAAATCCCCTGGGAGTGCTCCTGCTACCATCCGCTGTGCTGCCCGCAAAGCAATCCCAAAAAGTTAGAAGATGCAACTGGTACAGCATGGACAAACATGTTCTGATTTCTCCCAGGACCTCAAACCCTCACAAGATTTTTGTTCTCAGCTGCTTTAGCTATTTCACTCCTTTTTTCAAAATACAATGATGCCTTGAGGAACCAGTGACCTGATACAAACCGTGGTCCAGCCATTTTTTGCAGCAGTTTGGTAGCAAACAATTCTTTAATAAAGAGGCTTCAAGCTGTTTGATGTCACTCCCAGTTGAATTTTCAAGCTAAACGTGAAACTAAGAGAATTGTACATGTACTTACAAAGTAAGGCAGCCACATAGCTGACAAATTTGTTTTAGCCTAAAGCTAATAAACATTACAAAACCCCCCCATATGCAAAGTTTTGCATGCCAGTAGGAGCCATAATGAATTACCAGTAATTATCATGCACAAACTGTTTAATTATTTATTTTCACTCTATGTATTTATTTTATCACTATGTTTTTTTAAAGTACAATATGAAAGAAAGTGATTTTTCGCGTTGAAAAGAAAAACACTACAAAAACAAAATTGTTGAGTTTGTCGGGGAGGCTGGAACGGATTAATAACATTTCCATTCATTTCAATGGGGAAATGTGTTTTAAGTTGTCGTGGATCAAATTAAACTCTAATCTTACGTCACCATTGTAAATTATTCTTCCATTCAACAAGAAGGATCAGAGTTAGGGGTTCAGTAACCTTGAATTTGTAAGCAAGATCAGCTGAAAATTGCAAACATATAGTTGAGTATTGACAAGAAACAACACAAAAACACACCGCCAATATGATGGTGACATGGTATTAAGGGGAATGTTTACATGAGACCAACCAAATAAATACAGGAAGGTGTTTTTTTTAAATAATTTAATTAATTTAAATTAAGGTTCTCGTAATATGATCATGCTGTTATCAGCATAGTTAAATGTACACTTTACTGGACAAGCATAAATTCTACAACAGTGCTATGATCCACATTATTATTATTTTGGTTGAGTTGCCGTGACTGCACACTAACCACCCATGCACATCTCTTCAACAGACCACCATGTTCAGTGCTTACGGACAACACCAGAGTAGGCCTACTTTTCAAAAACGTCCACTTTAAAACCTATTTTTCAAATCCAAAACCCAGGCCTGTGTCCCTGAATTTTGTTTGGAGGTCACAATCCCTTCAGGGGTGTGAGCAGGAGGCTTGCGGAAAAGTGCATAGAGACACACACACACACACACACACACATTGAGACTAGCTGGAGGGTAGTGAAGCCACAGGAGGGGACAAGAGCTCCATCAGCAGGCTACAGCCCTGGTTAACACTTCACAACAGCAATCTGGCACTGTGTGACACAGATAGTACATCCAGATTGAATTTGCATAAAAAGCATTTGCAGAAAAAGAAGAAAAGAGAGTTTTTTCTGAGGTGCTTCCCATCGTCCTTCCAACCCCTCTTTAGTTGTCCTCCCTTTGCTCCCATGTCCCTCACCTCCTTCCACATGGCACTGCTTGTCTGTCTTTCCTTCTATCCTTTGCTCTGACCAAACTATCTTATGTCCCCCCCCACCCCCCTCCTCCTTTTTGTACTTTAAGAAATGCGGTCAACCTGGCCGTGCTAAAGCTCAACGAGCAGGGCCTCTTGGACAAATTGAAAAACAAGTGGTGGTATGACAAAGGAGAATGTGGCAGCGGGGGAGGGGATTCCAAGGTTAGCCCTCTCTGTCTGCCCCATCCACCCTGAGGGAAAGGGGGTCAATCACCGGCTGAGGAGCCTGCGATGGCCCTCATCCTGCTGTAATGCAAGCATCTGCCCTGGTGAAGAGTGCAAAAAGTGATGTCCAAAACCTCCTGAGACACCTTCTGCTTTGAATGTAGACTCAAGGTTGCAGCTGTCAACAGTGTGCACCTTTTCCTCACGAAAAGGTTCAGAGCCTTTGACATAGCTACAACATTTCAGCTTATTACCAGATAAACATTTTCCATTTTTATCCGATGGCTGTAAACTTGAACAGATGACTGTACCAAAACCAACATATTTGACATTTCTTTCTGAAAGTAAAGAGCAAGGTGATGAGGAGGTTCTGCGTTGAATAGATTCAAGAGGACAATCTGCAAGTACTGTGAAGGCAGGAATGTTCGCCCACTAGTGGTGCTCTGGGGAGAGGCGAAGGCAACAAATGAAAGGCAGACGGAAGGAACAGAGACCGTTTGTCAGAGAGGCCAAATTGGCGTAGCTGCAGAAAACTCAAGTAGCAGTTGATATCATAGATATCTGCAAAGCTCTTTCAATCAGAGGTTAACTTGGCAGTTGGGATGATTAACAGTGGCACAGTGAAATTAAAGTATAAAAAAAATCTGATTTGAGTTTAGTATTTCAAAATGTTTTCAATTCATTTTGTAAAACAATATGCCCTGAATACTTTTGAATTATGGTGAGATATAGCGTTTCTGTGGCTTATTCGCCACCTAAAAAGGAGCAGCAGAATAATCATTTCTACCAATCAGATCAAATTATAGACATACTATTGAGGGAATACGAATAAAATATATCAGAATGATGGCTAATGAAACATGGTTACACTAATACAAAGTCATAAAAGCTAAATGCAGTCCAAGCTCTCTTAAGGTGTGAACATTTTTAAAAGGGGGGTGGGCGAAGCTCAGTGGAAATGTAATTATAATATAATATGATACTATTATAATGGTCACAAAAGTAAAATGGTCCTTTTAAATTGGTCAAAGTGTGAAATGTTGAATTACAGTGTTAAATTATTTGACACCGCCGCAAGCCAAAAGCAATGCCTGCCTGATGTGCATTTTAATCGTGGCATGTCGGACATTCCACTTTCACAGTTGTTCCCAGCCATAGCACACAGCTACCAATTTACAGGTAATACAGGGCGCATTATTCCTGGCTGGACAGTACTTGCGTGTGGTTTACTAAAGTACCACCCGGGGTAGTATGGTTGTGTTACATGAAGTGACAAAGGTGGGTCCCACTCATATGTCTGTAGCTCACGTAGCTCCACCACCCCCGCCCAGCCCCTCCTCAACGGGCATACACACATGTACTCAGTGGGATCCATGCTAGGTCACTTGCTGTCAACTGATGATGAAATACTTGCTAACGTTGTGACTGAGCTGTGCAATGCATATGTGAAAGACTTTAATAACATAAAATAACATGACCTATGATGTTATTTATGTTATTTTTACACGCAAAGAACCCCGGTAAACCTTGCCGTTTTGAAACTGAGCGAGGCGGGCGTCTTAGACAAACTGAAAAACAAATGGTGGTATGACAAGGGAGAATGTGGACCCAAGGACTCTGGAAGTAAGGTCAGTCTCACGCTGCTACAGCCAAGAATGCTAGCCTGAAACTTTCATCCTCAACATGCTCCAGATTACTGCAACTACTGTCCTAGCAACACCTCAGTTTGCTTTATCGACAAACAAAAAATATTGTGCTCTATAGGGGGAAAAAAAAGATGTACTTTTGAATATCATTGCTAAAGGTCAATCACATTTAGCAAAAAGCAACATAGATTACAAAACAGATCATCGCTTTCTGTTCAGTTTCTGTAGCAATCTGTGGCAAACTCATTTTCATTGCACTTAGCTTCAGAAATACAATGGTGACTACGCACTACTGATTATCATTAGATTATGGTCACGTTCATCTCATTGTCATATTTGGAAAGGTAACAAATGTTATTTCCTGTATAAACACACTCAATTGTGTTGCAAAGTGATACAAATACTTAAAATAACTCCTTGAGCCCTATTTTCAAGAGTTAGTCAATTTGCTCTGCAAAACTGTTGTCATACAAACCAGTACCATAAAACAACAGTTCAGATTTTTTTTTTACAACTGATTTAATATTTAAAAAAATAAATAATAATAAAAAAAAAACATTAATTTAGGGAGAATTATTGACCCACCGGATAGAATATGAACATGTCATTACAACATGTAGTTCATACCAATGATTGCATTTCAAAATCGTAAAAAGATGCAAGCTAGCTGCTTTGAATGTTTTGGAGGTGTGTGAAATGTTTTCATTGCTAAGATAAATGTGACTCATCCATTTAAAAGTCTCTTAGCTGCTCTGACACAATGATATGTTGAATGCATGCAAGCATATAGAATTGCTAACAGCAGTAAAAGTACTAACTGTAATTGTAGATGTAGAAAGTATTTAGAATTGTTTATGATTGAGCAAATAATGCAGAATCATTCCAGATGCATGACATGATTTTGGTATATGAATTGACTAGAAATCAATCACAACTGAACATCTCTAACCCTCTGTACCTTCTTGTCTCTCTTCTGCCCATCCCTGTTACTATTCCTTCTTTTTTGTTACTCTCTCCATATCACCTTGATTCTCTTCAATTTTTTTCTCCCCTGATTTCACCTTCTTTGACTTTCTTTCACTCTGATAACCATCGACAACATCCCCCATTGACTTCTACTTCACCCCCTTCCCCAACACCCCCCCCCCCTGCTCTCCACAGGACAAGTCGTCTCAGGCCCTGAGCCTGTCTAACGTGGCCGGGGTCTTCTACATCCTCGTGGGCGGCCTGGGCCTCGCCATGCTTGTGGC